>NW_025334011.1:16143892-16541392 GCF_019186645.2 Phyllostomus hastatus | reverse complement strand
GGGAGAGAGGCCGCTGGGCGGCCGCCTACAGAGGGCCCCCATGGTCCATGGTCCGGAGCGCAAGCTGAGGCGAGCAGGTTTTGCTTCTGGGTACAGGCGCCAGCGCTAGCAGTGGCAGTGGCTGGGGCGCAGATTTTCAGCCCTCCCCTACTTTCGGGCCCCTGGGGATCTAGTCTTGCTTCACGGGGGGGTTTCAGCCGTTGACTGATCCCCCGGTTTCATGCTAACCCCTTCTCTAGGCGGTCGGCACCTGTTCCAAACAACCTGTTGCTCTGACATCGCTTTGGGCAAGCTCGGGAGCCCTGCTTGCTGGTGACGGGATATGCGGAGGCCCCCAAGCGCCAGGAAAGGGTTTAGGGTTCCCCACTAGTGAAAGGCACTCCTCCTCGTCTCCTGTGGCGCGCAGTGTACTTCACCCCTGCCTGTGTCATGGGAACCCAAGGCGTTCTGGGAACTCCTGCATTTTGCCTACTTCTGGGGAACGCTCATGTAGCTCTTCTCAATCTGAGTGAAACAACTGGACAAAGACTGGGGTTAGAGGCGCCGCGGCCGAGTTAAGTCCCCTTTTCTCCTTCTCGTACCACCCCCACCCCATCCCCAAGTGCTCCTAGAGAAAGCTGGTTACTTTTGCACCCCTGTCTTGGAAGAACTGGTACTTAGGGCAATATCACTCTGAAAGTATTATTTTCTGAATTATTTCTAATTTTACCATTTCTTTACAGCGATTGCACAGGATCCCCTTTAGCTCTTTTCTTGTTTGGGCCACTGAGGGTTCCCCTCTACATAGCTAGGTAGTCACCTATCATAGAATGCAAGCCTTTGGCATTGGAATATTGATGAAGGTAGCTAGTAGATGTTTCCAGGAGGAATCTTATTGTGAAATCCAGTTGGGCAAGAGTTTTGAAATGGATAACGACAGTGTGTTGGTATTTGGATTTTAAAGAAGAGATGTGGATCAACTCAGAGAAAAATTATCTTCTGACCTTGGTCAGTGACATGCTAAATTCAAAAAAAAAATGTAAAGAACCACTTTTAAATGAAGCATGCCTGTCTGCAACTCCACACGTAAAACATAACATTAAATATTAGGGTTCAACAATTCTCATTTGCGGCAATAGCAAATGTGTGATGCCTCTTAGCAATTATTTGGAAGTTTTTTTCTTACTTTTGAAAACATACTTGACGCCTCATTTCTTTGATGGCTGCTCAATAGACGCCATGAGAAGCTAGCTGGGCTGCCCCCTCCCCAGCTTTCCTCTTTCGTGCAGTGCTTTCATCCAGGGCTTGAATTGTGTTGTCAAAGTTTAGTAGACGAAAAAGGAGGGGGCATGAGAACAGGGAGGGGGGTCTTGAAAAGTCTTGGAAATCGGTATATTTTGCAGGTGTAGAGTGTGCCTAATAACCATGGCTAGGGCGAAGTCCCCAATGGCGAGGGTATGACAGGGACAGCTGGCTCAGTTTTCAGTGTGAAAACACCCCCTCGGTGGACCAAACACAACGACACTGACCTTTCTGCGGGGGGAGCCGGGATGTGCCTTTGACTGAATTAGCCATAAAGACGTCTTGCTATGACTTTTGTTCCCCACGAAAGCAAAGAAATATTGCGTTTAATATGAGAAGTACTGTTCACAGCTTTTCCGTGCCCCTTAAGAAATATTACAGAGCTGATTTACTGGCCTTCTTCTACTGAGTTGGCCCCAAGGCCGAGAGTGGAGGGGTGGGGATGGTGTGGCAAGGACAGAGAAGGCAGCAGAGGCAATAGCACGCTAAATTGCTTGTTGCCTGTTTCCAAAGTTCTCTCTTTGCAGCAGCAAATTTATCAATCTTTTCATCTGACAATACTTTGAAATATATCATTGTCATCCAGAGTTGTTTGATAGATTATCTGCAGGCACACAGTCTTTTCCAAGGTCAAGTTGAAGATTCTTGTTTGCTGTTTAACTGGGTTGTTTAAAAACTCTGAACAATGCCTGCCTGTTAAATTTTCACTTGTTCTCATGGGACATTGGAAAGCAAAATTTTTCTATTGAGTGGGTATGAGGGCATTTCATCCTCTTGCACTTCAGCAATCAGGGCTTTGCTATGAAATCCACAGGAGAAGAAATGAGATTTAACCTTAGCACCTGCAGATGCCCAGGAGATTAAGCCATCTTTCACATCTCCTCAAAGTATATACTAATTTTTCTCTGCATGTCATGGGCTGGTTAAAGCCACACACATCTCATTCAACTTTCTGCCTTTATTCCAGTGGAAAGCTGCAAAGACACTCCCCTAAAGGAGAAGTACAAAGAAATAGTGGTCACTCTTGTCTTTGTCAGTGCTTTTAACCTGTAGCTTTAATGACACTTTATAAAATAAGGTTAGCCTCAAAGTCATCATGCTTTCCTGGACATATAATTTATGTTTTTAATGGAAAGACTGGCCTCACAGTTTCCTCTATATCTGTGATGATTGATTTTTTTTATTCAGCCAACTTTTATTTACCTTGCAAAAATGTTCTGGACCAATGTGATAAATTACAGATATGCAAATTCCTTTGAATGGTGTTGTAAGTGTGTCTAGCTGGAGCTGAATAACTCCTTGCAAGTCAGTCTGTGCGTGCTCAGGACCCCAGGGAGCTGATCAAAGCACCCATTCTCTTTCATCCCCAGTATTCTCCTCCAAACTATTTCGATACAATATGTTTCCATGATGCACTTAATGTGCTAGGGACATAGAACTCATTACAACCTAGCTAGTTCTGCCGACCTCTTTGTTCCAAGGCAGAAAGTCAAAGGAAAAAGGAAAAGCACTGCCAGTCGCCAGCTTTCTGAAATGCTAAAGCATGCGTCATTTTTCACCAGGTCTCGTCTTGATATCCTCAAAAGACAAACTATGAAACCGGCCTCAGCCCTTTCTGGCATTAATTACACTGCTGTCCAGCCGATCTGTTTTTCCTATTATATACATTTCTCAGCAGGGACTTTTTTTCTTTTTTCTTTTTTTGCAAGACTAATGCAGCTGCGAGTTAAACTATGAATGCATTTTTATCACTATGGAAAAAATTAGTGAAAAGGCTGCAAAACACAACTACTCTTTTTAAAGGCTTCTGGTAGATTTAGTGAGGGACTTGGAAGATTTTCGCAACTTCTCTAAAACCTGAAATTGATTAAGAGCCTCGGGTATTTCCAAGGCACCCTCAATGTTTTGTGGAGACACTTGTTGTGCCATTTGAAATTCTGCTTTGGTACCCAGAGGTTTCTTGAAGGTGGAACCTTTCAAGGTTTGTGTAAAAACTTTGAAATGAAACAGTATCTCCTGCACCCAGCCAGGAGCTGCTTCCAAGGAATTTCTGTTTAGGATAATAGGGCAAAGAATATAAATCCTATTTCATTTCCTCCATTTCTTGTAGGGTTGATTGGTTGGTGGAAATGGCTGGCAGCCAGTTCTGGGAAAGATTCCAGACCTGACTCCGATTAACCCTCTCTGGTGAAACTCTGCTGGAAACCAACTCACCAGCAATTGCCATTAATCTACTTACTAATTAAGCCAATTCATTTCTAAAGGAGAAAAATTCCTTTCTTTAGCCAAACTGATGGGAGGAAATTTGAAAGAAGCGCCAAACTGTGTAACTGTAATTCAGCCAAGGACTGCTAAAACAAGGTGTTGATATATAGCAGCAGATTTAAAACAAGTTTCTAGGGCAACACTCCTTTAGAGACGGTGGCATATAGTGCATAGTAGATGAAGCTCGAATAAGGCTCCAGGGTGCCATGCCACCCCATGTACTTGCGCTGAATATAACACATCTCCCTCCAATTAAACCTTGTGCCTTTTGCGCACAAATAAATTGGCTCTCTGCTTTCTTTTGCATCAGAGCATAACAACTTTATGTGACAGCTACCACAAATATATTTCTTAGGACTTAATAGATAGCTGTAGAAAACTGTAATACAGGACCTATGATTCAGAAACTGGGCTACAGACAAGACCTAACTTGTAGTTAGGGGAACTTGACCAAATTGAACATTAGGCACAAAAGAAAGCAAATCTGCCTTTCAGTAAGTGGTACCTGATGTTTCGGAAAGGGTAGATACCTGAATCTTTATCCTGAAACTTACCAGGAACAAAACTTCAGACAGTTTTCCTACTTGCTGAAGAACTGTTTATGACTTTCAAAAAGGTGAGGAACCCTATTCCACATAAAACAAGAGTGGTCCTCTCCAGAGAAAATTTTAAGTCCCTTTCAGGCTTTCCATTCACCTTCTTGGAGGATCAGTGGACAGGGGAGGAGCCAGCAAATCAGTTTGACTTGTGTTAATAGGAAGAATGGAAGGATTGGAGAGTTTGGTGCCCCAGAACTTTTTAGTTGAAGTTTGTTCCTTCCCACGTTAAGGCGCTAGGGCGCTCTGCTGAGCCAAGCAAACACCAAAAGGATTTGGCAGCCCCTTGGGTTTGTCCTCCTTGCTCACCCAACACCAGCCAGCGGTTTGCTTAAGGGCTTGGGAAGGTGCGCACAGCACGAGCGTTTTGCGCTCTCCACAGTGCAGTGCTCGCATTGGTAAACTAATCCCGACACGGAACAGCTATCTTAGAAACGTCTTAGAAATTCTGAGGTAGCATCCTTTGTGAGGGAGATAGCCCTTCCTTAGGCCTGGGTGGTGAGGACCCTCTTCCGTGGCCCCTCTCTGCGCAGCCCAGTGTCCTGCTGCGTTACTCAGTGACACCCATCGCGTTCACTGGGGTGTTCTGGGGTATCGATGGCATCTTCAAAGGCTCTTCTTTCGGTGATAACCTCACTAAAAATGCGGAACGATGAAGAGACATTAAATTTGTTTTGATTACTCTACATAAACAACTCCTCACCCTGAGCTCTGGGCATCACTGTCAGTGCATCACTATTAGTTGAGTTGTCTTCTGAAACAGTCCTCCCGCTGCAGGAATAGTCCCGGCTGCCTGTAAATGACCTGCCGAGAGTTCCCTCTCTAGAATTAAGAGCCACTGTAAGAGATTTTAAAGGAGAGGTGTTGTCTTCCGTTGGGGTCCAGGGATCTCAGATTTAAATTTCCATATATGTATTCCAGCTTCCCTCCATATGGAATAGAACATTATGAATTAGAAGTAAAGAAGATCAGATTGACAGTGTTCTGAAGGTGGAAATGGGGAGGTTTTGCCGTACCCCCTCCCCCGCACAGACAGGGCTCTCTGCTCTGTGGGGAGGGACATTCACCTGGTGTGTAAATTGTGAGGAAAGCGTTGGGGGTCTGAGACAGGAAAGCCAAAACATGGGATGTGATGTTCCAGCTTTGAAGGGGAACAAAGGCCCTGAGCTAATCCCTGTGAAAGCCAGAGGCGTGGAGAAGGCAACAAAGAATTGCAGCCTGCGGTCACCGGTAGGTGTCAATGTGGACACTTACAGCCTGCGTAGTAGGAGAGGGGAACACAGAGCCAGGCTGTCATTCCAAAGCTTAACATGAACAAAGATAAAAACGTGACAACCTCGGCTTTCAATGGTTGGGAGGTTCAAAGTGGAATGCCAGGGAGACTCTCTGGGTCAAGTCTTTTCTGAGCAGGGCCTTTCTTTCTCAAGTCAAGGATCAACCAAGGAAGTTCTGAAGGCCTTCTCTCGAGGTAACCTTTCTTACTAAAAGAAAAATTGTTTAAAATGATGTCCATTTCCACCCACTGCCCCAGGTGAAGAGATGGAGTGTTGAAGATTCCTGAACAGAGTATAAAGGGAATTTTGTTTTCTGCACCCCAGAATGTGGTTGCATTAAGCCTTTATGAACTTGAACAGCCCGAGTCAACTTTTTTGGTAAAGTCCATGTATTATTTGTGCATTAAATGAATGAAAAAGAAATAACCATTTTCTTTTATGAAACTATGCATGCATGTAGATGAGTCTAATGGCACCATAATTTAGAAAGTATTCATCTGACAAAGAAGTTTTGGTAATAAACTGTTGAAGGAATAATGGAAAGCTGGTAGAGATAAGTATACCTGTAATTTTAGACTCACTATTAGAAATCAGCAGACAAGGCATTTACCAACAATTGAAGCTCCTTTATAATCTAGGAAAGCTAAGGGAATCTTTTGCTAAGGCAACTGAGTAGCAAAGACTATCTTAGACAATTAGTAGATGGAAATGGTAAATTATGTTTAACCTAAGAACTCAAGCATTGTTTTCCTTAAATTTTGCTATTAAAATCAAAACACAAGTTACAAAATCATAATGTAATA
This sequence comes from Phyllostomus hastatus, assembly GCF_019186645.2. NCBI lineage: Eukaryota > Metazoa > Chordata > Mammalia > Chiroptera > Phyllostomidae > Phyllostomus > Phyllostomus hastatus. The sequence continues at coordinate 16,535,173 of NW_025334011.1, read as the reverse complement.
AAATTCTGGTTTTCCTCAGTTGAAATAAGTCTCCTAAATAATTTTTAAAAAAGGATGTAAATATCCTTAAAAGACTAATGACATTTCACAGGTAATGCAATTTAGAAAGAAACACTTCCATGTTTTCTTTTCCAACAATGTGCATTTTTGTAAACTGCTATAAATTGCAATTCAAAAGCACTGATCTCGCCATCCCCAATCATTTTTTATACTGATCAAATGAATGCAGATACTCCCATTTGGGAGGGGCGACATGACATTTCACTTGGCAGTTCTAAACAGGTCACAGACCTTTCACAGACCCTAAGGCAGTGGGAGGGAGCTCTTTACTAAACCGTGTAACCAAATCAAACCAATGGTTACCCCTTTTCAAAACCATTGGAATGGTTTGCACAATGCTATTCACATAGCAGCACAGAAACTGAAAGGATGGTCATCCAATGGAAATTTCTTTCCTTTTGTTTAAACTTGCAGAGCTCAAAAAGTAATACTTGAAGGAAAAAAATTACATTTGCTGTGATAAAAATCATCAAGAATAAACGTACATTTTTATTGATACCACATGGCATATCTGTAGCCATTCACTGGTATGTATATATATGCACATGTATGTATGTATATGTATGTCTATTTATTAGAGATGTAGCTTTGTTTGAAACCTTAGGCACAAAGACACAACATGGCTGCCCTGGAGATGACCTATTGCTTTCAAGTTGCTTGAACACATCAGAATTTCCATTGTTGAGGTTGATTAATTGAAACTGATAAGTTACCATGAATAAAGATTGTTTTTCTGTTTAATGTAGTGGGCCTGATTTGGTAAATGCCTCATTCATGTAGCTTTGCAGTGCAGCATATGGGCAAGAGTCATTCAGTATCACAAACATATACAATTTATTATGCTTGTATGGGCACAACCAATGGGCCTTTCTATTTTAATGACAAAGTTTCAATGAAAAATTCCACTTAAAGAGTCACTAGATTTTATAATCTATTCTTAGAGTTTCTATCACTGCATTTCTGTGAAGAGTTTAAATGGTATAATATTTAAATACAGTAAGAAAAGATGCAAATATCTAGATTACATATTAGTATTAGTCATTGGGGATACAGCAGACTTTACCTTAAATATTAGCAGACACATGAAGAGAAGGCCCTTTATCATCTGACACTACCCTCTGTGCCATATTATTGATAAAGTCACTGTAATGATAGCTCACACTGCCCAGTTTACAAAGAAATGCAACGGAGATTGGTGGTGAATAACATGCCAACTTCCTGACATATTTTCTTAATGAAATCAGAAAACAGTATTTATGAATAATTTAAGGAATATTACATGCAAAAAGAGTGGACTTATTAGTTTTCCCATAATTTAATTATTGTTAGAGTCCTTTACCTAAACACTAACGTCACTGTTTAAAGATGGCTGCACAACATAAAAACTGTCATGAATATTTACCAAGAAAAGTAATGTGTAATTTTTCATAATGATGTTATACAAAAACTTCTTTCCTTTTTTTATTTAAGCTGCTCATGTAACTGCCACAAGAGTAATAACAAAAAAATATGAAAGGCATGCTAATGAACTAAAGAAATGTCCGTATCAAGCCATCAAAGAGATAGTTACCATATTCAGCCTTTAATGTCTTATCAAATAAATTCTCTGGTCATTCATGTCCATGAAATAGTTCAAGTTCATCCAACATTTCTCAATTAGATTAGATGGGTAATCTCAGTTCAGCTCTTCTAGAGAGTAATAAACCACATTGGTCACAGCTGACCACAGCTAGTATGTGTTTCATAAAGGACTGGATGTCCATTAGAAAGCTAATCAGTGCACTGTCACTTGTAAAATTCCCTCCCGCATTTATTTTTGAAGTGATAATCTGTAGCTAATTTTAAAGAAAAATTTACTCTCCTTTCACTCTTCTGAGGCCAATTTCTTTTCTGGACCTGAATAGACATCATTGGTGAAACAGTACCAAATAGCTTTGGTATGTGTTTAACAAAAACCCACTTCTTTGTAGAACATAACAAATTATGCAATGTTCACAGATGCGTTTCACATTGTGCCTTTTGTGAGAAAATGAAGGCCCAACTCTATTCCCCACCCCCCTCTTTATGAAAGACGGGGCTTCCAATGCAATCTGTTTTGGTCCTGGGGAAAAATAAATATACTTAATATGGAAGTTTCAGACAGTTATTTTTAAAGAGATTTTCATTGGGAGTTACAGCAGCCATACATTCCTATAAGCAAGTGAACAACGTGGGTCCTAAGGACTAAAGGTTTAATTACTCCTGCAGACTGCCTTAGATGTTTGGATATTTTTGTAGAAATGTTGTTTTTATATAATTTTATGCTTGAATGTATATGTTACCAAGGAAACACAGTAATTTTTCAGTTATACTTTTTAAAATATACATATTAAAAACATTTAAAATGTTTGTTTCTGTATTTTCATTTTGTTTATTTTTTCTCTGGTTTTATTGAACTGTAATTGGCATGCAGCAATGTGTAAGTTTAAGGCTTAAAGTATAACTTGATTTCATGTATTGTGACATGATTACCATAGTATATTTAATTAACACCCATCATATCATATAGATTTAAAAAAGGGGTTTTTTCCCCTTGTGGTAAGAGCTCAGTGTTTACTCTCCTACCAACTTTCAAATATACCATACAGCAGTGTTACTTGTGGTCATGATGTTGCACATAACATGACTTACAACTATAAGTTTTTATCTTTTGACCACCTTCATCCAATTACCCTACCTTCTTTTTGGAAGAGGCTATTAAAAGATAATCCTGAGTAATGAGATAGCAATTTTTGCAGCAATGGTGAAGAGTACAGAGAGGTCTCAGGCCTGCCCCACCTCCATAAATCCTGGTATGACTTTTATTGAGTGTGTTAGTCTTTGAGTGTCAGTCTCAAATTTCCAAGGACTGAGAAGTCTCATTTTATCCTCAGTGCCTGGTGCAAGGCTTTGCTTCTAGTAGGTGTTCATAGAGTCTGTTGAATGAATGGGTGGATTAATAAAAAGAAGATGAAACCTAGAAGGTTAAGTACTGTGGCCCTCTTGGCATCCATGGCTTTTGCAATTCCCTCCCACAGGGATTCTGGTCTTGGTCATGAGACTTGGCTCGGCTAATGGGACAGGAGCACATGTGGTGCTGCAGAGATGGCCTAAAACAACAAACATTTATTCTCTCGCAGTTCTGGAGGCTCAAAGTTCCGAAGCAAGGTGTTGGCAGGACCATGCTCCCTCTCAGACTTTGGGTAGAAACCTTCCTTGCTCTTTCCTAACTTGCGGTGGTGGCCATAGATCCCCGGTGTTCCTTGGGTTGCCCCTGCATTGCTCCCATCTCTGTCTATATCATCACATGGTGTTTTCCCTGTGTGTCTCTGTGTCTAATTCCCCTCTTCTTATAAGGACACCAGTCATATTGGGTTAAGGCGCATTCTACTGACCTCATCTTATCTTGATTACACCTGTCAATACCCTATGTTACAAATTAGGTCACATTCCAGGGACCTGGAGTTAGGGATTCAACATCTCTTTTTGGGGGGGGTGGGGGGTGTGGGTAATGGGAGGAGACAGTTCAGCATATAATACATCCTTTTCTGTAAAAGATAACTTATTGTCTATTTCACTGATGGGACATGGGGGAAAGACTTTTACTAAGATGCAACAAAGATTTTTCAAATGTTCTTTTAAAAAACATGGCAGCTATTTAATGCATGCTTTTGATACATAGAATAATTATATATCAAAATGGCTATTGCTTATAATGTAAAATGTTCTTAGAACAGATCAAATAGGTAAGATAAGATGAAAATCAAATGAAGGATCTTTGGTCTTATGGAGAAAACTGCTTTGAACATATTGTAAGTTTTTTGGTGGGGAAGGACAGAGAACAACGGTATGGTGAGTCCATGATTCAGCATACTGTATGAATGTGATAAATACAGTTTTAAAAGAAAAAAAAAACACATATTGGGCAAAACAAGACAAACATTTCTCTGATAAAAAATGTAAAAGAGCCCTGGCTGGCGTAGCTCAGTGGATTGAGCATGGGCTGCGAACCAAAGTGTTGCAGGTTCGATTCCCAGCCGGGGCACATGCCTGGGTTGCAGGCCATGACCCCCAGCAACCACACATTGGTGTTTCTCTCTCTCTCTATCTCCCTCCCTTCCCTCTCTAAAAATAAATAAATAGAAACTTTAAAAAAAATGCAAGAGTGAATCAGGATATTAGCCTGAATTGTGTCCCCTAAAAGATGTTGATGTCCCGAGTCCTAGTACTTGTGAATGTGACCTTATTTGGAAATAAGGTCCTTGCAGGTGATGAAGTTAAGATGAGGTCATGAGGGTGTTCCTTATTCTAATATGTCTTTGTCCTCATAAAAAGGAGAAATTTGGACACAGACACAGATACACACATGAGAAAGACAATGTGAAGATACAGGGAAATCACTGTCTATAAGCACAGGAACCTCAAGGCTACCAGAAGTTTGGAGACAGGCAAGGAACAGATTCTCCCTTCACAGGTAGCTGTCAGAAGGAACCAACCCTGCCAATTCAAAGTTGTAGCCTCCAGAGCTGCAAGACAATATATTTCTGTGATTTGTCACCCAGTTTGTTGTGCTTTGTTATGGCAGCCCAAGGAAACTAATACACAGGATGAAAAGGCTGTTTGGTTCCAGCTGCAGAAATTCATACTGATAGCTTCTTTCTGGTAACAGAAGGTAAATGTGCTTCATGTCAGGTGAAGAACAAATTCACTCCTTTAGCCAGAAACTGAAACTAAAGAAAATTGTGGGGGAGGGAATACAAAGAGTTTCTAATATGGGGTTATGGCTTTATAGAAACCTATGGGCCTAAGGAGGTTCTAGGGCAAAAACTTACTTTACACATAGGAACTGACACAAGCCACCTAACGGCTTGTAGACTTCAAGACCCTAAGGTCATAGCAGTACAGGCACCTTCAAGCTTATAAGAATGGGTTATGTAGCCCAAGTGTCCATTAGTAGAGGGGTGTATAAAACAACTGTGGGGCATTTACACAATGGAATACTACTTGGCCATAAAAAGAAGAAAATTTCACCCTTTTGTGACAGTATGAATGGACCTGAAGAACATTATGCTAAGTGACATAAGCCAGTCAGAGAAAGACAAATACCATATGATTTCACTCATATGTGGAATCTAATAAACAAACTGAACGAACAGGTAAAATAGAGACACTTGTAGATAGAGAGTGGATGACAGATAGTGCTGGAGGGTGAGGGGGTGGAAGGGTTGAGCAAAAAGGAAAAAAGACTCATAGACATGGACAAGAGTGTGGTGATTGCAGGGAATGGGAGATGTAAGGGGATTAAATGGTAATGGAAAAAATACAATAAGAAATTTTTAAAAAGAATGGCTTGTCAACTGGGAGTGAGACTGGAACAAATAGAAGTGGTCACATAACTGCATTTGGGGGGGAGAGAGAGAGAGAAAGAGAGAGAATGAGAGAAATTTGAGCCTGTAAAACAAACTTTTGGTATAAACAAAATAATAGAAGCTTGGAAATACAGCATCAAGAAAAGCCATTAGATAACTTCCGGCCAAGATGGAGGTGTAGGTAGACACACTGTGCCTCCTCACACAACCAAAAGAAGGACAACAACAATTTAAAAATGAAAAACAACCAGAACTGATGGAAAAATCAAAAGCTATGGAAGTCCGACAACCAAGGAGTTAAAGAAGAAATATTCATCCGGACCAGTAGGAGGGGTAGAGTTGGGCAGCTGGACAGAAAGGACTTGCGGCAAGGTGGTGGCTGGCAGAACCAGTGTGGGATTGTGAAGTGGAGTGGGCAGGGCTGCACCGGCAGCTGGTGGAGAGGGTGGTCCCACATTCGTGCACAGATAAACTGGGAGGAACAATTGGGGAGTGAGACATACTGGGCAAGCCAGGGTCCCAGCGCAGGGAAATAAATCCTCAAAACACCAATTGAAAACACCTGTGGTGGTTGAGGCAGCAGTGGGAGAAACTCTTAGCTTCACAGGAGAGTTCACTGGAGAGACCCACAGGGTCCTAGAATATACACAAACCCATTCACCCGGGAATCAGCACCAGAAGGGCCCACTTTGCTTGTGGGAACTGGGGGAAGTGACTGAAATCCAGCAGAGAGTGGATCAAGTGCCATTGTTCCCTCTCGGACCCCTTCCCCACATACAGCATCACAACATGGTGACATGGGTTACCTTGTCCAGGTGAACACCTAAGACTCTGCCCCTCACTATGTAACAGGTGTATCAAGACCAAAAAAAAAATGGCCCAAATGAAAGAACAGATCAAAGCTCCAGAAAAAATACAACTAAGTGATGAAGAGGTTGACAACCTATCAGGTGCACAGTTCAAAACACTGGTAATCAGGATGCCACAGAATTGGTTGAATTTAGTTGTAAATTAGATTTAAAAAATGAAGGCTATGCTAAGTGAAATAAATGAAAATGTACAGGGAACCAATAGTGATGGGAAGAAAACTGGGACTCAACTCAACGGTGTTGACCAGAAGGAAAAAGGAAGCATCCAATCAGAAAAGAATGAAGAGACAAGAATTCAAAAAAATGAGGAGAGGCTTAGGAACTTCCAGGACATCTTTAAACATTCCTACATCCAAATTATAGGGGTACCAGAAGGAGAAGAGGAAGAGCAACAAGTGGAAAACTTATTTAAACAAATAATGAAGGAGAACTTCCCCAATTTGGCAAAGGAAATAGACTTCCAGGAAGTCCAGCAAGCTCAGAGAGTCCCAAAGAAGTTGGACCCAAGGAGGAACACACCAAGGCACATCATAATTACATTAGCCAAGATTAAAGATAAGGAGAGAACCCTAGAAGCAGCAAGAGATAAGGAGATAGTTACCTACAAAGGAGTTCCCACAGGCAAGAAGGGGCTGGAAAGAAGTATTCCAAGTCATGAAAAGCAAGGACCTACATTCAAGATTGCTCTCTCCAGCAAAGGTTTCATTTAGAATGGAAGGACAGATAAAGTGCTTCTCAGATAAGGTCAAGTTAAAGGAGTTCATCATCACCAAGCCCTTATTATGTGAAATGTTAAAGGGATTTATCTAAGAAAAAGAAGATCACAAATATGAACAGTAAAATGACAGCAAACTCACAATTAGTAACAACCACACCTAAAACAAAAAACAAAGGCAAACTAAGCAAACAACTAGAACAGGAACAGAACCATGGAAATGGAGATCACATGGAAGGTTATCAGTGGGGGAGTGGGAGGAGGAGAGAGGGGGAAAAGGTACAGAGAATAAGTAGCATAGATGGTAGGTAGAAAATAGACAGGGGGAGGGTAAGAATAGTATGGGAAATGTAGAAGGCAAAGAACTTATATGTATGACCCATGGACATGAACTGAAGTGGGGGAAGGTGGGTGAGAGGGCATGAGCAAGGCAGAGGGGAGTGAAGGGGGGAAATGGGACAACTGTAATCGCATAATCAATAAAATATATTTTTTAAAAGGAAAAGCTATTAGGACATGAATTCACTCCAAATAAATTTTAGTTGGTGAAATAGTCTAAGATTTTAAAATGTCTAGGCTTAGTATGCTCAAAAAATAATTGATAGGATCCATTAATAAAGGCAAAATGAATTATTATAGAAAATAGGCCAGTATAAAATAAGGACTAGTGGCTATGAAAAAGAATTGACTGAAAAGATTGCTAAAATGAATCACTAAAGATGGGATAAACTGGATACAGCTGAAGAAAAAAATTAGAAAATGGGAAGGTAGTATTGAGGAATCTACTCATATGCACAATAGAGAAGTAAACACAAAAATTAGAAAATTTAGCTCTGAGTGGTGTGGCTCAGCTGTTTGGACATCATTCTGCAAGACAAAAAATCACCAGTTTGATTCCTGGTCAGGTCACATATCTGGGTTACACATTTGGTTCCATGTTGGGGCACATACAAGAAGCAACCAATTGATGTTTCTCTTACATTGATGTTTCTCACCCTCTCTCTGTCCCTTTCTTTTCTAAAAAATAAATAAATAAAATACTAAAAATTAGAAAATTTAGATTAGAGACATAGAGAAGCCAATAAAAAATAAGAAAATATTATAAAGAAGGTTGTACAAGCAATATCTGTAACTACAAAAGACAGTAGCAGAGAAACTTCTAGAAATAAGAAAGATATGAATCATCAGATGCAAGTTATACTCTGAATATTAATAAAGAAAACTACATCATTAAATACACTGTACTAAAGCTATAGACCATCAAGAATAAAAACTAAATTACTACTACTTTAAAAACTATTTAAAAAACATGCAATGACCACAAATGATCCAGCAGATTTCACATAACCCTGAGGACATGCTCACTTAATGGTACAATAACAAACTGTGTAGGAAAAAATAATTGCTAATCTAGAATTTCATATCTTATTAAGCTACCATGAAAATACAATACTTTTTAATATACACACATACTAAAACATACACATATACTAACATATATATACTAAAAGGAAAGAAAAAATAGAGCTTGTAGCTTTCAAACAAGCAGAGGGGAAAACAAAAAATATAGAAACTATCAATCCAAAAGAAAGCATGAAAGAAAATAATAAGTAAAGCAAAAATATCAGAAAATATAAAAATAAGATGGTAGAAATGAGTCTAAATTTATCAATAATTATAATTATTGTAAATAGAATAAATTCATCTGTTAAAAAAGTAAATCTTATCATAGAGAACTAAAAAGAAAATGATCTGGTTTTAAGTTGTTTAAAAGAGAAAAAGCAGCCCTGGCTGGTGTGGCTCAGTGGTTGAAACATTGTCCTGTATTCTGAAAGGTTGTGGGTTTGATTCCCAGTCAGGAGACATGCCTTGGTTGTGGGTTTGGTCCTGGGTCCAGGAGCATACTGGAGGCAACCAATGTCTGCCTGCCTGTCTGTCTATCTGTCTGTTTCTCTCTCCAGAAATCAATTAATACATCCTTGGGTGAGTATAAAAGAGAGAGAGAGAGAGAGAGAGAGAGAGAGAGAGAGAGAGAGAGAGAGAGAGAGAGCAGGCAAAAATAAAGAATTATAAAATGACTGAAAATAAAAGGATGGGAAAAGAGTTATAATGCACATCCTAATAAACAGAAACCTATTACATGTATAGTGTTATTTATAGCAGACACAAAATAATTTAAAGCATCAAGGAATTACTATAAATAAAAAATACTACATGCAATGATTATTCACCAAAAACATATATAATAAATTAGGATGCCTTTAATGTACCCTTGAAATAGATAAAACAAAAATGAACAGTTACTAAGAGAAACTCATAAATTCTTAGTGAGTTTTTTAAAGCATTTATTTAATTTTAGAAAGAGAGGAAGGGAGGAAAAAGATAGGGAGAGAAGCATCCATATGTGACTGAAATGTTGGTTGGTTTTTTCTTGCACACCCTCAACCTGAGACCTGGCCCCACAGTTCAGGCCTATGCCCTTACTGGGGATCAAACCAGTGACCTTTCAGTTTGCAGGATGATGCACAACCCACTGAACCACACCAGTCAGGGCGATAGTGAGATATTTTTATATTCTTTCAGAAAATAAGATATTAAGCACAAATTAGATGAGAAGAACAGACAATATTCAGATTAATAAGACAACCTAATAGGTGTGGAAATATGAATTAAAAAACACAAAACAAAAACAATTTTCAAGGTAAATATGAAATACAAAGTACTTTATAAAGGAAATTGTATAAATTTTCAGGGATCAATGTCATACAAACCACATTCTCAGACTTAAATATAATTAAACTAGAAGTCAATAAAAGTAAAGCAATCACACTTTTGGTCAAGATGGAGGTATAGGTAAACACAGCTTGCCTCCTTGCACAACCACATCAAAATTACAACTAAACTACAGAACAGCCATCACTCAAAATCTTCAGAAATTGAGTTCAATTGAAATCCAACAATTATGGAATGAAAGAAACCATATCCATCCAGACTAATGGGAGACATGGAGACACAGAACAGGCTGGTCCCACACCCACGTGTGGTGAACAAGTCAGAAGGGATATCTCAGAATGAGGGGTGCTAGCCCTACACTAGGTCCCCCAGCCCAGGGTTCCAGTGCCAGGAAGATAAGTCTCCACAACTTCTGGCTGTAAAAACCAGCGAGGGTTGAGGTGATAAAAGGAACTACTATATTCCTATATTCCTATATTCCTATATTCTTAAAGGGCCCACACACAGACTTACTCAGACTCCTCTCTCTGAGCTCCACCACTAGGGTAGCAGCTTGAAAGGCACCAGTATCATTCAGGGAAGAACTGAATTGTCTATAATTAGGGTGAGAGTTGGGGGATAACATTCTCTTAGACAGAAAGGCAGACAGAAACCATTATTCCTTTTCTAAGCCCTCTCCCCACAGAGCCACAGAGCTGGTAGGTGGGGCCATATCTGAGACTCCATCATTCTGGCTCATGTGGTTTGCTCTGCCCTGGTGAATCCCTAAGGCTCCATACCACCAAACCCACAGCCCACTATAGCTGTTAACAGTGGAAGCAAAAACCAGTATCAGTGAGCCCCCAGCCTTCATATCTCTGGCTAAGTGGCCACAGGCCCAGCACTAGCAGCAGACTACTTTGGATCAGTTTGGCTTCATCTGGGAACTGCCAAAACTAGCACAAGTAGGAGCCATCTGCAGATTGTTACAACTCATGCTGGGTGGCCCTGGGTAGAAACATTGGGTGGGGGGATGACCCTGGCCTGCACCACCTGGGAAACCCTAGAGCTGGTAAACCCAATGGAAAGCTACAGGCCATGTTGGAACACTACCACTCTGTCCCTGCACAGTTGATCATCCACAAGGGTTAGTGTTGATGGTCAGTGGTCATAGTCAGTCCTTACAGCTGACTTGCCTGGCTAAATCCCTCCCATTGACTTGGTACTCCCAATCCCTATAGCAATCAAAGCTCAGCTACAAGAGGAAGGTATACTCAGCTTGCACAGAGGGTGCACCTTGAATACCCAGCTTGGGTGATAAGAGAGGCTGTGCTACTGGACCTTACAGGACACCTACTACATCAGGCCACACTACCAAGACAGGGAGTCATAGAAGCTCTACCTAATACATGGAAACAAACACAGGGAGGTTGCCTAAATGATGATACAAAGAAACACTGCCCAAATGAAAGAAAAGATAAAAATTCCAGAAAAAGAACTAAACAAAACAGAGATGAGCAATCTATCAGATGCAGAGTTCAAAACACTGGTTATAAGGATGCTCAAGGAACTTAGTGAGAATCTCAGCAACATAAAAAAGACCCAGGCATAAATGAAGGATAAACTAATAGAAATAAAGAAAAATTTACATGGAATCAATGATAGAATGTTATGAAGCCAAGAATCATATCAATGGTATGGAACATAAGGAAACATAAAACAATCAATCAGAACAAGAAAAAGAAAAAGAATGTGAAAAAATGGGGATAGTGTAAGAAGCCTCTGGGACAACTTCACGTGTCCCAGCATTTGCATCATAAGGGTGCTGGAAGGAGAGTAAGAGAAAGAGCAAGAATTTGGAAATTCTTCTCTAATTTGGTGAAAGAAATAGACATAAAAGTCCAGGAAGCACAGAGAGTCCCAAACAACATAGACACAAAGAGACCCACACCAAGACACACCATGATTAAAATGCCAAAGGTTAAAGATGAAGAGAGAATCTCAAAAGCAGAAAGAGAAAATAAGTTAGTTACACACAGGAGAGTTTCCATAAGATCGTCAGCTGATTTACCAAAAGAAAATTTGCAGACTAAAAGGGATTTGCAAGAAATATTCAAAGTCATGAAAATCAGGGACCTAGAGCCAAGATTGCTCTACCCAGCAAAGCTATCACTTAGAATCAAAAGGCAGATAAAGAGCTTCCTGGACAAGAAAAATCTAAAGTATTTAGTTCATTATCGCCAAACCATTATTATATGAAATATTAAAGGGACTCATTTAAGCAAAAGAAGATCAAAACTATGAACAATAAAATGACAATAAACACATACCTATCAACAACTGAATCTAAAAAACAAAATAAGCAAACAAGAACAGAGACAGAATTATGGATACGGACATCATTTTGATGGTCGCTAGAAGGGAGTGGGGTTTGGGGGAATGTGTGAAGAGGTAAAGGGATTAAGAAGAACAAATTGGCAGCCACAGAATAGCTGGAAGGATGTACAGTACAATGCAGGAAATGGAGTAGCCAAAAAACTTATACACATGACCCATGGACATGAATGAAGGGGTGAAGATTGCCTGAGGGGTGGGAGGTGCTGGGTGGGTAGGCAAAGGGCATTACAATTGGGACAACTCTAACAGCATAATCAATAAAATATAATTGAAAAGAAAAAAAAAGTAAAGCAATTAGATGGACCTGGAGAGTATTATGCTAGGTGAAGTAAACCAGTCAAAAACAAGTATCATATGATTTCACTTATGTGTTTAGCTAACAAATAAATGAAAACAGATTCCTTGAGATAGAGAACAGACTGACAGCTGCCAGAGGGGAGGGGTTGTAGGGCTTTGTGAAAAAGATGAAGGGATTAAGCAAAAACAAAAAACAAAAATCAAAACTCAAAAAACTCAAGCCAGACAGCTATATGATGATTGTCAGAGGAAAAAGGTGAAAAGGCAGTGGGGAGTGGTAGTAGAAGAGGGCAAAGGGAGAACATATGGTGATGGAAAGAAATTGGCTTGGGATGGTAAACAAGTAATACTTATACAGGTAATGTTTTATAGAATTTTATAAGTGAAACCTATATAATTTTATTAACTGATGTCACCCTAATAAATTCAATAAAAATAAATAAACAAAATAAAATACAATACAAAAAAGTAAAGTAATCTCAACAAAGCATGTTTAAAATCTCATATGTTAAAGAAATGATGATGATGGTAATAAAATATTTAGAGCTAAGCAACACTTGAAGTACTATATGTCAAAATTTATGGAATACAACTAAAATACTTTGTAGAGTCATTAATGCATTTATTAAAATGTAATAAAAACAAAAAATGAGTAAAATAGAGAAAAAACATAAAATTCTTTCAAAATAGAAGGAAATAATAGATAAAATACATAAATTCAGATAACCCAAAATAGTAGAGCAAATCAATAAACCAAAAATTAGTACTTTAGCAAAACTAAAATTCATAAAATTTTTAGCTGGATTAAGAACAACAAAGGGTATATATATAAAGTGAAGTTATGAACACACAAGGGGAAATAACTGTGGATATTGTAGAATTCATATCTGTAAATAGGATATACCTTTGGTGATAAAGAATAGCTATGTCAAACATACATAATACTTAATGGTGACATTTTAGAGACTATTTTATTAAGAGAGAAACAAGACAAGGGTGCCACTGACTGCTCTATTCAGCATTAGACTGACAACTATAGCCAGTGCAAAAAGAAAAGAAAAAATAAACAGCACATAAAGATGGAAAGAGGCAAGTCTTTTAAATGATAGATGATGCACATAGGAATGATTAGAGACTTTTCAGACAAGCTATTATAACCAAATAGAATTTGGTAAGTTTGTTGGAACCAAGATCAAAATACAAAATCTGATATTCAACATTGATAGATATTAAGAATATGTCATAGAAAAAATTCCATTCCCAATAATAACAAAAATTCAATACTTTAAAAATGTTAATTCTTTCCAGATCAATCTTTAAATTAAAATTCTGACAGTTTTTTCCCATGAATCTTGAAATGGTACACCTAAAATTCATAAGAAAAATTAAAGAACTAAGAGGGACTCACTATGCCAGATATAATTTTTATTTTATTTTTAAAAATTTTATTTTAAATTATAGTTGCTATGCAATATATTCATTTTAGTTATAAAATATAGTGATTAGACACTTATATACCTTATGCAGTGATCACTATGATAAACTGAGTAACTATGTAATATCCTGCATAGTGATTATCATATTATTAACTATATTCTCTGTGCTGTACATTACATTCCCATGACTTATTCTAATACAACTGGCAGTTTGTACTTCTTTGTCTCCTTCACATTTTTCACCCATCTTCTCATTCCCTTCCACCTAGCAACCACCAGTTTGTTTTTGTTTTATTTTGTTCTGTTTTTACATTTCACATAGAAGTGAAATCATAAGGTATTTGTCTTTCTCTGTCTGATATTTTACTTAGCATAACACTCTCAAGGTCCATCTCAAATGGCAATATTTTATTCTTTGTTATGGCTGAGCAATATTCCATTGTATAAATATACCACTGCTTCTTTATCCATTCATCTATTGATGGACACTTAGGTTGTTTCCAAATCTTGGCTATTGTATATAATACTCCAGTATTTTTTATTTCTTCATATAAATACTCAGAAGTGGGACTCTTGGGTTATATGGTAGTTCCATTTTTAATTTTTTGGTAAACCTCCATTCTGTTTTCCATAGTAGCTGCACCAGTTTATAATCCTACTAACAGTGCACAAGAGTTATTTTTTCTCCACATCATTGGCAACACTTATTCTATGTTATCTTTTTGATACTAACCACTCTGATAGGTGTGAGGTGATATCTCATTGTGGTTTTGATTTGCATTTCCTTTATGATTAGTGATTGTAAACATTTTTTCATATATCTGTGGGCCATCAAGTTTTATTTTAAAACCAAAGTAATTAATACTCTGGTATTAAAGCAGAAAAGATGAATAGGTTAGCTATACAGAATGGAGAGCCTAGAAAAAATTTACACTTGCATGGAAACTTGGCATATGTGAGAGGCAGCATTTTATATCAGGAGGTAGGAGATATTAATGGTGATAAAATAATTGATTATTCTATTGGGAAAAAAGTTAGGCTCCAAAATCATACATCTATTATAAAATTAAATTCTGATGCCTTCACAAAGTATGAAAATCAAATTGGTATGTTTTTAGAAGACAATGTAGAATTACCTTTATAATATTAGAGTAGGTAAAGTTATCTAAAAAGGTAATAAAAACAATTCATAAATTAAAATATTGAAAATATAATTAAACAAAAAATTTTAAAACCTTGGTTCAACAAAAGACATTGAAAACAAAGTTAAAAGAAACACCAGAGACAGTGAGAAGATAACTCTGAAATGTATAACTGACAAAGGATTAATATTCTGAGTTTATTAAAAATTCCTACAAATCAATATGAAAAAGAACTACCAAATAATATAAAAATGCTCATTTGCTAATAACAAGCTATTCACAGAAGAGAAAGCCAAAATGATCAATAAACAAAAAATTATTCAATTATTCTCACTAGTTATCAAGAAATTTCAAATAAAAAGTGAGATATAATTTCATACCCACCAGATTGTCAAAAAATAAAAGTATGGCTACCTCAAGTGTTGGTAAGAATATGGAACAATACAAACTCAGAAACTAGTAGTATGAGTGTAAATTATGTAACATTTTATAGCACAATTTGGCAGGATCTAGTACAAGTTAAAGATTTATATATTCTTCAACTCAGCAATTCTATTTTGAGGTATTTACTAGTGAAAGTTTTGCACATATGACTATGAAACATATACAGGATGTTTATAGCAGCTGTTTTATGACTATAAGAAATTAAAAATATTCTAAATTCCTGAGGTAATCCAAGATGGTAGAGGTGTGAGTGGAGGCTACACGAACATTCTCCCAAGATTAATCTGGAATTATAACTAAATTGTGGAGACATCATCTGGAATAAACAACTGAACAACAGTGGGAGAGAAGCCACTGTGGTTATAACCACAGACAAACAGAAAAACAGCTTCACGACAATATGACTGGTACAGATTGAGGAGGAGATATGAGAGAGCTGGTTGGGCTTCCACAGATGGCAGAGGAATATTCCTCTGGCACTTCTGCAGCAGCTGTGGGGTTCCCTCTGAGAAGTATGGGGTCTAAACCCCAAGCTGGGCTCCCAGCCTACAGCACCTAAGCCTAGTAGCCAGTGCCCAGATAACATCCAGCTGCAAAAAGCAGCAGGGTTTCTCTCTGCCAAGGACAGACAGCTGCAGATACAGAGAACCTTTTTAAAGAGCCAGTGTATAAATTTTCATTTGCAGCCACTTACCCTGGGTTCCAGCAAAGGTGGTCACAGTGGACTAGAGGTACTTGAGAGTCTGGAGATGATGGCTTTGGGGAGAGAACTGAGAGAACAGCCACCAGGATTATGGTGCTGGGTCATCCTGCATACTGCAGAAGCCATCATGCTCAGGCACACTACTCTTCTCTAAGAGGTATCAGCCTAAGGAGAAGCAATAGCCCTGTCCCCAGGACTTAGTCTGCCCCAATCTGTGGTGCCTAAGCCTGACTGTTGAGTACAAAGTGACTAGATTAACAACTGAAGGAGTTAGCCACTGATGGTGGATCTCTGATAGTCTTGAACAGGCTACCTAAGGCTAGACTGGGACACCAACTGACATCGCCAGAAGCAGATCCACACACAAAAAACAAATAGTGCACCTGCATGACAGCATACAAGACATGGTAGGTGGATGAATCTGTCAGCCAGCTTGAAGGAAGGACCCATCAAAGAATAAGCCAATAATCAAAACCCAATTACAACCAGAGAGCCAACATAAATGGCATAAAGGGCATCCCAAGAGCATCAAGTTTAGGAGATTGAGGAGACTGCATCACTGAATCTCACAAGTCTCCTACTATAGAAGTTCACACCACGAAGGCAGGTAGTCAAAGTAGGTTAATCTAAGAAGCAGAAACAAACAAGAAGAGTCTCTCCTAAAATGAGGAGATAAATAAACAACTCCCAATGGAAAGGAAAGGAAGAATCCCAGGAAAGAGTGCTAAATGAAATAGAGGCAAGTCAACTATCAGACATTGAGTTCAAAATAATGGTTATAAAAAAGCTCAATGAGCTCAGTGAGAATTACCAAAAAGTACAGGGAAGCTACAAGGAAGCTACTTACTGTGAACTACATCAGCATGAAAAAGGACATAGAAACTATCAATAAGAACCAGGAGGAAATGAAGAATACAATTTCTGAATTGAAGAACACAGTAGAAGGAATTAAAAGCAGGCTAGGTGAAGCAGGGGATTGAATCAGTGAGCTGGATGACAAGGTAGAAAAAAATTCAGAGTGACAAAATGAAGAAAGACTCAGAAAGAATGAAGAGGGCTTAAGAGAACTGCAGGACAACATGAAATGCAACAATATTCATATCACAGGAATTCCAGAAGGAGAAAGAAGAGGTACAAGGCATAGAAAACTTATTTGAAAAAGTAATGATGGAAATGTCCTTAACATGATGAAGGGGGTGGGAAATCATACAAGTCCAAGAGCACAAAGGGTCCTATTCGAGATGAATTCAAAGAGGCCCACTCCGAGACACGTCACAATAAAAAAGACAAAATTTAAAGAGAAAGAGAGAATATTAAAGGCAGCAAGGGAGAAAGAGCTAATAACATACAAGAGAGCCTTGATAAGGCTATCAGCTGATTACTCAACAGAAACACTAGCAGGCAGAAGGGAATGGCAAGAAATATTCCAAGTCACGAAAAGCAAAGGCCTGCAACCAAGACTACTCTACCCAGCAAGACTCTCATTGAAAATGGAAGGCAAAATAAAAAATTCCCCACACCACACATACACAAAAAAGCTAAAAGAGCACATATCCACCATTCAGCATTACAAGAGATGTTAAAGAGACTGCTTTAAGAAAGTGAAGAAAAAGAGAGTGAGAGGAACACAAGAACAAGGGAAAAAATTGGCAACAAATAAGTACCTATTAATAATAACCTTAAATGTAAGTGGATCAAATGCTACAATCAAAAGACATAGGGTAGCTGAATGGACAAGAAAACATGACCAACATATATGTTGTCTACAAAAGACCCATCTAAGAACAAAAGACCTACACAGACTGAAAGTGAAGTGATGGAAAAAAATATTCCAGGCAAATAGACCTGAAAAAAAGCTGAGGTAGTAATACTTATATCAGACAAAATAGATTTCAAAACAGAGGCCATAAAAAGAGAAAAAGGAGGATACTCTATAAAATTTAAGGGAGCAATCCATCAAGAAGATATAACCCTTGTAAACATACAAGCACCAACATAGGAGCACCAAAACATATACAGAAAACCTTAGAGGACTTCAAGAAAGACGGAAGGCAACACACTCATAGTAGGGGATTTTAATACCCCATTTCGACAATGGATAGATCTTCCAAGCAAAGAATCAGCGAGGATATTGTGGGACTGAACAACACTCTAGATTAAATGGACTTAATTGATATATATATATATATAAAATCTCTCACCCCAAATAAGCAAAATATACATTATTTTCAATTGCACATGGAACATTTTCAAAGATAGACCACATGGTAGGTCACAAAACAAGCCTCAACAAACTCAAGAATATTGAAATCACATCAAGCACCTTCTCAGATCACAATGGCTTGAAACTAGAAAACAACCTTAAGGGAAAAGCTCAACAACATTCAAATTCATGGAGACTGAATACCATGCTATTAAATAATGAATGAGTTAACAATGAGATTGAGGAAGAAATCAAAAAGTTTCTGAAAATGAATGAAAATGAACACACAACAGCCCAAAACTTATGGGACACAGTGAAGGCAGTCCTGAGAGGGAAGTTTATAGCGATACAAGCCTACCTAAAAAAGATAGAAACATTTCAAATAAACAAACTAATACTACATCTATAAGAACTGAAGAACAACAATAAAGAAAGCCCAGAGTGAGTAGAAGGAAGGAAATAATCAAGATCAGAGCAGAATTAAATGACATAGAGACTAAAAGAACAATTTAAAGGATTAATAAATCTGGTAGGTGGTCCTTTGAACAGATAAACAAAATTGAGAAACCTTTAACTAAACTCATCAAGAAAAAAAGAGAGAGCATCTAAATAAATAAAAAAATCATAAATGAAAGAGGACAAATTACAACTGAAACCACAGAAATACAAAGGGTTGTAAGAAATTACTATGAAAAACTACATGCCAAGAAATTTGACAATCTGGATGAAATGGACAAATTTCTAGAAACATATAATCTTCCCAAACCAAATCAAGAAGAAGCAGAAAGCCTGAGTAGACAACTAACAGCTAATAAAACTGAAGCAGTAATAAAAAAAAACTACTAGTACACAGAATCCCTAGGCTGGACAGCTTCATAGGCAAATTTTACCAAATATTTAGGGAAGAGTTAACTACTATTTTTCTCAGACTATTCCAAAAATCCAAAAAGAGGGAAGGCTCCCAAATCTTTGTATGAGGCCAGTATTATCCTAATTCCAAAACCAAGTGAAGACACAACAAAGAAAAAAAAGCTACAGGCCAATATTGCTAATGAACACAGATGCTAAAATCCCAAGCAAAATATTGGCAAACTGGATCCAGCAATACATTAAAAAGATCATATAGCATGATCAAGTGGGATTTATGCTGGGGACATAATGATGGTATAATATTCACAAAGTAATAAACTTAACACACCACATAAACAAACTGAAAGGCAAAAATCACATGATCATATCAACAGATGCTGAAAAAGCATTTGATAAAGTACAGCAGCACCGATTTATGATAAAAACACTCAGCAAAGTGGGAATAGAGGAAGCATACCTCAACATAATAAAGGCCATACACAAGAAATCTACAGTCCACATCATACTCAATAGGCAAAAAGTAAAATCTTTCCCCCTATGATCAGGGACAAGACAAGGATGTTCGCTTTCACCACTTTTGTTCAACATAGTATTGGAGATTCTAGCCACAGTGATCAGACAAGAAAAAGAAATAAAGGCATTCAAACTGGAAAGGAGGAAGTTAAACTATCATTATTTACAGATGGCATGATAGTATATATAGGAAACCCAATAGGCCCACCAAAAAACTACTTGGCCTAATAAGTGAATTTGGCAAAATAACAGGATATTCAGGATATTCTGAATATTGACTTTGTAAAGTCAATATTCAGAAATTGAAGGCATTTTGTATACCAACAATGAAATAACAGGAACAGAAACTGGGGGGAAAAACCCATTTACTATAGCAACAAGAAAAATACAGTACCTAAGAATAAACTTAACCAAGAAGGTAAAAGACTTGTACTCAGAAAACTACAGAACACTGAAGAAAGAAATTAAGGAAGACAAAAATAAATGGAGGCATATACCATGTTAATGGACTGGAAGAATTAACATCATTAAAATGTCTATACTATCCAAAGTAATCTATAGATTCAACACAATCCCTATTAAAATACCAATGACATATTTTACAGATTTAGAACAAACATTTCAAAAATGTGTATGGATCCAGAAATGATTCTGAATAGCTGGCTGCAGCAATATTGAGAAAGAAGAACAAAATAGGAGGGATGAGAATACCTGGTATCAAACTGTATTACAAGGCCACTGTAATCAAAACAGCCTGGTACTGGTGTAAGAACAGACATGTAGATTAATGAAACAGAATAGAGAACCCATAAATAAACCTATGTCTCTATGGTCAATTAATATTTGACAAAGGGGACAGAGGCATAAAATTTACTAAAAATAGCCTCTTCAACAAATGGTGCTGGGAGTTTTGGAATGTACGTGCAAATAAATGAAACTAGACCACACCAACTTACACCATACACCAGAATAAATTCAAAATGGATAAAATACTTAAACCTAAGTCAGGGCACCATAAAAGTCCTAGAGAAAACAGGCAGTAAAATCTCAGATATCCTACATAGCAATATTTTCAGCAATACATTCTCTAGGGCAAGGGACATAAAGGAAAGAATAAACAAATGGAACTACATCAAACTAAAAAGCTTTTGTGCAACTAGGGGAAACACCATCAAAATGAAAAGGGAACCAACCGTATAGGAAAACATATTTGCCAACGATACATTGGACAAGGATTTGATCTCCAAAATGTACAAAGAACTCATATGACTCAATACCAGGAAGACAAATAATACAGTTAAAAAATGAGCAAAGGACCTAAACAGACACTTCTCTAAAGAGGACATACAGAGAGTCCATAGGTGTATGAAAGGATGCTCAACATCACTAGCCATCAGAGAGATGTAATTTAAAACCACAATGAGATACAACACCTTACACCAGTCAGAATGCTCATCACTAATAAATCAACAAACAACAAGTGCTGGAGAGGTTGTGGAGAAAAGGGACACCTAGTGCACTGTTGGTGGGAACTCAGACTGGTGCTGCCACTGTGGAGAACAGTATGATATTTCCTCAAAAAACTAAAAATGGAACTGCCTTTTGACCCAGAAATTCCACTGCCAGGATTACGCCCTAACAATCCCAAAACACCAATCAAAAGAACCTATGCACCCCAATGTTCATAGAAGCACAACTTATAATAACCAATTGCTGAAAACAGCTTAAGTGCCCATCAGTAAATGAGTGGATCAAAGAACTGTGGTACATTCACATAATGGAATACTACACAGCAGAAAGAAAGAAGGAACTCCTACCTTTCGAGATAGCATGGATGACACTACAGAGTATTATGCTAAGTGAAATAAGCATAATACTCTGAAATAAGCATAAGGCAGCGAAAGATAAATACCATATGATCTCACCCATAAGTGGAACTTAATGAACAAAACAAAGGAACAATATAGAGCCAGAAGCATGGAAACAAGGAAGAGACTGACAGGGACCAGAAGGTAGTGGGGAGGGGGATAAGGGAGGAAAGAAGGATAAGGGCCTAGTTGAAGAACAAGTGTAAATGACCCATGGGCATGAACAACAGGGCAAGGATTGACCATGGAAGCAAGGGGTAGGCAGGGTAGGGGAGAGCAAGGGGGAACAATTGGGACAACTGTAAGAGAGCAACAATAAAACAAACAAACAAACAAATAAATAATAATGTATCAAAATAAATAAATAAAAATATTCTAAATTCCCATCAACAGAAGAATGAATATACTGTAGTATATTTATACAATAGAATATACTATACAATAGGCAAAATAAGTGAACTCAGGCTACATACAGCAAAATACTGTAATTAAGTTTCAAAAAGTGTAATACATATGGGGAAAAGTATATATACATTACATTTCACTATTATTTACATAACACTCGAAAATATGCCAAATAATGTTATATATATCTTTTTTAAAAGATTTTATTTATTTATTTTTAGAGAGGGAAGGGAGGGAGAAAGAGAGAGAGAAACATCAATGTGCAGTTGCTGGGGGCTGTGGCCTGCAACCCAGGCATGTGCCCTGACAGGGAATCGAACCTGCGATGCTTTGGTTCGCAGCCCGAGCTCAATCCACTGAGCTACGCCAGCCAGGGCATGTTATATATATCTTATATAGCATAATTATATATATTTATGCATAGTGTGTGTGTGTTTGTAGGAATATTTTAAAACATGCAAAATCAGAGCAGTGGTTACCTCTAGGGGATGGAGGGTTATCAGATAGCTTCAACTGTGTCTTCACTGTTTTATTTCTTTTATGAATCATGCATGATGAAATCTAACAGAACTAGATGATGTTCAACAATTAATCATGTATTTTCTGAATATTTGAAATATTTCATAATAAAATAGTTTCTACTTTAAATATGACTATAAGGAAATTAAGCCTTTCCTCAATTCATTATTACTGATATAAAAACACAAATAATGAAATTATTTTATTTTTTCATCACATTTAGCTTACATTTGTGTAAGATTTAATAGTAAATAACATTTTTCATTTGACCTACTTTTTTTTCCATGTGATTGTTTCTTTTAAGATGAGAAAGCTACACTAAAGAAGTTGAACTAATAAACCCACACCTTCATAGTCAATTAGTATTCAACAGAGGAAGCAAGCACATACAGTGGGCTAAAGATAGTTTATTCAATAAATGGCATCGGGAAAATTGGACAGATACATGAAGAAAAATGAAACTAGACCACCTTCTTACACCACACACAAGGATAAATTCAAAATGGGTCAAAGACTTAAATGTTAGACCTGAAACCATAAAAATACTAGACGAAAACACAGGCAGCAAAATCTTGAACATTGCTTGTAGCAATATTTTATCAGATATATCTCCCAAGGCAAGGGAAGCAAACAAACAAACAAAAAAACCCAAAACGATGGGACTACATCAAACTAAAATGTTTCTGCACAGCAAAGGAAACATGTACAAAATAAAGAGACAACTCACAGAATGGGAGATTATCTTTGCCGATACATCTGATAAGGGATTAATATCCAAAATTTATAAATAATTTAGAAAACTCAACACCAAAAACACAACCCAATGAAAAAATGGGCAAAGGACTTAAATAGACATTTTTCCAAAGAGGACATACAGATGGCCAGGAGATGTGTGAAAAGTGTTCGATGTCATTTATCATCAGAGAAATACACACTAAAACAATAATGAGATACCATCTCATACCTGTTAGTATGGCTATCATCAGTATTCCAACAAACAACAAGTGCTGGTGAGGATGTGGAGAAAAGAAAACTCTTTTGCACTGTTGGTGGGAATGCAGACTGGTGCAAAGCAGTATGGAGACACCTCAGATATTAAAAATGGATCTTCCTTTTGACCCATTGATCCCATTTCTGGGAATATACATCCCTGTATATTCCTGACATTTATAAACACCAGTTTTTCTATCCCCAATTTCCAAAGTTTGGTTTCCTCCAGTTGAAAGAAATATTCAGTCTTCTGGCCAAGATGGAGGCTCCACCCATTATTATGTAACAGGCATGCTGAGACCAAAAAAAAAAAAAAAAAAGGCCCAAATGAAAGAACAGATCAAAGCTCCAGAAAAAAATACAACTAAGGGATAAAGAGATAGCCAGCCTATCTGCTGCAGAATTCAAAACACTGGTAATCAGGATGCTTACAGAATTGGTTGAATATGATCACAAATTAGATGAAAAAATGAAAGCTATGCTAAGTGAAATAAATGAAAATGTACAGGGAACCAACAATGATGGGAAGGAAACTGGGACTCAAATCAATGGTGTGGACCAGAAGAAAGAAAGAAGCATCCAATCAGAAAAGAATGAAGAAACAAGAATTCAAAAAAAGAACGAGGAGAGACTTAGGAACCTCCAGTACAACTTTAAACATTCCAACATCTGAATTACAGTGGTGCCAGAAGGAGAAGAGGAACAGCAAGAAATTGAAAACTTATTTGAACAAATAACGAAGGAGAACTTCCCTAATCTGGCAAAGGAAATACACTTCCAGGAAATCCAGGAAACCCAGAGAGTCCCAAAGAAGTTGGACCTAAGGAAGCACACCAAGGCACATTATAGTCACATTACACAAGATTAAAGAAAAGGAGCAAGAGAAATGGAGACAGTTACCTACAAAGGAGTTCCCATAAGACTGTTAGCTAATTTCTCAAAAGAGATCTTGCAGGCAAGAAGGGGCTGGAAAGAAGTATTCCAAGTCATGAAAGGCAAGGACCTACATCCAAGATTACTCTATTCTGCAAAGCTTTCATTTAGAATAGAAGGGCAGATAAAGTGCTTCTCAGATAAGGTCAAGTTAAAGGTATTCATCATCACCAAGCCCTTATTATATGAAATGTGAAAGGGATTTATCTAAGAAAAAGAAGATAAAAACATGTACAGTAAAATGACAGCAAACACAATTATTAATAACCACACCTAAAACAACAACAAAAACAAACTAAACAAATAACTAGAACAGGAACAGAACCACAGAAATGGAGATCACATGGAGGGTTACCATGGGGGAGTGGGAGGAGGGAAGAGGTTAAAAAGGTACAGAGAGTAAGTAGCATCAATGGTAGGTAGAAGATAGACAGGGGGAGGTTAAAATAGTATAGGAAATGTAGAAGCCAAAGAACTTATATGTATGACCCATGGACATAAACTGAAGTGGGGGGGATGTGGGTGGGAGGGCATGTGCAGGGGGAAGGGAATAAAGGGGGGGGAATGGGATGACAGTAATAGCATAATCAATAAAATATATTTAAAAAAAGAAATATTCATATGGTATCTTTCACATACAAGGATGTCATTTCCAGCTCAGTCAAGGGTGCACTTGAGGTGTCCATGAATTTGCATAAACTCATACATAAGAAATTGTAAGATCTTTCATTCTATAACAGAACTCCTCCTAAATTTGAAAATTAATACCTACTTGCCTCTACAGTAAACCCTTTCTCAATATTTTGTTAGCACCATAAAGGCTTATACGGTTTATAATGTCCCTTATATGAGTGGACAGCAACAGAGCAGCTGATTTTAGGGATGAAATCAGTGGCCACAGGATCCAGACAGGTGGCTGGAGTCCAACTCATGGCCCATCCACTGACTAATAATATGTACTAGGAAACATTCTTGTCTCATGCTTCATGCTTTGGAGAGCACCAAGTACCAGTTTTTTGCATCATTCGTAATGTGCTTAGTAGCATTTATTATATGAAACATTGTCTACATTTCCTTAAAAGCACCATTAGACTGAATTAATACAAGAAAGTCCATCAAATTAATTAAGTACATTCTTAATATCTGTTAGCCTTGGCATTTTTACTACTAAATGTTTAGGATCTTACAAATTCAAAGTAATTTGCTTTCTTACTTATTTCAAGGATTAATGCTGTATTTTCAAAGCATGGATTATCCTCCATTCTCATCTTTCACATTTTTCAATCCTCTACCTGACATATGGACAGAGTTTCAGTTACACAGAGAACTTCTGATTTTTGTGATTAATTCCCTAATTCAGTTGGTTATCTTGACTCTTTTCTATGCCATTGAGGATTCATTGTATTTGGAAGGGTATATTAAGAGGTATGCTGCTGATCTTCCAGATTTTATCTTCTAATATTATAAACCCCATGCCACAAGTAGAAAATATCTTTAGAGATGTATGTACCCCACATTCATTGCAGCGTCCTCCAATGGATGGTTGGATAAAGGAGATGTGGTATATACATACAATGCAGTACTACTCAGCCATAAGGAAGAATGAAATATTGTCATTTGCAGCAACATAGATGGATCCTGAGAGTATCATGCTAAACAAAATAAGTCAGATGGAAAAGGACAGAAACCATATGATTCCATTCATCTGTGGGATATACAACAGAAATCAACAAGCAAAACAAACTCATACACACAGACAATACTATGGAGGTTACCAGAGAATAAAGAGGGTCAAATATATGGTGACAGGAGACTAGACTTTGGGTGCTGAGCACACAGTGCAATATACAGGCAATGCATTACAGAACTGTACATTTGAATCATATAATATTAACCAATGTCACCTTAATACATTTAATTTTAAAAATGTATAATTAAATGTTGGGAAATGTTATTAAAAGGAAATATCTTTAGAATATAGGTATAAAGAATAAGGAAAATTCTTAAGAAAAAGTAATTGAGAATCACCCCAAATCTCAAAGAGAAGAATGACATATATTACTTAGAAATATACTATTTGAGTAATAGGTAATTGATGACAATAAAAAAAGTAGTAGACAAGTTGGTGGCAGTAATATTATTAACATTTACACACCTCTTAATACATTATATTTAGTAAATCAGGTTAGTCCTGATACATAACTTCTAATTCATTTATTTCTTCTTCTACCATTTTTATTCCATCAACTGCATGCTAAACAATGTTATATATTATTTGTGTATATATGTGATATGTGTATCAATACTAGTAAATATGCATTTGGATATGAATCCTTACTATATATTATATTAATTATAGTTGAAGTCTAGAAACAATATATAAAACAATGCTAACACTTATGCTTAAACTTTTATTCTTTTTATCTGCTAAGTTCCAATTACTTTGGCTGTAAAAATTACTTTTGCATTTAAGACCAAAAAAAAGGAGCAAGTGCACTACACTTTCAGTTAATATTTATTTTTATAAATTTTTAACTACACTTAGTAAGAAAAGAACTTTTCAGGTCCAAAGTTGCAGAGGGTGAAAAGAATAAATTTAAATTTTTTTCAAATATATTGAGATTGTTCTGCTATTAAGAACCTTTAAATTACCTCTCCGATGATTCATTCCTAAAAACTCAGAGAATTAACAACACAATGTAATCTAGGTTTAAATTTTGGTTCCTCCCGTGTTTCAGATATTTATGTTTGAGTTTTCCCTTACTGACAAGCCACTTAAAGAGTTACTGTTACTTTGAGGTTTTATCTATGAGATCCGTGTCTCTGGAGCTCATTAAGGACATTTACAAAGATTACAATGTCAATAGCAACTAATTTCTGGACTGTGAGAAAGGTCTTCTTGAGTACATAAAATCTGTGGCAGTGCACAGTACACAATGGGCAGCTCAGATCCCAAATTTTATCACACTTAAGTAGCAAACAAATTAATAATGTTACCTGGGCTCTCTCGGGATAATTAGGACTGAGTAAAAAACTGCTTTGAAATTCTGTAGATAGTATTGTATCTCATTTTTTATTCTCCTTGATTAACAAAGATTTATTTACCACTTCATCTCTTTTTCTAATGTTGCATGACTGTTGTTTTCATTAAAGTATTTTTGGGTTAAAACTTGAAACATAACAAAAAGTTATTTTTAATATGTTTAGGAAAGATATGTTACCTGATATAACATTGTTTTAAAATATATTTTATATTTTATTTCACTTTGCAAAATAGCTACTGTATATTTTAATACTAATAATAGATTTTATTTTTTTACTTGTGCTTGGTAGAAAATTGGTTTCTAAAGAACTAATGGAGAGAGTAGCTCTTTTAAATCACTAGCCCACTGCTTAGATCATTATGGCTACCATGTGGCCGTTATAATGTAATCTTTATTTTGGGGACTGGGGATTCTATTATCAGCAGCTCAGGAGGAAAGGTAGGGATAGGGTTAGCTAGGCACATCACAAGTTATCTATTTCACTTAATCCTCATCGCAAAGGTATGAGGTAGAGTCACCCTCTCCAGTTTACACAGGCAGAGAAAATTGTGATTGAAGTCCCTCACTCAGTAAGTGGCTGGAACTGAGATGGGAATCAAAATCTCTCCACCTGCAAGGCCTTCGTTATGGCATTTGTTTCCCCATTGTGTTGTTGAAAATGGGACAACACATGCATGAGTCTTGGGGCAAGTCAGTGTGACTGAATGGTGACATGCTTGGGCTCTGGGGCCACGCTCCTGGGTTTGAATTTAAGTTCCTCCACTTATTTGTGGTGTAACCCTGGCAGCTTCCTAAACCCATCTTTATCCAATTGTCTCCTCTGTAAATTGGGGGTTGGGGAAAAGCAGTTCTGACCTCTTAGAGTCTTGTGAGGATTGAAGTCACAATCTAAAAGGCATTTAAAACAGGACCTTATACTCATTAATGTTAGCTATACACATTTTTTTAAACTTTTAGACTGTTTTACTATTTTTAAATTAAATTTATTGGTGTGACATTGGTTTGCAAAACCATACAGGTTTCAAGTGTGCAACTCAATAAAGCTTCATCTGCACACCACATTGTGCACCATCGCCCCAAAGTCTCTTTCCATCCTCATTTGCCCCCTTTCCCTTTTTGTTCACCTCCACCTATTCCACCCCTTTTCCCTCTAGCTATACACAATTTTTAATACTATCTTGTGATGTGCAAGTGCAACTTAAGAGCCTCAATCTCTTTTTTTTTGCTTTTTTAAATTGTTTACAGTTGTCCTACCTTTTCCCCATCGCTCATCTCTACCATATCCCCCACAACTCCCACAACCAATCCCCTCTATTGAATCTGTGCCCATGAACCCTCTATTCATGTTCCTGTGCCTGCCCCTTTTCCTTCTTTCTCCCTGTTATTCCCCTACCCCTGCCCCTCTGGTCACTGTCAGTTTAAGGACCTCAATCTTTGACATGGCATCAAGGATGCTGTAACAGGAAAGATAAATATTCAACAGGGTATTTAAAATATTAATATACTAAGAAATGGAACTCAGTACAACAGTGACTTTAAAGAGCTTGGTATGGCTTCTGTCACCAGATGGGTTATAGCAAACCAATCTCCCTGCCATGTTAGAGAAAATAATGAAGATGTGTCTCTAAATCAGGTAACTAAATATCTCTTTAATAATGTATTTGTAAATTAGTGCTTGAAAACACTAACAATATATTAAACTATTTTTAAGAGCCTGAAGTTGGGGAGGTACTCAACCTTCTGAAATATCTGAGAAGCTCAGAGTGACTTGTTTCATAAAGACAATTTGGCTCTTTGAATGCCTACTGTGACTACCACTCAGTAGCCATAACCACTAAAAGATTCATTTACTCCCTAAATTAGTAAATTTGTAATAACAATGCCTCCTGGCATTCATATATTTATTTTTATTAAATATAAAATTTATTTCTAGTGAAAGAAATAAACCCCATTATTTGGATTAACTGGAACCCAATTAACTAGAAACTTTTGTTAACTGGGTTATTTCTTCAAAGGGGAGAACTTCAGAGGGAAGAATAAGACCTGTCAAAGTTGTATCTGAGATTTAGTAGAAAGGAACTTCAGGGTTATGTTCAGAGGTATTTGGTGTGAACATTGTCACCTATACCTCCTCTGCCATGCAGATTTATACTCAGAATATGGAGCTTTGTGGCATACTGCAAAATTATGGATTATAAAAGAAACATTTACATTTAGTTTATATAATTTACTAGTTTACATGAAGTTTAATTAGGTGAAAAACTGGACTAATGAATTTTAGGAGGGTTTTGAGTAGACAGGGTGGCAGTAAGTGTACCTTTTGCATTTTCAGGACTGAGAAAAGGGAATGACATTTGTTTCAGCTGTTCATTTGTACTACCTCAAATGGACTGTTGAAAAAGGGTTTGCTTGGCTGAGTAAAATTTGGATGGAAACACCTCAGTTGAAAATTTGAGAGGATGAAATTCTGCTGTTAATTAAAATTTCTGGTCAACCACAGATCCCAAATCAATAAGCTGTATTTTCATGATACATCATAAAATCTCTGTTCTCCTAATACATTAAATGTTTTAGAAATAACTTACTTTATGGATTGGAATTTCCAACAATTCAACAGATCTCATCACTCATTTAAATGCTGATACCTTTAAAAGGTCATAGCTGTGCATTATAGAGACCAATCTGAGCCTTACTGTAATATAAATACTGGCCCAGGGGTTAACCAACACTATGACTGCTGAATGAGTCTCCTGTACCAAGGGCAGGCACCTCTGAAACAGATACTGCCAATACATGTAAGCACTACAGAAATAGCTCCTCCATTGCATGGAAGCCCAGAAGGAGGTTCCTCGGTGCTGAAGATCCACTGAGCTTTCAAAGTGCAGAAGATTTTAAAATTAGGGTCCAGGATTTAAACTATTATCACACAATTCTCCCTTGCATTAAAGATTTACTATGAAAGTCTACATTTAAACATTCCCAGACATGAAAAATAAAAATTATTGACATCCACTGGGATTATTCTCAATAATAATAATTCAGAATAATAATGTCATATTTTATTAATCCAACTTGTTTAGTAGAGCCCACTAATAGCTTTAAATGATAGATTTCTTTAATTTTACTTAATCACCCTTCCACTCAACACCCTCAGCTGGACTGCTTATAACATAGAAAATTAAAGAAAGAGATGACTAAGTAGGGTTTGCATTTTGGTTTTGAAGTTAAATAAAAGGAAGTGTGGTTGTACCCCCAAAGACTTACATAAAATTATGGAAAAAAACATACTTCCAGTTGCAAAAGACTCCAATAAAAACCCTGTAAGGATTGAGGGGAGATAAAATATGCTAGAAATAGTCATACTTTTTCCCTAATTATTAAGTTGGAAAAATAGGAATTTAACAGGAGAATCAGGTTGGGGGGTTGTTTAAATAATAGAAAAGAAAAAGGATTCCATTTGAGATAGTTTCTAGTTTTGAAATATGTCTAAATTATTTTTCAATTAGCAGCAATCAATATTCAAAAATATGTATCAACATTCTTTTATTTGGCATATCTGTGTATCAATTTTATAAATTGTCAGAAAAAAGTCATACATTCTTTCAGAATACCAAACACTCTGGGATAACAAAGAAAAGCAATGTTATTCTAGACTAAGTACCCATTCATTCTGTGTTTGAACCTCTTTTCCAACATCAAATATTCTTATCTTTTAATGAAGGCAGAAAGGATTTCTGATCACTGCCTGTGTCCAAGTACTTGCTGGGTACCTGTAGATTAAACCAAAAAATTTCATTACTGAGACTGAATAATGTTGACTGGTTAAATGTTTAATAGGGGAGGAAATAATCTACCTACCAAAGGAGCATGAGTATCACTTCCAGTAGATCCAGCAGAATCCATCATGAAGTTCATTTTAGAGTGCACAAATACAGGTTTTAGTTTCTGAAAGACACAAAAGATATGTACTGTGTTTTCAAGGGCAAATAATGATCAAATCAAATAAATGTAGAGTGTTTTTCAGCACTTAGTTAACCAAGACATGAAAATCTTTTTGTTCAAATATGTCTGGGGAAATATTTTCCTTTAAACCCATGGAATAAACCTTTTCCTTTTTGGGCTACTTTGAGAGAAAATTCAAGAAAGATTTAAAAAACTCAACAATAATTAAAACCAGACAAATTGGTGGAGGTGGAATTGGATTTTTTCAAACTAAAAGAGAAAGTTTATTTAGAACAGAGGCAAAAGAAGGGCCTGTGGAGCTTAGGAAAGGAGGGTTTTTGTTTAATAGGTGCAGAGTTCCAGCTTTGTAAGAAAAAAAGGGATTTAGTGATTTGTTTCACAACATGTCAATGTTCTTAAAATTATTGAGCTGTACACATAAAAATGTTTAACATGGTAAATTTTATGTTATGTATATTTTTTTACATTTACAAAAATTCTTGAATAGTCTCTTTAGAAAAGAAGATCTAAGAATGACCAACAAGCACACAAAAAGATGGTAAATATCATTAATTATCAGGGAAATACAAGTAAAAACTTCAGTGAGATAGTATGTTAGCATGGGTAAAATTTGAAAATTGGTGATATCAAGGTGGTACCAACATGGAGCAATAGGAACTCTCAATTATCGCTGGTGGGAGAGTGAAATGGTACAATTACTTTGGAGTGTTGGCAATTTCTTATAAAGTTAAACATACACACTCTTAAGTTTCAGCCTGAGAGTTACAAAAAATGTATTTCCACAAATGACTTGTACAAGAATGTTTATAGCAGCATTTATTTTTCAAAATAGCCTCTAACTAGAAACAGCTCAAGTATCCATCAAGAAGAAAATGGATAAACAAATTATGGTTTATTCATTCAATAGATTACTATTGAGCAATACAAAGAAACAATTGCTACAGGTACACATAATAGCATGGATAAATCTCAAAAGCATTCTGCTGAGTAAAATAAGCCAGGTATAAAAGACTACATAATGTCTGATCATATCTACATACATTTAAGAACAGGCAAAACTAATCTGTAGTGACAGAAATCAGACCAAATGTTTGGCATAAGAATCTGGGTGAGCTATTGTCTGAAAGGGGACATGAGGAGACTTTTAGGGATGGTGGAAATGTTCTATACTTTCATTTAGGTGATGACTACACAGGAAAAAAAACTCTTCAAATAGTATACCTAATATTTGTTCATTTTATCATATACAAAATATACTTCATTAGTAAGAAAATAGTAAATAATTTTTTCATCACACTTATTCTAATATGTGCTTTAAAGTCTGATGTTTCCTTATTAATGTTTATCTTTTTGACATTGTAGATCAGGCAATATTCTAACCTCTGTGAGTGAAACATTTTATAAAACAGACCAGTCCATATTCTCATGGAATTTATATTATAGTCTATAAAGGAAGGAGCCATATTTGTCATGTGCACTACCTTATTCCCAGTTCAGAGCTTGGTGCTTGTACTCAATAAATATTTGTGGAGTGGATGAGTGACTAGAGTGTAGGGAACCAAGGGAAAATGTTACTGTAGCCAAACCTCATCGATTCACTCACTCATCACTTTTTCTCTTTCCTTCTTTTCATTATTTTTCTTAAATATTTGCTATCAACTCTGATGAGTGTCTCAAGTGCCTACATATTGTGTGGATGTATATAGGATTCAGGAGTCTGAACCCCAGATAAGCAGTGGCACATAGGTGTATACTAAAGCAGATAGAGAACCACACCACTTCCACAGGAAGACAGATTACATAAATATCTGAGGGCAAGATCAAGATGTTTCTCAAAAGAAAGACTGCACAGCTCAAGCACATCTATTAATGTGCTTGAACTAGCATAATTTTGAGATTAAAAAATTTTTTCAGTTACAGTTTACATTCAATATTATTTTGCATTAGTTTCACATGTAGAACATAGTGGTTAGACCATCATGTGCTTTACAAAATGTTCCCCCTTATATTCCTAGTATTCACCTGGCATCATATGTAGTTATTACAATATTATTAACTATATTCCCTATGTTGTTCTTTATATCCCCATGGTATAATTTTGAGATTTAGAAGTTAGTTTCATAAAGCCTGGGCAATATATAATATAATATAAATTCCATGAGAATATGGACTGGTCTGTTTTATAAAAAGGCTTTATATTGAAATTTGGACCGGAAAAAACTTACTGGACAATCCTAAAAGAAGCCTGATATTGAGTAGCATAGAATTCTCATGGGTCTTCCAATATTTTATTTGCCCAACTGATTAAATATGTAAACTAAGGATTACTTCACTTAAAAGTTTCAGGTGGAAAGCTTAGAGAAGATGGTGGAAGAGTGAATGGACATCATGCTCACCTCCTCCCAGGGATGATCTGGAATTACAACTCAATTGTGGAGAAAGCACTCGGAACAAACAACTAAACAATAGCAAGAGAGAAGCCATATAACCTCTAACAGACAGAAAAATCAGCTTTGGCACAATCTATCTGCTACAGAGTCTAATAGAGGCTTGGTCTAATGTGGCTGGTTACCCACAGGTGGCAGTGCAGGAGGGATAATTAAGCAGCTGGTTGGATCCTTCTGAGAAGAATGGGATCTAAATCTTAAGCTAGGATTCCCAGCTTAGAGCACCAGAGCCCCCAAATTACACAGATAACAACTACCAAAAACAGCAGCAGAGATGCAGAAACAGACAGATGGAGATGCAAGAGTCATTTAAAGGGCCAACACAAATTTTTATTTGCAGCCACTTACCCTGGGCTCTGGCAAAGGCAAGGGCAGAGTGGACTGGGGACACCTGAGGAGAGGCTAAGGACTGAAGCTCTGAGGAGAGAACTGAGAGAATAGATGCTGGGATCCTGGGGCTGACTCATCCCTCGTATGACAGCAGCCATGATGCTCAGGCAGACCATTCCCCTCTGAGCAGCAGCAGCCTGAGGGGAAACAATAGCCCCCACCACAGGAGGGATTTGACCCTGCCCTACATGCTTAAACCTAACTGCTGAGTGCAGAGTGACTAGATTAACAACTAAAGGAGACAGCCAAGGACAGTAGATCACTGGACATATCAAACAGGCTGCCTAAGGTCAGATGGGATCAACATCTGACATCACCACAGGCAGATACACAAAGAAAAAAACAGTGGTAAATACAAGAGGTTATTGAGATGAAATTCACTGGGTCTTCTCATGATCTGTGATATTTTCTTTCCTGCATTGCTTTTTAACATTCATTTCTTGTCCAGCAAGTTTGTACATTTAAGTCACTAAGTTTTATACTGTAAGTGTATTCAAATCACATATTTTGCTCCTCCATCCTCTTAGCCCATTTTACTTTTCTCTTTCCTCACATTATTTTCATCTCAAATTTTGTTTTGTCTCTTGCTATGACTTGTCCCCATTCCACAGTCTTACTATTTCTCCCCGGTCCAGAAACACAAAACCAATTTTTTTGTTGAGGGTCATCTTACATCCTTTTACCTGCTCTAAAAATACTTGTGCTCTCTCTCCACTTTTAACAATATTTGCTAGTTGGTTGTGGGTGGGGTAGTTGTTGTTGTATTGTTTTACCAATTTCATCTCTAGAGCTTCACTAATTCTGTATTTCAAATATCAAATTTTACTGGTCCCCTGTCCTAATCTTTTTTTTTTACCTGAAATTTTAATTTTGCTGTCTTAGCCTGTTTTTTTTTTCTCTTTTGCCTTTCTTCTATTTCTTTCATCCTGTCCTTTTCTTTTTCTTTAATCACTTTTTTTCTTTTTCCTTACATCCCAAATTTGATATTTTCCCTATTTTAGCTTGGTTTTTGTTCCTCATTCTTAGTATTCCCTCTCTCTCTATCATTTCAAAATCACATCCCATTTCTCTAAACATCTCTTAGACTTTTCTTTGTTTCTTTTTTCCCTCTTATTCCCATACCACCTATATTAATTTTAGCTCATTTGCTGTTGATAGTATTATAGTGGATCTTTCTCTCAAATTTGGCTCCCAAATTTTTATTAATTACTTATTATTTTCCTTCCTTTTTCTTTCTCTCTCTCACTTTATTTTATTTTATATTATTTTAATTTTTGTTTAAACCTAATAGTATATGCTTCTCTTCTCATACTCCTTTCCACATTCTTTATTCCCCTTTTTATTCATGATGTAATTTTTACTTTCTCTCTTCCCACTGCTCCAACTCCCAACTCTTATTAGTGCTCCTCCCTCTACCTTCTCAAAATCACTTTCCATTCAGTAAGTCATCTCATATCTGCTCTCCTTTCTTATAATAATCTTAATCTTGTTACATCCTTGTTAATATTGGCTCATTTGTTGTTGATAGTGGGATTATGTGGGGGAGTTATTTTTTCAGGTGTGGGTTTGTTTCCTAGGCTTTGTAGTATTGTTCTATCAGCACCTGCACAACAGCACACAAGATGCGGTGGGTGGAGTGACCCTCAGTCAACCAGCTGGAGGGAAGGACCCACCAAAGAAGGACCCAACAACAATCAAAACCTAATTACATTCAGAGAACCAGGATAAATGGCATAAAAGGCATCCCAAGAACATCAAGTTCAGGAGATCAAGGAGACTACACCACTGAATCTTACAGGTCTCCTATCAAAGCATTTCACACCACAAGACAGGAAGTCAAAACAGATCAATTTAAGAAGCAGAAGCAAACAAGAAGAGTCTCACAAATAATGGAAAGACAAAGAAACAACCCCCAATTGAAAGGAAAGGAGGAATCCTTAGAAAGAATGCTAAATGAAAGAGAGGCAAGTCAATTATTAGACACTGAGTTCAAAATAATGGTTATAAAAAAGCTGAATGAGCTCAGTGAGGGTTACCAAAAAGTACAGGGAATATATGAGGAACTTACTGTGAACTATATCAGCATAAAAAGGGCCTTGAAACAATCAACCAGAACCAAGAGAAAATGCAGAATATAATTTCTGAATTGAAGAACATAGCAGAAGGAATCAAAAGCAGGCTAAATGAAACAGAGGATCGAGTCAGTGAGCTGGAGGGCAAGGTAGAAAAAAACTCCTAGAAAGAGCAAGAAAAGGAAAAAAAGTTTAAAAAAGAATGAAGAGGGGTTAAGGGAAATGCAGGAGAACATGAAATGGAATAATATCTATAGAATAGGGACACCAGCAGGAGAAGAAGAGGAGCAAGGAATATAAAACTTGTTTGAAAAAGTAATGATGGAAAATTTCTCTAATTTGATGAGAGAAAGAGTCACACAAATCCAGAAAACACAGGGTCCCGATCAAGAGGAACTCAAAGAGGCCCACTTCAAGACACATCATAATTAAAATGGCAAAAATTCCAAGTGAAAGAGAGAATCTTAAAGACAGCATGGGAGAAACAAGAAGTAACATACAAGGGAGCCCCAATAAGGCTAGCAGCTGGCTTCTCAACAAAAATATTACAAGCCAAAAGAGAATGGCAAGAAATATTCCAAGTAATGTAAAGCAAAGACCTGCAACTGAGACTACTCTATCTAGCAAGGCTCTCAGTTAAAATGGAAGGTGAAAAAGGGAGCTTCCCAGACAAAAGAAGGCTAAAGGAATACACCTTCACTAAACCAGCATTGCAAGGTATGTTAAACAGACTACTTCAAGAAGAGGAATAAAAACAGTGAGAGAGAAGGGAACACAAGAAAAAGGGGAGTAAAATGGCAATGAATAAGTACCTATGAATAATAACTTTAAATGTGAATGGTTTAAATGTTCCAATCAAAATGCATAGGGTAGCAGAATGGATAAGAAAACATGACCCACACATATGCTGTTCTAAGGTGGGTCTTTTGTTCTAAGAGACCCACCTTAGAACAAAAGAGCTACATGGACTGAAAGTTAAGGGTTTGAAAAAATATATTCTAAGCAAATAGACAGGAAAAAAAAGCCAGGGTAGCAATATTTATATCTGACAAAATAGACTTCAAAACAAAAGCCATAAAAAGAGACACAGAAGGAAACTTCATAATACTCAAAGGAAGAATCCATCAAGAAGACATAAATATTGTAAATGTATATGCACCCAACATAGAAGCACCCAAATATATAAGGAAATTCTTGGAGGACTTCAAAAAAGGTATAGACAGCAACACAATTATAGTAGGGGATTTTTAACACCTCACTGTCAACAATGGATAGATCATCCAAACAAAATATCAACAAGGGTATTATGAAACTAAATGATGCATCAGATCAAATGGACTTAACTGATATATATAGAAATTTTCATCCCAAAGAAGCAAAATACACATCCTTTTCAAATGCATATGGAACACTTTCAAAGATAGACTACATGATAGGGCAAAACAAGCCTCAACAAATTCAAAAAAAATGAAATCATATCAAGCATTTTCTCAGACCACAAGGGCTTGAAACTAGAAATCAACCTAAAAGAAAATATTAAAAAGTATTCAAACTCATGGAAAGTGAATAGCATGCTATTAAATAATCAATGGGTTAATAATGATATCAAGGAAGAAATAAAAAAGTTTTGGAAACAAGTGAAAATGAACACACAACAGTTCAAAACCTATGGGACACAGCAAAGGCAGTCTTGAGAGGGAAGTTCATAGCAATACAGGCCTACCTAAAAAAAAAAAAATAGAAACATTTCAAATAAACAGACTAATCACACACAACTATAAGAATTGGAGGAACAACAACAAACAAAGCCCAGAGAAAGTAGAAAGAAGGAAATAATCAAGATAACAGAAGAATTAAATGACATAGAGACTAAATGAACAATTCAAAGGATCAATAAATCCAGGAACTGGTTCTTTGAAAATATAAACAAAATCAATACACCTTTAACCAGATTCATTGAGAAAAAACAAGAGGACCCAAATAAATAAAATCAGAAGTGAAAGAGGATAAATTACAATGGAAACCACAGAAATACAAAGGATTGTAAGAAACTACTATGAACAACTATACACCCAGAAATTTGAAAACCAAGGTGAAATGGACAAATTTCTAGAAAAATATAATCTTCCAAAACTGAACCAAGAAGAAGTAGAAAGCCTAAACAGACCAATACTAGCTGGTGAAATTGAAGCAGTAATAAAAAAAAAAACACTCTTGGCACACAAAAGCTCTGGCTGGACAGTTTCACAGGAGAATTTTACAAAACATTTAAGGAAGAGCTAACACCTATACTTCTCAGACTGTTCCAAAAAATCCAAGAAGAGGGAAGACTACTAAATTCTTTTTATGAGGCCAGCATCACCCCAATCCCAAAACCAGACAAAGACACAACAAAGAAAGAAAACTACAGGCCAATATCACTGATGAATGCAGACGCTAAAATCCTCAACAAAGTACTGGCAAACCACATCCACCAATACATCAAAAAGATCATACATCATGATCAAGTGGGATTCATTCCAGGGATGCAAGGATTGGATAATATTCACAAATTAATAAATGTAATACATCACTTAAACAAAAGAAAAGACAAAAATCACATGATCATATCAATAGATGTGGAAAAAGCATTTGATAAGGTACAGCACTCATTTATAATAAAAACACTCAGCAAAGTGTAAGTAGAGGGAGCATACCTTGATATACCTAGCATTGCCTAATAAAGGCAATAAATGAAAAATCTACAACCAACATCATACTCAACAAAAACTGAAAGCTTTCCCATTAAGATCAGGAGCAAGACAAGGATGTCCACTTTCACCACTTCTATTCAACATAGTATTGGAAGTCCTAGCCACAGCAATCAGACAAGAAAAATAAATAAAAGACATCCAAATTAGAAAGGAGGACGTAAAACTGTTATTGTTTGCAGATGATATGATAGTGTACATAGACAACCCTATAGACTCCAGCAAAAAACTACTTGACCTAATAAGTGAATTTGGCAAAACAGTGGGATATGAAGTCATTATTCAGAAATCAAAGGCATTTTTGTACACTGACAATGAAATATCAGAAACAGAAATGAGGAAAAAAGTCCTATTTGCTATAGCAACAAGAAAAATAATCTATGTAGGGATAATCCTAACCAAGGAGGTAAGAGACCTGTACTCAGAAATACACAACACTGAAGAAAGAAATTAAGGAAGACACAAATAAGTGGAAGCATGTACCATGTTCATGGATTGGAAGAAGTAACATCATCAAAATTTCCATAATACCCAAAGCCATCCCCAGGGACAGATTCTTTAATCTCCTTTTTCCCTTTGGAAACAACTGGCTTCTTGAGCTTTCATATTTCCTAACATTCCACCCGTGTCCACAAATGGTTGGACTGATAGTTTCTTCCCAGCTAGAATGAATCATCCTTCCTCTGAAATTTTCACTTGCCTCTACTGTAGCTCAACCACATAGCATTGTAACAATTTGTTTATGCATCTATATCTCACACCAGATTGAGCTATTTGAGTTCTGGAACTTATCTCATGTTCTCACTATCCACCAGAGTGACTGTCATGTACTATCTCCAGAGCCTGTAAGGTCAGGAGTTCAATAAATGTTAAATAAAAACAGAAAGACATGTGCAGATATCAAAGAAACAGCGCCTAAATATCATTTGTACTTACAACATAATTGAAGGATGTATCAGCAAGCACTGCAAACTGACGAAACAATGTATGCCTGGTAAACATCTCATTCTTAAGGGCATGAAAGCTGAAATAAAATCAATAGTGAAATTTGAATGTATAGAAATCATAGCATAGAGCAAATCAGTATGATCCATATGGTTAAGAACTAGAATTTTCAGTGTAAGAGAAAAAAACAAGTAAAGATTTTAAAAAATATGAATATGAACTTGTTTCTTCTTTCATTTTTAAAATTACATATTTTTCAGCCCTCAAAGTCACAGGAACAATGGCAACATGGTATCAATGAGCACCCTGAGGGCTGAGACTGTGTTTTAAAGACATTTCTCCATGAAATGAATCAGGACATCTTCCAGAAATGGCTGTTTCTAGAACTAAAACAATAAATGTACAAGATAAGCCTGGGAATTCTATTGTTTAGGGAGTCATCAAAGATTATGTCAAAAGTACACTATTCAATTTTAAAGGGCTCCAATGAACTTTAAGATCGGAGAAATTAAGCATCAAAAATAATGATTACAATATATTAAAGCACAACAAATATATGAAAAATTTGGGAAACTCTCAGTCTATCTATATTGCAAATAATGCTAAAATTAGGAGATTCAATCTCAGGAAAGCATGTTCTGCAGAGAAAGCCAAGAGTATGCTAGACAATCTTTGTTTAGCAAGTAGGAAGAAACAAAAACAATCACAGCATTCAATCACACAGGTGGCTCTAAGAAGAGATTAGATGTATGTTTCATGGATCAAAACCATAACGAGGTAGCACTACATAGCTACAAGGGTGACTAAAACTGAAAAGCCTATAATTTCCTGCTCACCAGGCTGTCTGACGGCGCCTCAGTGAACTTTTCCACCTTCCGTGGGCCACAGGTATACATTCCAGAGGCCTGAATCACAGCCTTTTGGGGAGAAAACTTTTCCTCAGCCCTAGAGGCAGAAGCTGTTTTGTACATTATGTTACTCCTCTATCCTGAAGTTCTCTTTACTTCCTTTAGTAGTTAGCCATCTTTTATTAGTTAATACTTCTTTTTAAAAATATATTTTATTGATTTTGGTATTAAATTTGTCCCAATTTCTCCCTTTTGTCCCCCTCCACCAAGCACCCCCCATTCCCTCTGACAACACCCCCCCTTAGTTCATGTCCATGGGTCATGCAAAGGTTCTCTGGCTACTCCATTTCCTATACTGTACTTTATATTCCCATGGTTATTCCACCTATTTGTACTTCTTCATCCCCTTACCTCTTCACTCATTCACCCATAACTCCCTCTCATCTGGAAACCATCAGAATGTTCTCCATATATGTGATTCTGTCTATTTTTGTTTGCTTAGTTTTTTAAAAAAATTCAGTTGATACATATGTATTTATCGTCATTTTATTGTTCATTGTTTGATCTTCTTTTTCTTAAATAAGTCCCTTCAACATTTCAAGTAGTAATGGTTTGGTGATGATGAACTCCTTTAGTTTTTCTTGTCTGGGAAGCCCCTTATCTGTCCTTTAATTCTAAATGATAGGTTTGCTGGGTAGAACAATCTTGGCTGTAGGTCCCTGCTTTTCGTGACTTTGAATATTTCTTGCCAAACCCTTTTAGCCTGCAAAGTTTCTTTTGAGAAATCAGCTGTCTTATGGGAAGTCCTTTGTAGGTAATTGTCTGTTTTTCTCTTGCTGCTTTTAAGATTCTCTCTTTATCTTTAACCTTTGGCATTTTAATTATGATGTGCGTTGGTGTGGTCCTCTTTGGGCTCATCTTGTTTGGGACTGTCTGTGCTTCCTAGACTTGTATGTCTATTTCCTTCACAAAATTAGGGAAGTTATCTTTCATTATTTTTTCAAATAAGTTTTCAGTTTCTTGATCTTTACCTTATCTTTCTGGCACCCCTATGATTCAAATGTTGACATGTTTGAAGTTGTTCCAGATGCTCCTCAGCCTATCCTCGGTGGTTTTTTTTTTGGATTCTTTTTTCTTCTTATTGTTCTAATTGAATTTTTTTTTCTTCCTTATGTTTCAAATCATTGACTTGATTCTTGGCTCTATCCACTCCACTGTTGATTTCCTGTCACTTTTTCTTCATTTCACTTAGTGTAATCTTCATTTTTGCCTGGGTCTTTTTTATGATGTTGAAGTATGCAATGAGTTCCTGGAGCATCCTAACCACCAGTGTTTTGAACTCTGCTTCTGATAGACTGCTTATCTCCATTTTGTTCCACTCTTTTTCTACAGTTTTGTTGTTTTCTTTCATTTGGGCCATATTTCTTTGTCTCCTTATTTTGACATCCTCCCTGTGTTTGTTTATGTGCATTAGGTAGAGGTGCTTTGACTCCCTGTCTTAGTAGCATGGCCTATTGTAGGAAAGTGCACCTGTTAGTTGGATGGGGAGAGCCTTAGGTAATTGCCAGGGTGGGGCAACCTGTGTGAACCAGGTTGATGGAGTCTCAGGTATGGTTTCACTGATCTGTGGCTCTGTTTGGGGGAGTACTCAGAAAAGGGACAATGACCACTGTCTGGCCTCTGGAGTTTTGTCTGGGAGGAAGCTGTTCTGTGGCACTCACCCTGATTCCAGACACTTCAGTGTCTCCCTATATGCCACTGGTGCTGTTGTAGCTGCTGCCCTGGTACTGGAGTACAGAGGGAGTGAGTCTGCATAAGTCCTAAGTTTGTTTTGGTCCTTTAAAAAGAGATGGCTGAAAATTCCTCAGTTTCTTCTGCTGTCCCAACTCCCACTGGTTTTTACAGGCAGAAGTTAAGGGGACTTATGTTCCTGGCACTGGACCCCTGGGCTGTGTGGTCTGGTGTGGGGCTGAGATCCCTTGCTTCTGGGTTATCCCTCTCTATTTTTATCCACTACATGTGGGTGTGGGACCACTTGTTCTGTGTCTCTGTGTCTCCCTGTTTCTACCCTTCCTACCCATCTGGATGAATGTGACTTCCTTAATTCCTTGGTTGTTGAATCCCCATGCTGCTTGATTTTCTGATGGTTCTGGGTGATAGCTGTTTTGTACTTCAATTGTAATTTTCGCTGTGGTTCTGAGAGGAGGCAAGCGAAGATGGAACCTACACTTCCATCTGTACCAGAAGTCTTGTCTAATACTTCTTGATATACAATTGTTTTTGTTCATGTATTTCCTGACTAAATTCTGACTGGTTTACTTAATCAGGGCAAAGATGTGTACACCCAAAGTGGACAATCAGATTACTGTTTACCCACATTTGGTGAACCCTTCCCTGTCATGCTCCTTCCCATGACAGGACAACAGTACCATCATCTTGAACTTAAACCCATATGTCACATTTTGTTAATAAGTGCTAACAGAAAGTGGTTTGTGTCATTTCTGGACAGAAACTTTAATCCCTGGTACACAGTTTGTTCTGTCTCTTTTGCCTCTGCCAAGACAATATTTTTGGTAGAAAATGCTATATCAGCCTGGGCTCTATAGTCAATGTAACAATGAACAGTGCCATATGACATGTAGAGTGAGTGAAATAAGCTGTTGTTATTTGAAGTCATTAAGATGTTAGGGTTGTTTGTTACTGCAGCATAACCTAGTAGATTCTGAAAGAATGGCCTTATGACTAGAAATTCCTCCTGGAGATGTGTATTTGTAAACCAATTTTTACAAGAAGACAGGAGATAGGAACAAGAGTGTTTATTGCAGCATTTTTTGTGTTAGTGAAATATTGGAAATAATCTAAATATGCTGTAATAAGGGAAGGATAAACAACCTGTAAGTCATTTATAGTATTTGTAATCTATACTATTATACAGTACTTAAAATATTTAAGGCAAATCTTAAGAATCAACTTGAATTTCAAAATTATAACAAGTTAAAAAATGGTATGTTATGATTGTTAATGTATATTATATAAGTTTTTAAAGCACACAAAATACTTTTTATTATTTACCTTTACTCAGATATAAATTTATAGTTAATAAAGGTTAAAAAGGTGAAAGGAAGAATAAATGCTAAATTTATTATGTTGACCTTTAGGAAGGAAGGAAGAGATATAGGATTGGAGTAAAAGTACAAAAAGAATTTAAGTGTATTAGAAGATTTTACAAATTTGATTTAAAAAACTACATTTTTGACCTATGAAAACTACTTATAGGCATAAATCTATCTTACAGAAATAATAGCA
Source organism: Phyllostomus hastatus (assembly GCF_019186645.2). Taxonomy (NCBI): domain Eukaryota; kingdom Metazoa; phylum Chordata; class Mammalia; order Chiroptera; family Phyllostomidae; genus Phyllostomus; species Phyllostomus hastatus. The sequence continues at coordinate 16,490,945 of NW_025334011.1, read as the reverse complement.
ATAATATATTAAGAAACATAAGACTATTCAATGCAGCATTGTTTACATGGAAAAAAATCATCAGCCTTCCACATATGGATAAATTATAATCCACACATATAAGAGGACCAAGTGGCTATTAAAATGAATGAGGAGTATCAAAATGTCTTGATGAGGACAGTTGTCCAAAACAGAATGTTAAATAAAAAGGACAAATTGCATACTAATGTGTACATGATTCCAACTTTTGTAAAATATATATTATATAATATTACAATGGACATAGGATTGCAGATATATCATCAATATCCTATTCTCATATCCTTTGTGTATATACCTAAAAGTGGGACTGCTAGATCACATGGTACTTCCATTTTTAATTTTTTGAAGAACCTCCATACTGTTTTCAACAGTGGCTGAACCAATTTACATTCCCATCAACAGTAAACAAGTATTCCCATTTCTCCACATCCTCGCCATTACTTATTTCTTTTTATTGATTGTTGATAACCATGTAACAGGTGTGAAGTAATACCTCATTGTTATTTTGATTTGCATTGCCCTTATGATTACTGATGCTGAGCATTTTTTTGTGTTCTTGTTGACCATCTGTATGTCTTCTCTGGAAAAATATTTATTCAGTTCCTCCATCCACTTTTTTTAAAAAAATTTTATTGTTGTTCAAGTACAGATGTCTGCATTTTTCTCCCACTACCTCCCCTCCCTAGCCAAGCCCACCTCCCTCCTTTGCTTCCACCCTCCCCATTAGTTTTGTCCATGTGTCCCTTAGAGTAGTTCCTAAAAACCCTTCCCCACATGATCACCTCCCACCTCCCCTTTGGTTACTGTCAGATTGTTGTTAATTTCAATGTCTTTGGGTATATTTTGCTTGCTTTTTTCATTTGTTGATTATGTTCCAGTTAAAAGTTAGATCATATGGTATTTGTCCCTCACTGCCTGGCTTATTTCACTTAGCATAAGGCTCTCCAGTTCCATCCATGCTATTGCAAAGGGTAAGAGCTCCTTCTTCCTCTCTATTGTGTAGTATTTCATTGTATAAATGTACCATGGTTTTTTGATCCACTTATTTACTGATGGGCACTTAGGTTGCTTTCAGCACTTGGCTATTGTAAATTGTGCTGCTAGGAACATTGGGGTGCACAGGTTCTTTTGGATTGGTGTTTCAGGGTTCTTAGGATATAATCCCAGTAGTGGAAATGCTGGGTCAAAAGGCAGTTCCATTTTTAGTTTTCTGAGGAAATTCCATACTCTTTTCCACAGTGGCTGCCCCAGTCTGCAATCCCATGAACAGTGCAGTAGGGTTCCTTTTTCTCCACATCCAACACTTGTTTGTTGATTTGCTTATGATGGTCATTCTGACTGGTGTGAACTGGTATCTCATTGTGGTTTTAATTTGCATCTCTTTGATGGCTAGTGATGCTAAGCATCTTTTCATATGTCTCTTGGCCCTCTATATGTCTCCCTTGAAGAAGTGTCTGTTCAAGGCTTTTGCCCATTTTTTAATTGGATTTTTTGTATTCCTGGAGTAGAGTCATGTGAGTTCTTTATATATTTTAAAGATCAAACCCTTGTCCAAGGTGTCATTGGCAAATGTTTTCCCATAGAGTTGGTTTTGTTTTCATTTTTAAAATGATTTTTTATTGATTATGCTACTACAGTTTTCCCAATTTTTCCCCTCTATTCCCCCTCCAACCTGCCCTCCCAACCCTCCATCATTCCTCCCCCTTAGTTCATGTCCATGGGTTGTACATATAAGTTCTTTCAGTCCTCTGTTTCCTGTACCATTTTTATCTCTCCCTGTCTATTTTATGCCTACTAATTCTTCTTCTTCTTCTCTGTATCTTTTCCCCACTTATCCTTCCTTCCCCTTCTCCACTGAAATCCCTCCATGTGATGTCCATTTCTCTGATTCTGTTCCTGTTCTAGTTGTTTGCTTAGTTTTTGTTTTCATTGTTTGTCTTTTCTTTTAGGTTCATTTGTAGATAATTGAAAGTTTGTTGTCATTTTACTGTTCACATTTTTTATCTTCTTTTTCTTAGATAAATCCCTTTAACATTTCCTACAGTAATGGCTTGGTGGTGATGAACTCCTTTAACTTGACCTTATCTGAGAAGCACTTTATCTGCCCTTCCATTCTAAATGAAAACTTTGCTGGAGAGAGCAATCTTGGATGTAGGTCCTTGCCTTTCATGACTTGGAATGCTTCTTTGCAGCCCCTTCTTGCCTGCAAGGTCTCTTTTGAGAAATCAGCTGACAGTGTTATGGGCACCTCTTTGTAGGTAACTATCTTCTCTTTCTGCTTCTAGGATTCTCTCCACTTGATTTCAGTCACTTCCTCCAGTTCCCACAAGCAAAGTGGGCCCTCTGATGTTGATTCCTGGGTGGGTGGGTTTGTGTACATTCTAGGACCCCATGGGTCTCTCCAATAAACTCTCCTGTGAGGCTGGGAATTTCTCCCACTGCCGCCTCAATCCCCACAGGTGTTTTCAATCAGTGGTTTGAACAGCTTTGTTTCCCTGCACTGGGGCCCTGGGTGTGTGTTCTGTTTCACTCCCCAAGTGTTCCTTCTGGTTCATCTGCATGCAAATGTAGAACCACCCAGTCTGTAATCCACTGTCTCACTGCCCCACCCACTGCTGCCTAGCTGGCCAGCTGCAGCCTTGTGCACCCTGCTCCATGATCTACCGCCTCACTGGATCCACCAGTCGCTGCCTTGCCATGAGTCCTCTATACCCAGCTGCCCGTCTCCCTCTCTCCTATCAGTCTGGATGAAGGTGTCTTCTTTATCTCCTTGGTTGTCAGACTTCCATACAGTTTGATTTTCTGACAGTTCTGGTTGTTTTTGTTTTTAAATTGTTGTTGTCCTTCTTTTGGTTGTGTGAGGAGGCACAGTGTGTCTACCTATGCCTCCATCTTGGTGGGAAGTCCAAGTATTTTTTAATTGATTATGCTATTACAGTTGTCCCATTTTTTCTTGCCTTTATTCCCCTCTGCCCTGTACCTCCCCTCCCACCATCATTTCCCCACCTAAGTTCATGTCCATGGGTCATACATATAAGTTCTTTGGATTTTCCATAGAGTAATCTTGGATGTAGGTCCTCACCTTTCATGATTTGGAATACTTATTTCCAGCCCCTTCTTGCCTGCAAGGTTTCTTTTGAGAAATCAGCTGATAGTCTCATGGGAACCCCTTTGTAGGTTAGTGTCTCCTTTTCTCTTGCTGCTTTTAATATTCTCTCCTTATCTTTAATTTTGGATAACTTAATTATGATGTGCCTTGCTGTGCACTTCCCTGGGTTCAACTTCTTTGGGACTCTCTGAGCTTCCTGGACTTCCTGAAAGGCTATTGCCTTTGACAGATTGGGGAAGTTCTCCTTCATTATTTGTTCAAATACGTTTTCAATTTCTTCTCTTCCTCTTCTCCTTCTGGTACCCCTATGATTCAGATATTGGAATGTTTAAAGTTGTTGTGGGGGTTCCTAAGTCTCTCCTCATTTTTTTAAATTCTTGTTTCTTCATTCTGTTCTGGTTGAATGTTTCTTTCTTCCTTCTGCTCCAAACCATTGATTTGATTCCTAATTTCCTTCTCTACACTGTTGGTTCCCTGTACTTTTCCTTTATTTCACTTTTCATAGCCTTCACTTTTCCTCTATTTTGTGAACATACTCAACCATTTCTGTGAACATCTGATTACTAGTATTTTGAATTCTGCACCTGATAGGTTGATTATCTCTTCATTGCTCAGTTGCATTTTTTTCTGGAGCTTTGATCTGTTCTTTCATTTGGGCCATATTTTTTGTTTTGGTGTGCCTGTTAGGTAGTAAGGGGCAGAGCCTTAGGTGTTCACCTGGGTGAGGTTACCCACATGGCTGTGTTATAGTGCTGTATGTGGGGAAGGGGTCTGAGAGGGAAGAATTCCCCATTGAGTGTTTTTGGCTCCTTTATCATAAATTAACTGACCTTATGTATGAATTTATTTCTGGGTTCTCTATTCTTTTCCATTATGTGTCTGTTTTTATGCCAATGCCATATTGTTTTAGTTACTATAGTTTTATACTATAGTTTGAAAGCAGAAAGCATGATGCCTCCAGCTTTGTTCTTTTTCAAGACTCTTTTGGCTATTTACAGTCTTTTTTTTAAGATTTTATTTACCCATCTCTAGAGAGGGAAGGGAGGGAGATAGAGATAGAGATAGATAGAGAGAGAGAGAGAGAGAGAGAGAGAGAGAAACATCAATGTGCGGTTGCTGGGGGTCATGGCCTGCAACCCAGGCATGTACCCTGACTGGGAATCGAACCTGCGATACTTTGGTTCACAGCCCACGCTCAATCCACTGAGCTATGCCAGCCAGGGCTGAAAAATTCCATTAAAATTTTGATAGAGATTGTATTAAATTGCTAGATGGCTTTGGGTAGCATGGACATTTTAAGAATATTAATTCTTCCAATCTATGAGTACAGAAGATTTTTCTATTTATTTGTGTCTTCTTCATTTTCATTCATCAATGTCTTATAGTTTCAGAGCTTTCACTTTTTTGGTACATTTATTCCCAAATATTTTATTCTTTTTTGATGCAATTGTAAATGGGATTGTTTTTAAATTTCTCTTTCTGAGAGTTCATTGTTAGTGTATAGAAAGGTAACTGATTGTTTTATATTGATTTTTGTATTCTGGCTCAGAAGGGTGCCTCCAGACAAAATCCTGCAATTGAGGTGGGAGTGGTTGCATTACTGTGGCATCACCAAGTTAGGGATCTATTCCTGGGCCGATGTGCCACAACTGTACACCATTTATGCTGAGAGAAAAGGCAATGATGACATCAGCAGCTGAGTAAGGCATGCCATGATAAGAGGAAAGACTAAGTTCTGCCCTTGTCATCACTGCTTAACTTCAATCTTTCTGGAAATGACAACTCAGCAGGAAAAAAAAAGCTTTGAGAAGAAGTTTTGAATTGGATTAGCACTGACTATAAGTCATGAATTGGCTGAGAAATCATGGGATTAAATTGTTACCTTTACTAGCTAAGTTGAAGTTTTTCTCTTATTAAACAAAAATGATTGCTCCTGTTATATGATCTGTAACTGTAAAATGAAATAACCATTTTAGCACATACAAGTCTGCAACTGTACAATTAATCTCCATACCACACCATGACATAGCACTCTGGATATATATACTGTCTATGTTTTGGGTATATCACCTTGAATTAACATTTGGTGTTGCAACCAAGCCAGAGAGACTTAATGCATTATATCCTGACACTATGCTCTTTTAGTCAACTAAATGAAGGGGGGAGGTTAATGGGTAGAGAAATTAAGCAAAAAGGAGGAAGGACTCATAGACATGGACAACAGTATGATGATTGCAGTGGAGAAGGGGGTATGAGGAGACTAAATGGTAATGGAAAAAATACAAAAAACTTAAAGAAAACATATAGAAAGTGTGTAATAATACTTCCTAAATACTTAGCTACCAACATAAAATCTGCAGAGACCAAAATGATGAATATGATTATCAACATCTTGGTTAACAGAAAATCAATTTGAAGTAAAACTAAGATATTCTTGTTGTAAATGTTCATTGAGTATAGGATAAATTCCACAGGGAAACATACAAGGTAAATCTTAAGGATGAAAGTAAATCTTACAGAAATGAGTAAGAGAAAGACATTCTACTCAGTTTCAGAGATAGCCCAAAGTCCACATGCAAGAAAATAAAATTAAGTGCGTATTTAAGCTCTCCTTTGTTCTCAATCTCTTTGTTTCATCACCTCAATCTCTTGTTTCACCTGTATCTATATGCTGTCCTTATAATAACTCTATGAGGGGTCAGGGCAGCTATTAATATGCACATTTTTTCCAGATCACAGAGTAGTTATCAGCACTGGAGGCACAATACAAGCAGAAGTGGGAAGAACATTTTACCACAAGGATGAGATCCTTCACTCATCATCTGGTAGTATTTCTGTTATGGAGATACTCAGTGTGCCACATGGGATTATTTTATTGCAATATATACAGCAATGTATATAATTTTATACACACAAATGGTGTGTGCTAATGAAACACAGTGCAAATGCAGGGCACCATCACCCCATAAAATTAGGTGTGAGCCTAAAGTGTGACCTGGGACATCAGACCAACATTGAATCTATCCTGTCTTGATGCTTGACTGTGAAAAAATCTTGCAAAGAAATGATCATATGTGATAAAAAAGAGAATCTACAGGAAATTATGGCAGGAACCAAAATAATAGAATATAGTTTTAATGTTAACATGTTACGACAAGAAAAAAAAGCATGTTTTTCTTTTTTTTTTTTTTGCCTTAGAACCATCAAAAATCATGGTCTTAGAGATAAATTTTGGTGACAGTAATTTCTCTGCTTGTTACATGTTGTAGTCTAGAATGGTCTAAGAGCAAGGGGGCTGGACAAGGAATAGAAGCAAGCCCAAGGTCCACCTCAGGGCTATAGCTTTCATCCCATGGGGGGAGAGGAACCCTGACATCAGCCATGTGTGAGCCTGCCCCAGGCCCACACTGGAGTCCTGGTGATGGGTTGGTGAACCCCACTGTATGTGGTCAAAAGAACTTCCTGGGAACAGAGTGGAGTAGGAACTGTTCAAAATTGACCTTACCAGAACCCCTGGGTATCCTCCAAGGTTAGTGGGGTTCACCAACTGGTGGATCTCACACTTAACCTTGCATTTTTTTCTACTTGGCATTGCTTTCAGGTTTTTCAGAATTTTACAGTGTCATTTTCTCCATTTTTTTTTTTTACTTTTTCCATTTTTGAAAAAGACAATGATGACCTTGGGGAAATAAATTAAAATAACTAAACGGAAATTAGATCTGAGAATTAAAGAGTTGGTTTGGTTTTGTCTGAAAAAGGGAAGATAATCTAGTATATTAAGCAATTTTACAAAGAAAATATAGACCAATTAAATAAGATTATGTACAATTGAATATAAAAACATTTTAACAGCCCTGTGAAGGAAGATGACTATGTAGGCCTGACTAAAGCAGGTATCAATAGGCACTGTCCATCCTCTTGAGACTTTAAAAGTTGAAACATTGAGATGAGGAATGAGACAGAGTTTTAAATTAATTTTTCTTTGAAGTGACTTTAACTACTCTTCTATTTTAGGGCAATTATTTTGTGTTTCTTTTTAAAAGTGTATGATTAATTTTCTATTAATTACTATGTACAGAAAAATCCCTCTTCATTTCCTTAAAAGATGATTAGTCATTTTTATAACTTGAATTTGTATATATTACACACTATACCTGTTCCTGAGAGTAAAGAATTTCTTTTCCCAGATTTTGCTTATCCGTTCTGATGCCCTTTTATACCTGAAATAAATGTATAGATGGTTAAGTTTTGTATTAGGTACAAATGAACAGTTATGAATCATTATTTTCAGTACCTTTCTGCCTTTTTTTTCTCATTCTCTAAACTAGCCTTTAACATTTCTATTTGCTTCTCCAAAACACGTTTTTCTTCAGCCTTTCAACAGAAAATACATCACAAAGTTAATTACATGAACAATACACACTATTTCTCCATAAATTTGAAAAGCTACTTATAGTACATAGCATGCACATTCTAACTATCAAAAATAATTTGAGGGAACAAGGAGTTACATTTGCTTGCAAATTCCTATGAATTAGAAGAATTTAAAATCCTACATCTCCACTGCCTGTAAATGATTCACTGAAAGACAGCCAGCTCTACACAACATGAAGCAACCAAATTTATCTCCATCACCCCTCTCTCTACCAGGTACCTATTTTTCTAAATCTTGCTTTCCATTATTCGTTGTGACCTCTCCAGCTCTTTATCATAGGCAGCAGTTGCTTTCAGTTAGTCTATTTTCTCTTTCTATCAAAACTGTCCTCAGGAAAGGAGCACCAACTCAATCACATTAGAGCTTTTTATTATTTTTCACTATTATTTACATTTTACACAGGAAAATGTTTTTGCAAAAGGAATGAATCTCTAACATGGGAATTGTAGGCATTTCAAAAATTAGAGAGATTTCTTTTGAGTGTGGCAGGGATGTACCCCAGATCATACTATAGAAGCAATCATGTCCTCTGTCTCTTTATAAGACTAATTCTCCATTAAAATCATTGTTATTTTCTAAGAATAGCCAGCATCAATATGAACAATAATTAGGTAACTAATAATGGTTATATTAATCATTATTATACCTTAACCTCTTCTAATTTCACCATCTTTTCTTCATGTGTCTCAAAAAGTATTTCAGGTCTAACCTGGCAAAGAAATAAACCAAGGTAAATCCAGGGTGTGACAAAATTAGGTTTATAGTTGTGAGTACATAAAACATAAAGTATTTTTGTTATTATTTATTATTATATTATTTTTCCATATGGACCACTGTAAACCTACTTTTGCCCCACCTGTATAACATTTCAAATTAATGAATAAAGATGTGGTTTCTCTGTAACTTAAAGAAAGGCAGCTGAGACTTAAAATATGCCAACCATAGCCCCACAGGGGTCTTTTCTGCCTTACCCAATTTATAAAGCTCAGTGTTTATATATTGCATTTTTAATTGGAAAATTACAGTCCATTAAAACCAACTTTCCCACCACAGTTTTTTAAAATGCATAACTCTTGGTAAAACATTACCATTATACTTTTAAAAAATTAAATGGATAGTTGTTACCTATGAAAACACAAGCTTTAAAAAATCTTTTATTTTAAATGATATTCAAGGTGGGATTTTGCTACTATACCTTTCTGATGATAAGGAGAGTAGATGGCAGTGAGAAAATATACTGAATATAAAAATTTGCTCGGTTAGCTATTGCTATATTCCTAAACAATAGACAGAAAAAATGCCCTTTATTGCCACCACTACCTTCTCTAGTGGATTCTGTGACCGCAAAACCCTTGATCTCTTGCTCTTCTTTATGGGGTGGGGTCTGCCAAGGAGGGTCTGAGAATAAGAATCAGAGAGTCTGGCAGAATAAAATAAAAGAAAGGGACCTCAAGCTCCCCCAAACAATCAGAAATGTGGGCTGGGAAGAAGGATGGAGGAGAAAATGGTGAGGCAAGACCAGATGGCTAGAGGTGCTAGTATGCAGTCAAGCCATGGCTGACCAGTGGCCAGGGTGATGTCCAATATTCAATTTGAAGTGGCACCTTGGTGATGTAAACTGTTCCTGTCAATCAACCTTCTTCAATCTCCTTAAACTTACAAATGCAAAGGTGTCATGAGAGTGGTTTGTTTTTAGTAGAAATTGCAGAACTGGATTGAATTCAGCATCTGGTTTAACAAAATGTGAACTGGGATGGCAAGCAGAGTACAATGAGACTTAGAAACTGACTTAGGTAAGTGGAAGAAAGAGCTCATTCACAGTGACAACCACCAGAAGATGCTGTGGCATCTGCAGAAACTGTGGGACATACTGTAGGCTGCTACAAAACACAAAATTCGTTTGACCCAATTTTACTTATATCCAAAGGGGCAGAGAGAACCCACCTGACATCCGCTACCACATATTAAAAGAACACATTTTGTAATAACATCCATAAAACTAAAATTAATTGAGTGCCTACTCTGTGTCAGATATTCTACATACATTACTGTTTACTTCTATACACTAACCTATTGACTTCTTCATTCAGATTACCTTAGATATTTATTTATTTATTTTAATAATTTTATTTTAATTATTTTTCAAGTACAGTTTTCTATCTTTTACTCCCATCCCAGCTCACCTGCCCAGCCTTCCCTCCCATTTCCACCTGTGCCTAGTTTTTGTCCATGTGTCCTTTATATTTGTTCCTGTAAACTCTTCCCCTTTTCCCCTAAAATTCCCTCCCCTCTTCCCTCTGAACACTTTCATCCTGTTCTCTATTTCAGTGTGTTTGGTTATATTTTGCTTGTTTCTTTGTTTTGTTGATTAGGTTCCTGTTAAAGATGAGATCATATGGTATTTGTCTTTCACTACTTGACTTATTTCATTTAGCATAATGCTTTCCAGTTCCATCCATTCTGTTGCAAAGGATAGGAGTTCCTTCTTTCTTTCTGCTGCATAGAATTCCATTGTGTAGATGTACCATAGTTTTTTGACCCATTCATTTACAGATGGGCCCCTAGGTTGCTTCCAACACTTGGCTATTGTAAATTGTGCTGCTATGAACATTGGGGTGCATAGGTCCTTTTGGATTGGTGTTTCAGGGTTCTTAAGATATAATCCTAGCAGTGGAATTTCTGGGTCAAAAGGCAGTTCCATTTTTAGTTTTCTGAGGAAATTCCATACTGTTTTCCATACCAGCAAATAGACCAATGGAACAGAACAGAGAGCTCAGAAATAAACCCAAGTCTGTATGGTCAATTAATATTTGACAAAGGGGGCAGCAACATAAAATGGGGTAACAATAGCCTCTTCAACAAATGGTGTTGGGAGAACTGGACAGCTATGTGCAAAAAAATGAAACTCGAGTACCAACTTACACCATACACAAAAAAAATTCAAGGTAGATAAAAGATTTAAATATAAACCATGACACTGTTAAAGTCCTAGAGGAGAACATAGGCAGGAAAATCTCAGGTATTTCCCGCAGCAACATTTTTACTGATATGTCCCCCAGAGCAAGAGACATAAAGGAAAGAATAAACAAATGGGATCTCATCAAAATAAAAAGCTTCTGCACAGCTAAAGGAAACAGTATTAAAATAAAAAGAGAATCAACTGTATGGGAAAACATATTTGCCAATGATACCTCAGACAAGGGTTTAATCTCCAAAATATATAAAGAACTTACACAACTCCACTCTAAGAAGACAAGCAACCCAATTAAAAAATGGGCAAAGGACTTGAACAAACTCTTCTCCAAGAAGGACATACAGAGGATCCAGAGACACATGAAAAGATGCTCAATATCGCTAGCTATCAGAGATGCAAATTAAAACCACAATGAGATACCACTTCACAGCAGCCAGAATGGCCATCATCAACAAAGCAAAAAACAACAAGCATTGGAGAGGTTGTGGAGAAAAAGGGACCCTAGTATACTGTTGGTGGGATTGCAGACTGGTACCTTAGATATTTAAATGATAGATAATGTATGCACATATTTTAGAAATAAACTGCAAACAGCAAAGTATAGAGTGCAGATTAAACTAGGTTCCAGCCAAGATGGAGGCATAGGTAGAAATCCTTTGCTTCCTCAAACAGCCAAAAGGAGGATAAAAACCAATCTAAAATCAATAAACAATCAGAAATCCAAAATCAAACTGCATGGAACTACTACAACCAAGGAATTAAAGAAACAGTCAACCAGAACAACCAGAATGGTGGGCTAAGACAAAGAAATATGACCCAAATGAAAGAACAGAGCAAAGCCTCAGAAAGAGAACTAAGTGGGGAGGAGATCCCTAACCTATCTGATGGAGAATTTAAAGCCCTGGTAATCAAAGTACTCACAGATCTGATTGCGCTTGGTTGAAAAATGAAAGAACAAATAAAAGATACCCAAAATGAAATAAAGCAAAATATTCAGGGAACCAACAGTGACAAGAAGAAAACCAGGACTCAAAGCAATGATTTGGAACAAAAGGAAGAAATAAATATCCAACCAGAACAGAAAGAAAAAACAAGAATCCAAAAAGATGAAGAGAGGCTGAGGAATCTCTGGGACAACCTGAAACATTCCAATATCTGAATTATAGGGGTGCCAGAAGAAGAACAATGGCAAGAAATTGAGAACTTATTTGAACAAATAATGAAGGAAAACTTCCCCAATCTGGTGAAGGAAATAGACTTCCAAGAAGCCCAGAGAGTCCCAAAGAAGTTGGACCCAAGGAGGAACACACCAAGGCATATCATCATTAAGTAACCCAAGAATAAAGACAAAGAAAGAATCCTAAAAGAAGGAAGGGGAAATGAGAGAATTACCTATAAAGGGGTTCCCATGAGACTATCAGCTGATTTCTCAAAAGAAACCTTGCAGGCAAGAAGGGGCTGGAAAGAAATACTCCAAGTCATGAAAGGCAAGGACCTCTGTCCAAGATTACTCTATCCAGCAAAGCTTTCATTTAGAATGGAAGGGCAGATAAAGTGCTTACCAGATAAGGTCAAGTTAAAGGAGTTCATCATCACCCAGGCCTTATTATATGAAATGTTAAAGGGATTTATCTAAGAAAAAGAAGATCACAAATATGAACAGTAAAATGACAACAAACTCACAATCAACAAATCAATCTAAAAGAAAAAAACAATGAAAACAAAAACTAAGCGAACAACTAGAACAGGAACACAATCAGAGAAATGGACATCACATGGAGAGATTTCAGTGGGGAGGGAGAGGGGAAGAATGGGAGGGAAGTGTACAGGGAAGAAGAAGTATAATTGGTAGGCATAAAATAGACAGGGGGATCAAAATGGTATAGAAAACAGAGGACTCAAAGAACTTATATGTAAAACCCATGGGCATGAACTAAGGGGGGATACTGGAGGGCTGGGGGGGGGTGCAGGGCAGAGGGGGGATAAAAGGGGAGAAATTGGGAAAACTGTAATAGTATAATCCATAAAATATACTTAAAAAAACACAAATTAAAAAAAGAATAGCATAGAGTGCAGCCTAGAGATGCTGACAAAAGACTGTAGGGGAGCTGCAGCTGCTTCCTGGGAACTGATGTTGCCAAGTTTGCCAAAAAGCTTTGGAATTTTTAACTGACTTTAAGAAAAGTCCAAAAATAGATTTGACACTGTAAAAACAGAAGCTGCAGTAAGGGGTTTCAGTGCCAATGCATCGACAAAAAGACAGCTAGAGTTAGTGGAGGAAATCTTCCTTGTTTTGTGTTTCCCATGGATCTTATATTTTGTGCATATGACCAACTGATACATAATGAAGTATTGACTGTATATAATCTCTATGAGTTTGCCTTAAAGTTCAACGTTTTGTGTAGTACTCCAAATAAGTAGGTTGTTGTTGATGCTGCAGGTGCAGCAAAGCCTCAGTGTCATGTGGATATTGCAATTTGTCATACAGATATACTTGATCCTGTCATTATGATATAACAGACAAATTCAGTCTCCAAGTTTCTGAGCAAAACCAGAGGAAGGTGGAAAGAGGTTATGGCTACTCTTCTGCCTTCTGCAAAAGAGCCAAAAAAGGAAGAAGAAAAAAGAATAAAGGAACCATTAATTGAAAGTTTATTTTTTGAAGTCATTTCAACCAGGAAACAGAACTGTCTCTTCAGGACCTAGTTTACTGTCTTATTGGGAGTGGTGTGGATTGATGCTTTGTTATATCGGGGAATGTGGAGTTGCCAGTACCTCTCTCCCTTCATTTAATTGTGAATCAAACATCAGCTTACATCTTTAGATCTTGCCACAAAGTCTCTACTTAGAACATAACTTTGAAGTAAATTCATCTAGAAGCTAGAGATGTGGACTGCCTTTTATCTCTATTTCACTCCATTGACATCCTACAAACTATTGAATAATTTGCAATAATTATAAATGTATAATACATTTTAAAATTACTCCATGATTTTATTCAAAGGACTTTAGCACATTATGTTACAAACAATAGGATGTTTCTAACACCTAGGAAAGTCTTTGAAGAAATTCTTTTTATATCTAAACCTACATGCAAAACACTAATTAAAACATTTGTTATTTTCTCAAAAAAAAAAAAAAAGGAATAGTGTGCCCTGACTGGTGTGGCTCAGTGGATTGAATGCCAGCCTGGGAACCAAAGGTTCACTGGTTTGATTCTTGGTCAGAGCACATGCCTAGGTTATGGGGCAGGTCCCCAGTGGGGGGTGTGTGAGAGGCAACCACACATTGATGTTTCTCTCCCTCTCTTTCTCCCTCCCTTCCCCTCTGCTTAAAAACAAACAAACAAACAAACAAAATCTTAAAAAAGGAAAAGAATAGTATACATGAACATAAAAGTCTTACTTCCCAGAAGCCAAGGTGTTTTTTGGTTTTTAGTTTTTCTCATTGTTGTCATTATAAATAAATAACAGGGTTTATTGGGTTCCAGTCAAGATGGAGGCATAGGTGAAACACTTCACTTCCTCACACAACCAAAGGAAGGATAATTTCCAATTTAAAAATAATAAACAACCAGAAGTGCCAGAAAGTCAAACTGCATGGAATTCTGACAACTAAGGAGTTAAAGAAATAGCCATTCAGACCTGTAGGAGGGGCAGAGATGGGAAGCCAGGTGGGTAGAGAGGACCAACAGCAAGGCAGCAGACCACAAGGGTGAAGCAGGGCTGGCTGACAGGGAAACTAAAGACTCAAAACCTTTAGCTATAAAATACTGTGGGGGTTGTGATAGTAGGAGAAACTCCCAGTCTCACTGGAGAGTCTGTTGGAAAGTTTTTTTTTTGAACAGTCATTTCAACCAGGAAACAGAACTGTCTCCTCAGGACCTAGTTTACTGTCTTGTTGGGAGTGGTGTGACTAGAGCAGAGGGAGTGATTGGCATTGTTCCATCTCTGACACCTTCCCCATAAACAGTGCCACAACACAGCCACATGAATACAAATGCCCCTTACAAATACTAAAGGGTCTGCACCTTATAACAGTTGCACCAAGACAAAGAAGTATGACCCAAATGAGATAATAGACCAAAACCCCAGAAAAAGAGCTAAGCTTTTTTGATGAGGAGCTAGACAACCTATCTGATGTAGAGTTCAAAACACGGGTAATCAGGATTCTCACTGAATTAATTGAGCTCGGTCACAAAATGAAGGAAGAAATGAAGGCTACACAAAATGAAGTAAAATAAAATATACAGGGAACCAACAGTTAAGGGGAAGAAACTGGAACTCAAATCAACAATTTGGAAAAAAAGGAAAAAATAAACATCCAACTGAAATGGAATGAAAAAACAAGAATTCAAAAAAAAAATGAGGAGAGGCTTAGGAACCTCCAGGACATCTTTAAGTGCTCTAACATTCAAGTCATAGGGGTACCAGAAAGAAAAGAGGAACAGCAAGAAATTAAAAACTTATTTGAACAAATAATGAGGAAAAATTTCTCCAATCTGGCAAAAAAATAGAATCCTAGAAAGTCCCAGAAACCCAGAGAGTTCCAAAGAAGTTGGACCCAAGGAGGAACACACCAAGGCACATCATAATTAAGTTACCCAAGATTAAAGGTAAGGAAAGAATCTTAAAAGCAGCAAGAGAAAAGGAGACTGTTACTTACAAAGGAGTTCCCATAAGACTATCAGCTGATTTCTCAAAAGAGACCTTGCAGGCAAGAAGGAGCTGGAAAGAAGTATTCAAAGTCATGGAAGGCAAGGACCTCTAATCAAGATTACCCAGAAAAGCTTTCATTTAGAATGGAAGGGCAGATAAAGTGCTTCCAAGATAAGGTCAAGTTAAAGGAGTGCATTATCACCAAGCCCTTATTACACAAAATGTTAAAGTGATTTATCTAAGAAATAGAAGATCATAAATATGAACAATAAAATGACAACAAACTTATAACTATCAACAACTGAACCTAAAAAAACAAAAACTAAGCAAACAATTAGAAGAGGAACAGAATCACAGAAATGGAAATCACATGGAGGGTTATCAGTGGGTAAGGGAAGTGGGGAGAATGGGGTGAAAAGGTACAGGGAATAAGAAGCATAACTGGTAGGTATAAAATAGACAGGGGGAGGTTAAGAATAGTATAGGAAAGAGAGAAGCCAAAGAACTTATATGTACAACCCATGGACATGAACTAAGTAGTGGGGGGGGGGGGTTGGAACAGGAGGGTGCAATGTGGAGAGGGGAAAAAGGGGAGAAAAAACTGAGACAACTGCAATAGCATAATCAATAAATTATACTTAAAAAACAATAGTCATTATTGATTTGGGCTCCCCACAAATAAACGTTAAAATGTTAGAACATTCACATTATTTTCCACCCTCTCTCTGACCCCTCACATGTCTGATTTTTTACTCACAGATGTTGTTGCCTTTATTATGATTTCAATATATTTAAACTGGTATACTTAATATGTTAACTCTTTGCTGTGAAAAATAGAAATTTTTTTAAAGGCTTTATGTATTTATTTTTAAAGAAGGGGCAAGGAAGGGAGAAAGAGAGGGAGAGGATCATTGATGTGAGAGGGAAAAGGTGATCAGTTGCCTCTCTAACACAACTGGCCCAAGGACTGAACCTGCAACTCAAGCATGTGTCCTGACCAGGAATCAAACTGGTAAACTTTTGCTTTGTGGGGTGATGCCCAACCACCTAAGCCACATTGGTCAGAGTGAAAAATGGGAAATATATTTAGTCTTGTATGTTTTCCAACATCTTCACTCACCCAACTTCCAAGTTTTCAGAAGGAATGTCATTTTTACACTGTCAATGTCTATAGCATTGTTCTCTAACTATAAATAGGTCCTCCATGCTTTATCCACACATTGATTCTAAAAACTGAAATCCAGTAAATAATATTAACAATGCATTTATGTAAATATTTACTACAGAACCAAGTAATACAACTATCCATAAAGAAAAATGTGTAAACCCTTTACTAAAGTTTGCCACTGAAATAACTCTTTTAAGTGTTTTTTAATGTTTCAACTTTTAATTTTTTTCTAGCTTTCCTCACTTTTGAGTCACCTAGTGTCTCCTTTTTATTGTGTCCACATTTTCATGCATATCTTTTTTTGCATACTCAATTAAGAGTTGAGCTGGATATAAGAATTAGGGTTTAAACATTTTTTTTCCTTTGAACACATTGCTTTATATCTTTTAACTTTTCTCATAATTCCTGTCTGTTTTTTTTTTTTGCACTACTTCTACAAGACATTTTTTTTCTTTGTCTTCCATATTATTACTTAGATCTTTGGCTGTGTCAATTTTATTTTTCAACATGCTCATTGCCATTTTTTAAAATTTGTTAATTCCAAGAAATTATTCTTTTCCTCAGATTGTTTCTTTTTCATAGCAGCTTGCTTACCAGACAAAAGTTTTTCTTTGTTTTCCAAAATATATTTATTTTTAAAATGTATTTTAAAGTCTGTGTCTGTTTCCTAAATTAACTGTTTCCTACAGAGCCAATGGATTTGTTTTCTTTGTTCTTTCACTTGCTAAATATTTGCTGAATTCCTGCTATATATCAGGAAATGTTCTAAGCATTGAAGATACAACAGAAAATAAAACAGGGCTAGAGAAGATACATTTGAGAGGAATTATGAAAGAGGTAGAATTTAGAGCACTTTTTTGAGTGACAATAGAACCACCTATAATTTCTTATTCAAGCAACTAGATGGAGAATGGTGCCATTCACTATGATAAGAAAAACTAATAGACAGGGACAATTTTGTATGCTAGTTCCTTCCTTCCTCCCTCCCTCCCTCCCTCCCTCCCTTTCTTTTTCTTTCTTTCTTTCTTTCTTTCTTTCTTTCTTTCTTTCTTTCTTTCTTTCTTTCTTTCTTTCTTTCTTCCTTCCTTCCTTCCTTCCTTCCTTCCTTCCTTCCTTCCTTTCCTTTCCTTTCCTTTCTTTCTTTCCTTCTTTTTCTTTCCTTCTTTCCTTCTTTCTTTGGAAGAATTTGGTAGATGCAGTTTCAGACACTGAGTTTCAGGTACCCATGACACAATCACACAAAGACATTAATAGGTAATTGGGACAAGGGCCTGGAATTTGGAAGTGGGGTCAGTTCTACAGATAGAATTTGGAATCATCAGCTGAAGACTTGAATAAGGCCATTCACAAAAATTATACAAATAGAAAAGCATAACGTCAGGGGTAGAAGGCTGTGCCTCGGCATGGCTGACGTTTTGTTCTGATTCATCCCTGGCTGATAGGAGAATCCTCAGGACTAACTTAACCTGAACATGGGCCCTAAAACATCATTCTTAGTTCTCTAAACTCTAACTCCTGCTCCATCAGTCCCCACAGTAATGAAGAGCCCTTTGGTGGTTCCAGATCTATCTAAATAATTGTGCCCTTAGTTGTCTACACTGTATCTCAAACTTCCTAGAAGAAACTAGCAACTACCACCACTATGACTCAGCATGTACCAGCACCATGACTCATTCTTTCCAAGGCGCAAAATTCAGGAAGCTAGCCAAAGCGAAAGCTTAAAGCACAACAACATCAATTTAAGAAAAACAATCAAAAGTCTTTTGTTATCATTAGCCTTCCTTGGCTTCAAAAAAGTGGGTTCACAAAGGTGACTGAAGGCATGCACTTATTGGGATCCTTGTACCTATTTGTCCTCAGAAAGCTTGATCCACCTGAAATATCTCCCTGCCCAGAGCATAAGTAGTTCAGAGTGAGTTCACTGCCATTTGGTTAACATGGACCTAGGAAATCATTGAGGTAAGAGCCACAAAATTTGGAGGGCATTTACCAGGATGCTAACAGAAAAAAAAGTAACCCAAATTAAAAAAGATTAATACATAGAAAGTTAGAAAAGCAAACTGGTAAAACAAAATAAGTGTCCCTGTGGAAAGACATTTACATTTATTTATTTCACCACATCCAAAGTCTTATCAGTAATTGAAAATTTATTTTAAAAAAGATGAGTTTAAATTCATATACAATAAAAATTAGTTCCAATTTTCAAGGTTCCCTTTTTCTAACTTATAAAATGATTGACTGTAATAGAGATAAGACTGTGCTAAAATATATTTTCTGTAAAGCAAATAATTATTCAATCTTTCAAGAAGACAATACTCTGAGAATGACAATGACAAAGATAGCTTTTCTTTTCAGTAAAAAAAAAAGTACTATAGCGGACTAAAGTGTTTGCTCTCCAGTTTGAGTTGAACTTTCAACTTGACTATAGCATGTTATATTGAATCCTCGCTCTGTCTACATTAAACTGTCATTTTGTTTTATCAGCTGCTGACATTCCATTTTCTCTGGAATACACATGCTGCTCTTTATGTGGTTACTTCATTGACAGGTGCAAATATTAAACTGCTAAACAATAGCTAGAGGTAAAAATAAATGGCAATATTAATATAAAAGTAGATAGCTTCTTAGGAAGGAAAATATAAATTAACAATTATAAAAATAATCAAAAGTTCTAATTAGAAATAATTTCTTACAAATATTTCTCATTTTAATGAATTTATATATTATATAAAACTGAAAATTCATAAAATTAAGAAATAAGGTTTCTTTTCTTTTTTTTTAAAGATTTTATTTATTTATTTTTAGAGAGGGAAGGGAGGGAGATAGCGAGAGAGAGAGAAACATCAATGTGCAGTTGCTGGGGGTTATGGCCTGCAACCCAGGCATGTACCCTGGTGGGGAATCAAACCTGTGACACTTTGGTTCGCAGCCTGCGCTCAATCCACTGAGCTATGCCAGCCAGGGCAGAAATAAGGTTTCTTTATAACAAGTTATGATTCTTAAATTTGCTCTTTATTTTAAGTACTGAAAATGTTTTTAAAAACATCTAATAAGTATATAATCTTCTAAATTAGGAATCAACTAAATTAGCAATCAATTAGGAAGCCCAGCTTTGTCATAACAGAAGTGCAATTATGTTTATTAACTACAGTAAAGCAATCATATTCCTTGTCACATCTTCTTCTTATTTTCTTGTTAATGAAGGAGTTATTACATTCTTCCATTTCTCCTAATTTCCACAAACATAATTCTTCTGAAACTTTGACTATTCTTTGCAGCCTTAATGCCCCCTTGCCTCTTTCTTTTTTATACCATCAACTACTATTACTTTCAAAACAATCTTTCTAACTCATCCTGAAGAAAGGTGACCTTCTGTCCCTAAAACTTCATTAATCTTGACTTTTATATTAAGATTTTTTGACATCCTAAGCAAACAACTCTTTGAACACCAGTAATGTGTCAGTGTGTGGTGGGTGGTGGGAGAAAGGAGTGAAAAAAACACATGAATGGAGGAGAACCAGTCTCATATTTTTGTAATTCGGAGAGAAGAGACTTGAGAAGTAAGAACATTGAGACTAAAACATAAGGTTGTATACAGTCAAGCACTAATCATTGTGTAGGTGAATAGTCAAAACAAAACATTTACCTAAATATAGCATTAATAAATTTGCTTCTAACAAAATCTTTACACTAGAGAATTCTTTGAAAAATAAGACAAGACTTTCTCATTTGATATGCCCCAAGGGTGCCACTCCATGTTTGCCCAGGGCCTTGGAAATATTTTGGCAGGTGATTGGGCTATGAAGCCCTTTTGAATCCAAGCTGTTCCAGGCCATGTGCACATCTCAGGCATGTCTTCTCAAGGCTTGGAAGCCCACCAAATATGATGTAGGCTTGGCATCTTCACCTGCTTTCAGATCTTCCTAGACTTCATGTTCACTGCAGGAAGTCAGGTATATAGAATCAGCCTACATATCTTCTGTCAAATTATTCAATCTAAAAAATTTGTGATAAAAATTCTTCCATGATGGAAATGGATCAATTAAAGATGGCAAAGCCATTGTTTATAACAGCAAAAAAAAAAGGCATAAACAATATCTCAGGAAGACACCAGTAAATTGATAAAAACTTGGTTAACTAAATTGTGCTACTTCTATGGAGTGAAATACTGCACATGAGTGATTATATACATCCATTGGCATTGAATGAAGTTCCCCCAAATCTTGTTGTGGGTGCAAATCTCTGTCAAGACTTGCCTGAAAGGGGACTTCTGGACAAGATGGAGGTGTAGGTAGACACACTGTGCCTCCTCACAGAATCAAAAGGACAACGATTTAGAAACAAAAAATAACCAGAACTGACAGAAAATTGTTGTATGGAAGTCTGACAAGCAAGGAGTTAAAGAAGAAACATTCATCCAGACAGGTAGGAGGGGCAGAGATAGGCAGTCAGGTGGAGAGGACTCGAAGCAAGGCAGCAGCTGGAAGACCATGGTGGGCAAGGCTGCAGTGGGTGGGCCTGGCAAGGTGGCTGATTTCAAACTGGGTGGTCTCACATTTGCATGTAGATAAACCGGGAGGGACAATTGGGGAGCGAAGCAGTCAGCCCAACCCAGGGTTCCAGTGTGGGGAAATAAAGTTTCAAACCTCTGATTGAAAACACCTGTGGGGCTTGAGGCAGCAGTGGGACAAATTCCCAGCCTCAAAGGAGAGTTCGTTGGAGAGACCCAAGGGTCCTAGAATGTACACAAACCCATCCACCTGGAAATCAGTACCTGAAGGGCCCAATTTGATTGTGGGTAGCTGGGGAAGTGACTGAAAGCTGGCAGAGAGCAGAGCAAGCAGCACTGTTCCCTCTTAGACCCCTCCGCCACATACAGCATCACAACACAGCAATGTGGGTTGCCCTGCCCTGGCAAATACCTAAGGCTCTGCCCCTTACTATGTAACAGGGGTGCCAAGATGAAAAAAATGGCCCAAATGAAAGAACAGATCAAAACTCCAGAAAAAATACAACTAAGTGATGAAGACAGAGCCAACCTATCAAATGCACAGTTCAAAACACTGGTAATCAGGATGTTCACAGAATTGGTTCAGCATGGTCACAAATTAGATGAAAAAATGAAGGCTATGCTAAGTGAGATAAATGAAAATGTACAGGGAACCAGCAGTGATGGGAAGGTAACCGGGACTCAAATCAACGGTGTGGACCAGAAGGAAAACCTAAGCATCCAATCAGAAAATAATGAAGAAACAAGAATTCAAAGAAATGAGGAGAGGCTTAGGAACCTCTAGGACATCTTTAAATGTTCCAACATCCAAATCATAGGGGTACCAGAAAGAGAAGAGGAACAGCAAGAAATTGAAAACTTATTTGAACAAATAATGAAGGAGAACTTTCCTAGTTTGGCAAAGAAAATAGACTTCTAGGCAGTCCAGGAAGCTCAGAGTCCCAAAGAAGTTGGACGAAAGGAGGAACACACCAAGGCACATCATAATTACATTACCCAAGATTAAAATGAAGGAGAGAATCCTAGAAGCAGCAAGAGATAAGGAGACAGTTACAAAGGAGTTCCCATCAGACTGTCAGCTGATTTCTCAAGAGAGACCTTACAGGCAAGAAGAGGCTGGAAAGAAGTATTCAAAGTCATGAAAGACAAGGACCTCTGTCCAAGATTACTCTATCCAGCAAAGCTTTCACTTAGAATGGAAGGGCAGATAAAGTGCTTCCCAGATAAGGTCAAGTTAAAGGAGTTCATCATCACCCAGCCCTTATTATATGAAATGTTAAAGGGATTTATCTAAGAAAAAGAATATCACAAATATGAAGAGTAAAATGATAACAAACTCACAGTTATTAACAACCACACCTAAAACAAAAAACAATAACAAACTAAGCAAACAAATAAAAGAGGAGCAGAATCACAGAAATGATGATCACATGGAGGGTTATCAGTGGGGGAGTGGGTGGAGGAGAGAGGGGGAAAAGGTATGGAGAATAAGCAGCATAAATGGTAGGTAGAAAATAGACAGGGGGAGGTTAAGAATAGTACAGGGAATGTAGAAGGCAAATAACTTATATGTATGACCCATGGACATGAACTAAAGGGGGATAAATGTGGGTGGGAGGGATGTGCAGGACAGAAGGGAATAAAGGGGGAAAATGGGACAACTGTAATAGCATAATCAATAAAACATATATAAAAAAGACTTGCCTGAAAGGATGGTCATAAGGGGTTTTCGATGATTATTTCTGGGTGGCAAGATTCTTTTTTACTTTTCTTCTTTTGAGATTTCCTTTTTTAAAATTTTATTTTAATCACTGACATTTCTTTATTGAGCCAAGTTTGTATAATTATAAACTGTTTTATACAAGAAATTCAGACTTCTGGCTCCCAAATAGGATGCAAAAAATGCTATTTCCAGGCTAACAACAAGAAAAATCCAGATACAGTACAAAATGGCAACCTTTCTTGAACCTATCAGAGAACTGAAGTCACAACCAGGCAACCTGCATTCCAGAGGGATGAGCCTCTCCAAGGAGAGTTATGACCATGAACAGTCTCACCTATAGCAGAAGCAGCACCATGCTAGTAGTTGCAACACAAGCAGGTAAGAAAAATAAGCTGAAATATAAAGAACTATGGAAGGGCAAGTATGGGTTAGCAGAGTGGTCTGAAGTAGCTGGGGCCACATCTTGAAAGAGGAGTTCATGCTCACAGCTCCTAGCTCTTCCAATGGTGGTATAAGGGTCTAAAGTTGTGTATTGAGATCTTTCTAATTTTAATATAAAAATTACTTTTAAAATGTTTATGGCTTATTTAATGTAAACCAGATGGAAATGCTATGTATCTTAATCAGACTACACTTGCACATTCTCACCTAGAGAAAAGACCACCAGAATTATACTCTAGGTTGCTTAGAAACATGTTCACCAATTCTGGTGGCATGAAACCAAATAGGGGTTCATCATATAAAATCAACCATTAGATGAACTTGACTCTATAACAGTTCATGACATTGATTGTAGGTAACTTGTTTTTCTATTCTTGATATTTATATACACTCATATATTCAACAAAGGGAGGAGTCCCATTTGAGATTGGTGAAGGAGATTCTCAAACTATTTTCAAATCTTTAAAAGCGTAAATGAATGTGTACCTTGATTCTGTGATAGAGTTGCACAGGCTAACAAAACTTAAGAATTCTTTAGATTTTGTTAGTATTAAATCAATTCAGTGAGAGATCACTGATTATCTAAGCTTGATCAGATATACAAGTTAAAAGTACTATATAATACATGAATAAATATGAGAAAACAAATAACTTTAAAAGTTCAGGGTTTTTTTTTTTTAAGATTTTATTTATTTATTTTTAGAGAGAGGGAAAGGGGGAGAGAGAGAGAAGAAAACATCAATTGGTTGCCCCTCACACACGCCCCCATACTGGGGACCTGGCCCCACCACCCAGGCATGTGCCCTGACCAGGAATCAAACTGGTAACCTTTCAGTTTTCAGGCTGTTGCTCAACCCATTGAACCACACCAGTCAAGGCTACAATTTCAAGTTTTCTTGTTGAACAAAAATAGATTAAACTGAGGAAAAGGAAGGGTATTAAATGAAGAAAACTTTAAATACCACCATCCATTAAAATACATTTATAAAAAAACTTGATATGTTTCATAACTTACAGAAACATACCCTTAGATTAGGGTTTGAGGATAAAGCTGCAAACTGGAGACTCTAGGCCTGAAGAAATCAGGGCCGGAGAAACTGACAAATTGGCAGTGCTAGATCCCAAGAGGGTAACCAACAGTCCAATACCAGTGTCGAAAGCTTGGGCTACCTCGAACCTAATTCTGGCCTTTAGTATCAACGCGAAGTAGTTCTATATAATAGAACTCGTAGCACCCAGCAACAGAATTGACATCTGCCATAATGGCAGTTAGGATGAGTGACAACATATCAAATTGTTCGGTCTTCTTGGGGGTAAGACCCATGTCTGGGCCATGTCAGGACTCTGGCCAAATAACCTGCTGTTAAGACTGGCCTCAACTCCTAATTGGGAACTGGAGAGAAACCCACAGCTGAAACCCTGGCAGATACAATAAAGCAACACCACGCAGTGTGGGATAAGATGGCTGCTTTGTGTGCTCCTGAAAGTCATGGATGACATTTCTTCTGCTGCCACCACAGTGACATTACATGTGGTGAGGACCTAGCAGCTGCTCCCATGACTGAAAATGTCTAGGGAAGAATAATAATTGACACCAATCTAAAATTCATCTTTTCCTGATTTCCATGGTAATATCTTAGGTCCTTAAGTTAAATGATACTGAAATATCATAAATTCTCCAAATAAAATGTTATAATCATCCTCCAGCAAAATAAATAAGAGACAAAGCATAAGCCTCTGAGTGGTTTTGCAAATAAAAATTTTCATTTATGCAAGTAGTAAACATTATTTTCACTAAAATATTTTCAGTTCCAAATATACTGAAAGTATTCAATTTACCATCAAACTACTCAGAATAAAATACTGTAGAAACAGCCATCTTTTTTTAAGTGGGATATTATTCAGATTTTTAATTTTAGTTCTCTGAGAGCAGAATCTAAAGATGAACTCATTTTTATGGTAAACAAAAATTTTGATTTTAAAATAAAACAAGTAATTGTAATATATGATTTCAATTATCTGTATATTTTAAAGCTATTCATATTATGAGACAAAGATCCAGTATAAAGGAAATTCTTTTGTGTCAACACAATCTATCAAAATACAATAAATATTTTTTGACAACCTCTGAAGACCATGCACGTGCACAGATGTCCTACCTCTGTATTTCTGTGCCCTCCCCTCACCCTGTGGCCAAATTAACAACGAGCAAAAATGCTGGCTTTCCACAATGCTCTGCAGAACTATTAACTGCCTACTTTATCAAACCCAGCCAAGGGGAAAAAAGAATAAAATAATAAAACAATGAACATATTACATTATTTTCTTGTCAGGTAGCATTTATTTTGAACTTCATGTGCAATTTAGTCAAATAAATAGGCTGTAGAGGAGAGGAATGGAAGTTCCAGAAGAAAAGATTCTTCCTTCCCTACCTAGCCTATAATACTATATACCCATAATAATAATTCTATATCCTGTAAGAGAAATTTTTCAAAAATTACTAGCTGGTATGGTGACTATGGTTATAATTGCAAAACTATTGCAAAAATATTTCATCTAATGATTCTTTAGTGAAAAGAATAATGCTCTAGAGTTTTTATTAAAATCTTATATAATATATGGATTGCTTTGTATTACATGAACTTTAAGAATAGGAACACGATTCACTTTGTCTCTTGTCCCATTTCCCACACAGAAGGGTGCTGATGCTTTCCGCAGATCTAAGCACACACCATATGTTCCATCAGCATACACCAGGTTACCCCATGGAAGGTCAGAAATCTTCCAGGGAAGCATTCAGTGGGTGCGACCTTAATTAACGAATTACCCTGGCTGGGGGGTTGGGATAGGGGAAACCTGGAAATGCAATTTAACCTTGATATGTGAAACCTTAGTATTTGAAATGTTTTACAGATATCAAAAAATAAACTTTGCACAAAAACACTGTACAAATACAAATTTCAAGTTGTGAAATCGTTCATAAATAGAAATCAGACAGCAATGTTCATATCACGTTTTTCAGACTGACTAAACACTCAGTTTATCACTGTGTACTCCACTGAGTGAAGCATGTGTGCTGTTCCCACCAAATGACACAGATTTCAAGAAAATAAGTATGATTAATTGGATAAGTTAAATGACTGATTTAAAAGTTCCTGCAGCATGCTCTCCATTTGGATATTTACACATAGTAAGTATAAAACTTTTAAAGTAATTTTTAAGATGTCCAGCTACCTGAATATAACAAAATATTTAAAAGAAAGAAATAAAAAACTTATAACCATAGTGCATATATATATAGTTAATCTATAGTGAAGAATGGATCACAGGGGAAGGTGCTATAAGAGAGCCCTTATAATACAGAATTATTGTTAACAACAGATGTATATATGCTAGTAATAATGATGAACTAGAAAACTATATTGCACTATAACATCAAGTTAATTAATATAAAGATGTAAACACCAGCTTATGTCATTTCTCCCCTTCCCTCACCCAATTTTTACTTATTGTTATATATTAACTTCAGAGTCTACCAGCTGACAAAATGTACTGCTATGTTTTGGAAACCGCAAGATAACCATCATTACAATCAGAAGGAAAAACTTTTACACTAAGAGAAAGTTCTATTGAATTGTCACCTTCTCAGAGATCATGTCTGCCTTTGTCTCTCCTTACTGTGCATTTTCTGTGGGTAAGAACAGGCAGTATTTCTGCCCCTTGTGGCTGTGATTTTGGAAACTCAATTTCAATCTGTAAATTGAGGACACTGGAGTTTCTAAACTGGAATTGCAGGATTTAGTTACAGCCCTGGGCTTGCTGTAGGGATGGGGGCAGCTCCCCCTGTTGCTGCCATATCAGGCTTGGAGGACCCAGTCGCTCTGTCCCAGCTGCCAACTCAGCTCAGCAGCCCCACATTCATCGCAGAGCCTTG
The DNA here is from genome assembly GCF_019186645.2 of Phyllostomus hastatus. Lineage (NCBI taxonomy): Eukaryota > Metazoa > Chordata > Mammalia > Chiroptera > Phyllostomidae > Phyllostomus > Phyllostomus hastatus. The sequence continues at coordinate 16,463,972 of NW_025334011.1, read as the reverse complement.
GAGCACAGAACCCTGGCAGTCGACCTGACTTCTGGCAGCTGACAGAGCCTTCTGGAGCAGGATGCTGCCTTGATCATAGGTTTACTAATCCAAGGCTTGGACTAGAGCCCCTCACCCAGTATGGCTGGTCTCTTTGCCCATTCAGCAGGCAGCACTGCTGGGGCAGGATTCTTTTTCTGTGTGTTTATTTGTTTTTGTTTTGTTGTTCTTTGTGTGTGTGTGTCATTGAAATTAAGAACAAACTGACAGTAACCAGAGGGGAGGTAAGAGGGGACAATGGGAACAAAGAGGGAAGGGTTTTCAGGAACACGTATAAAGGACACATGGACGAAACCAAAGGGGAGTAGGATCAAGGGTGGGAAATAGGAATGGCTGGGGTGGGGGGAGTAGTGGGGGAAAATGGAGACAACTATACTTGAACAACAATGAAAAATGAGGAAAAAATAAATTAATTTTAAAATTAAAAAAAAACTCCTTAAGACCTGGATCTAAAAATCTTACTTCTAGAACCCAAGCACTGGTCATTCATGTGTCAACTTTCCCTCTAAATGCTTTTCTCCTCCTGAGGAATTACACTGGTTTCCAGTTGTCTATACTTCCCAACTTGCTGCAAAATGGAAATGCTTTTAAAAGGCAATGCTTTTTCTCAACTCCTGGGGAGTGACTTCCACTAATATAACACCCTGTCCTCTCTCTACCTGCTGTCTCACTCCTCTGCTGGGTACAAGCAGTGAGCCATCTGCCTGGGAAGTTGGCATGAGAGGCCTAGATCTTTCTGTGCTTGTTTGGAGCAAAGATGATACAGGATGACGGTTCTGCTCTGCTCCTCCATGCCCTGAATGTTAGGGAGGTAGATTCTGTTCCCTGTAGAAGAAGAAGAATGTGGGAACATCTAGAAATAAGACTGAGTGTGGGAAATCAAAACATGCAGGTGGAGGGACTCTCTATGAAGTGTTACGTGTTGGCAAAATGAGTCACCAATTGGCTTCTAATCTTTCTGAGAATCAATGTGGAAAGGGAGTCTTGACTAGTGACACAATTCACAGTGTCAACAGGAAAGATCAATTGCTCAGAGAAAATACAACTATTCCTCTAACTAAGGGCAGAAGAAAGTTCCCCACAGGACCATCCTAAAGGGAGGCATTGTGTAATGCCGTGAGCAGTGCCTCAGCAATGTCAACACAACAAGCCATGTTGAATTGAACATCACCAAGCTACTTCTTGACATGCCCTTTATGTAGATCAACAGTATTGCTGCAGATCCAGCAAAAGCAGCTCTGATTATTTTGGATGAAAGTGAATAGAGACAGCAATAGCAGATAATTCCTGCATGCATGGCTCTAATAGTATGAGTCAATACAGGCATCTATTTGGAAAACTATAAGCAAACATTCTGTATACCTGCATGTCCTTCAGGGAAACTTTGGTAAGCTTCTGATAGATATTGGGCAGTAATGAGTTAGAGATTATATGCCCTAGAAAGTGGTTGGAATATGGCTTCTCTATCCTGATAATTTAAAAGAAATCTACTATGGCTTAGTGCCTAAGCTAAATAAATCACTGAGCTGGGGATAGCAGTGGCATTCTCTTGGGTAAGTAACAAGGATGTATTGGTGTAGAGAAGAGCAGCCAGAACCCCTGCCCAGATGTGTACAAGGAGTAGGGAGAATCAGGCGTATTGAGACTGCTGATCTTGTTAATGCGGATGTGAGGTATGATGTGTGGATGCACTATCGCTAACAGAACAGGGGCCCCTGCACAGATGAGGGTGTCTCAGGGTGTGGCCATGTGAGCAGTTCTTACCACAGGTTGCTCTTGCTTTAAAGATTTTGTTGGAGTCTTAACTCTTTTGGTCTTAACATGCGCTGAACTGATGGAGGCAGAACGTAGCCTCGAAATGGTTCCTCTCCTGGATAAAATCTTGGGTCGTGAGGACCATGGCAATAAAGTAGCCTTTTTTCCTTCGAGTGATCTTGCGCTCTGGCACACAAAAAGAACCAACTTTGTTATTCTCATTTTATTCTTCAGATTTGTGTCCCTTTCTTTTCCTCCTTTGTTCTGAGCTGGAATTGCAGGGTTAAAGTTTTCAGTCTCAAAGGACCAGGATCTGTTATTGTTCTCAGTCCCACAATCCCCCTGGCCTGATTAAATTTGCAATTTGGACTCCTCCCACCCCGTCCCCACCTCCTCCCGTTGATGCTAATGTACAGAGAAAAACATACCATCAGATCAATGTTTTCTGGCAGCACCTGGAAAAGTGGAATGGAGTGATGTCGTAGCTTGAGAATTGTATCTTATTTGTAAGAAGGTGGGGGAGGGGAATAAAAGCTAGGAGGAAAGGGACAGGAATCTGAGGAGAGGGCCTTGTGCCTGAGGATCAGTACAGGAGGGTGATACCTTTCACTCTCCTCCCAGGAGATACCTTTCCCTCTTATGCCAGGTTTGCTTTCTTGGCTGCTTACACTCACTCTTTCCTTCTTACTTCTCTCAACATAAGTCTCCTGGTCCCTCATCCACACTTCTTGACTCACTGTCAAGCATCTTCTCTTTCAAACTCAGATGTTTGCTATGCATACCAAACCCCATATGCTATGTGTAGATTCTTCAACCCAAATGCCAAAACAAGAGAAGCACAAAATAAAATAAAGAACTTAAGTACAAACCTTGACACTTATGCTCTCTAACTTTTTTCTCATTTCCATTTCTTCTTTATGTTTATTAATCTGTGAAATTAAAGGCCCATATCATTTGTTATCATTTGCAAAGATTTAAAAAAGGAATTTTCTGTAAAACTTCCTATAACAATGAAAGAGTATCTTAAACCATTAGACTAACAAAACCACTGTGGGAAAATAAGTTAAAATGTTGAATATGAATTAGAACACAAATTTGTATATAGAAAAAAGCATTTAAAAGAAGTAAACAGGAATAGACAAAATTGTAAATATTTAAAGTCATTAGCATTTGTTTATGGCTTTAAGTATAATAGAAATTATAGAGAAACATGCATGGTTTGCTAATATGGTGATAATTTGTTTCATGTATTACTAAAATAGCTATAAAATTCAGGCCAAGATTTTTTAGGAGAAAATTCAGATAATTTAGTAGTCAAACTTCAATAATATAATGAAGTCTATTATAGTTTCCAGGAATAAAACACATTTTATCAATATTTTTTTAAATGTGAGATATAATTGACATATAACATTGTATTAATTCTAGGTATACAACATAATGATTCAATATTTTTATATATTGCAAAATGATCATCACAAAAAGTCTAGTTAACATCCATTACCACACAGTTACAATTTTTGTCTGTGAAAATTTTTAACATCTACTCTCTTAGCAACTTTCAAATATATAATACAGTATTATTAACTATAGTCATCTTGCTGTACAACCCCATGAATTATTTATCTTGTAACTGGAAATTCATGCCTTTGACCTTCACCCATTTCACCCACGCTTACTTCCCACCTCTGGCAACCACCAATCTGTTCTTTGTATAAGTTTATTTGTTTTAAATCCTCACACGAGGACATTTTTCATTGCTTTTTCTTTTAGAGAGGGAGGAAGGAAAAGAGGGAGGGAGAGAAAGAAACAGTGATACAAGAGAAAAGCATTGATCGGTTGCAGCCCACACACACCCAGACCAGGCCTGAATACACAACCCAGGCATGTGCCCTGACTGGGAATCAAAACTGCAACTTTTTGGTCACAGGTCCACACTCCAATCAACCACACCGGCCCAAGCAGTATTTTTTTTTCTGCTTTTGCTTTAGATCCCACACAAATTGAAATCATGTAGTATCTATCTTCCTCTATCTGTCTTACTTTACTTCATATAATTTCCTCAAAGTCCATTCATATGGTCACAAATGGCAAAAAATATATTATTAATATATTCTTCAATAATATTAAGATTTTTAATAATATTAATTTATAAGTAATGCCAGTGATTTAATCTCAGGTAATCTTATTATGAAATTAAACAATGATGGTAAAGAAATATAACCATTAATCTCATTGGTGTCTGAACATCAGCTATAATGTACTTTCAAAAATATCTCTTCTCTACTGATAGATCAGAATTCAATAGAACACAACTCTTGTCTCCCGAAATCTGGGGATCTGGGAGGACAGTAACTGATGTCCATTAAGGACTATGTTTAGGTGATCTCAGTGGGTTTAAATTCAAGGAGAATGTTACAATTCACCTCCAATATAATGGTTTAAAAATAACTTTCTCCATACCTCTATAAGAAATTTCTAGAAATATTGAATAAACCATCCCTCATAAGTATTTATTGAGTGCATATCATATGTCAGATACCATCCTAGGTGTCAAATGTACAGTGATAAACAAAATACATAATAAAGATCGATAAAGGTGGGGCTGACTAATTTAGATGAAGTGGCCAAAAAAGACCTCTTCTGAGGTGATGACTTTTGGCTGAGATCAAAAGAATGAAACAAAGTAACCATAGGGAATATAGTCAATAATATTTTAATAACTGGACTTCCGGCCAAGATGGAGGCATAGGTAGATACACTTTGCCTTCTTGCACAACCAAAAGAAAGACAACAACAAATTTAAAAACAAAAAACAACCATAATTGACAGAAAATTGAACTATATGGAAGTCTGACAACCAAGGAGTTAAAGAAGAAACATTCATCCAGACCAGTAGGAGGGGTGGTGTCAGGCAGCTAGGTGGAGAGAACTCACAGCAAAGCAGCAGCTGGAGGACTGGGGTGGGCAAGGTGGCAGCTGGAAGACTGGGCAATCCCACATTTGCATGTGGATAAACCAGGAGGAATGACTGGGGCAAAAGACAGACCACACAATTCAGGGTTCTAGTGCAGGGAAACAAAGCCTCAAAACTGCTGACTGAAAAAGCTGTAGGGGTTGCAGCAGTGAGAGAAACTCCGACCCTCACAGGAGAATTTGTTGGAGAGACCCACAGGGTCCTAGGACATATACAAGCCCACCCACCAGAAGAATCAGCACCAGAAGGGTCCAATTTGCTTGTGGGTAGCAGGGGAAGTGACTGAAAGCTGGACAAGAACTGAGCAAACAACATTGTTCCCTTTTGGACCCCTCCCCCACATACAGTGCTACAATGGAGCAAAGAGGGTTGCCCCACCCTGGTGAATACCTAAGGCTCCACCCCTTACTATGTATCAGACATGCCAAGACAAAAAAAATATGGTCCAAATGAAAGAACAGATCAAAGCTCCAGAAAAAATACAACCAAGTGATGAAGAGATAGCCAGCCTATCTGATGCACAGTTCAAAACACTGGTAATCAGGATGCTCACAGAAATGGTTGAGTATGGTCACAAAATAGAGGAAAAAGTGAAGGCTATACAAAGTGAAATAAAGGAAAATGTACAGGGAACCAACAGTGAAGGTAAGGAAACCAGGACTCAAACTAACAGTTTGGAGCAGAAGGAAGAAATAAACATTCAACCAGAACAGAATGAAGAAACAAGAATTCAAAGAAATGAGGAGAGACTTAGGAACTTCCAGGACAACTTTAAACATTCCAATATCTGAATCATAGGGGTACCAGAAGGAGAAGAGGAAGAGAAGAAATTGAAAACTTGTTTGAACAAATAATGAAGGAGAACTTCCCCAATATGGAAAAAGAAATAGACTTCCAGGAAGTCCAGGAAGCTCAGAGAGTCCCAAAGAAGTTGGACCCAAGGAAGCACACAGCAAAGCACATCATAATGACATTACCCAAGACTAAAGATAAAGACAGAATGTGAAAAACATATCCACCCTCACCCTAGGCCTCCAAAGATCTCATGCCATTATAGCATCAGCTTAATTTTGGATCTCATTATCTTAGTCAGGTTCAGGTGCACATGAGGCTCTTTGAGTACAGTCTACCTTGATCTGAAGACCAGAAACTACAGACACAAGTTATCTGAACCCCAAAGCTAACACACCATGGTGGAAGACAGGATAAGTACTAGAGGCCCTCCCCTTGGGTCTTGGGTTTATCTGTTCCCACCAGAAATATAAGATGGTTCTTAGGCACAGAAATTTAGTCATACATTTTTTTAGAGTAAATGTCTGGGTTGGATTACCAAAATGATCGTTTTCATACTTAGTGGCCTTGTTACATGTATTAAGCCTGGGATGACTTGAAGCATGACTTAGGAGGAATTCAGGCAACAAGGAGCCCAGTTTTGGAACTCAGGGCCAATTGTAACAACCAGTGTTGTGCCCCTAGAATGAGGGGCTAGAGCAATCTTTGTAACTCCTTTGTAACTCAAGTCTGTATTGTTCCTAGAAATAAGACGTATGGGGATGACACAGATGAAAAGTCAGTTAATGGTAAGAGTTCAATTATGGTATTTTCCTGATGAGGACTCTTTTTTTGTTAGCTTCAAGATAAATCAAAGTACAGGCTTAAAATTTATGTGTAAAAATCAGTGGCATTTCTGTACACTAACAATTAATTATCTCAAAAAAAAAGAAAATGGCCTCATATACAATAGTATCAAAAACAATAACATATTTAGGAATAAATCTTACCAAGGAGGTGAATAATCTCTACAATAAAAACTATAAAATATTGATGAAAGAAATTAAAGAAAACATAAATAAATGGAAAGATATCCCATGTTGATGGATTAGAAGAATTAATATTGTTAAAATGTCAATACTAAAAACCATCTATAGATTCAATGGAATCTCTATTAGGATTCCAATGACAGTTTTTAAAGTAGTAAAAGCAGTCCTAAAATTTATATAAAATCATAATAGGCCCCCCAAAAGCCAAAACAATCCTAAGGGAAAAAATACAAAGCTGGAGGTATTATGCTTCTTGATGACAAACTATATACTAGTTTCTGGTCTTCAAACTATATTATAAAGCATAGTAATCAAACCAGTATGGTGCTAGCATAAAAACAGATATATAGACCAATCAAACAGAACCAAGAGCTTGGAAATAAACCCATACATAGGTGGTCAACTAATATTTGACAAGGCAGCCAAGAATACTCAATGGAGAAAATATGCTTCAATAAATGGTGCTGGGAAAATTAGATATTCATGAGTAAAAGAATAAAACTAAGCCTCTACCTTAAACCACTCACAAAATTAAATTTAAAGAATTAAAGACTTAAATGTCAGACCAGAAACCATAGAACTCCTAGAAGAAAACATATGGGGAAAGCTTCTTAACATAGGTCTTGGCAATAATTTTTGGATATGACACTCAAAGCACAACAAAAGCAAAAGTAAACAAGTGGGATGACATTAACTTGAAAAGCTTCTGCACAGCAAAAGAAACAGTCAACAAGATAAAAAAGCACCTATAGGAGTATATATTTGGAGATCATATATCTGCTAAAGGGTTAATATCTAAAATATACAACTCAATATCAAAGCTGCAAATAACCCAATTATAAAATGGGCAGATGATCTGAGTAGACATTTTTTTCAAAGAAGATATTAAAATGGCCAACAGGCTCTCAATGCCACAAATCATCAGGGAAACCCAAATCAAAACCACAATGAGATATCTCCTCACACTTGTTAAAATAGCCGTCACCAAGATACAAGGGATAACTACACAAGGGATAACTAGTGTTGACAAGGATGTGGAGAAAAGGGAACTATTGTGCACTGCGGTGGGAATATAAACCGGTGCAACCACTGTGGAAAACACTATGGAGATTCCTCAATAAATTTAAAACTAGAACTACCATATAGCCCAGCAACTCCATTCCTGGGGATTTATCTGAAGGAATCAAAAAACATTAACTCGAAAACATGTATGCACCCCATGTTCATTGCAGCATTAGTTCCAACAGTCAGGACATAGAAACAACCTATGTGTCCATCAATAGACAAAAGGATAAAGATGATGTGGTACATATATACAATGGACTATTAGCCATAAAAAAAATGAAATTTTGCCATTGTAACAGCATGGATGAACCTTAAAAGCATTATGCCGAGTGAAATAAGATAGAGAAAGACAAATCCCTTATCATCTTACTTATAGTGAAATCTTAAAAAAACAAACAAACCCAGAACTCACAGACACCAACAAGGAGCAGATTGGTGGTTGCCAGAGGCAAGGGATGGAGAGGGCAAACTGGGTAAAGTTAGTTGATAGGTACAAACTTCTATTTATAAAACAAATGAACCCTACAGATGTAATGTACAGCATGGTGACTATAGTTAATAACATGTATTGTATATTTGTAAGTTGTTAAGAAAATCAATCTTAATAGCTATAACAAAAAATGTTAACTATATGTGGCAATTTATATTAATTAAACTTATGGTAACATTTTGCAATTTATACATATATTAAATCATTTTGTTATACACTTAAAATTAATATGTTATATGCCACTAAGAGTAGGAATCACAGGAAAATATAAAATTATTTCACATGCTTCCATTAAAACCAATCAAAGGATATTTTATTGTTTGCCTATTCTTATTGAATCATGCCTTTTTACTATTAGCTCTATGACTTTTAAATTAGGCTTTTAATAGGCCAGAAAATAAAATATGTAGGCAAGCATGGAACAAAAACCCTTCAGTGAGAAAGGTTTTTAATTTTTACAAAATGACTCCGGTTACTCCACTTTCTCCCACTCCTCCATCTAGGCACAATAAAAAATCTTCCTATCTGGAATAAAGCGCTCTGGCAAGAAACAAAGGAAGTCCAAGTAGCCACAAAGCCAGCTTCCCTACCAGTGAATAGAAAAATGTCTTGAGGGGGGTAATGGGTGCCAAATAGTAACCTGGCTGGGCCCAAAGATATGCCATGGAAACCTTGGTCATAAGCTCACTCCCTCCACTGAAAACATGGACCCCCCAAACTAGTTCTGAGGTACTGAGGCTCTTGTGTTGCTGTGAGGTTTGTGATGAAAGATCTTGCTGCTTGGCAACAAGTGGGTTCAACAAACTTCTAAACAACAAAATAAAAGGTGGTTGGTTCCCCTGTGGGCAGTAAAACAGCACCAGTTAACTGCTTATAGTTGAAATAAAGAGGAAAAGTGGTTAAAAAACTATGGGGTCTGTTCCTAGTATAAGCACAAACTTCCAGATTAAGTAGTTTAATTTCTTGTCTAATGCTGCTAACAAACTGACTGACAACATAACATTTGTTTCACCCTCTGGAACAACACTTTCCAGTTTAATGACAACATGCACATTTAGTTGTTTTCAGAAGCAACTCCTGGAATTTGGAAAGAAGAGGATGGGATGGGACAGAGGAGATCCACCAAGTATACACAAATGGTGAAGCTGATTTTTATATACCAGGTACTTAAAAGTAAAGGGCTCAAAATAACATGTTCGTTAACACATGGTTTCTGTGACTAGCTGACCATCATTTTTTTCCTCGCCTGCATTCACAAGTTGGTTTCATAGAAGGCTTTATTGTAGTCCGGGAGCATTGTTTTGCATTAATTTCTATGACAAGGAACCCAAAACACATGGTGCTGAGAGTAACAAAACAGAGTTAGAAAAACAGTCATGACTTGGCACAAAGTGTGACAAGCTGTAAAAAGGGGAATGTTTCAATATCTGAAGTGGTGTTGATTTCCTATGAACAACCTTTTCTCTTCTAAACAGTATCATATTCTTTTCAAGCACATTTAGAACGCAAGTCAAGCTGTGTTTTATTTTTGATTATAATAAACACAGTCAGTTTACTGTAACAAAGACGTACTAATCCTAATCAGTTGAAAGCCAAAGTACAACCCCATAAACTGGGTGGGGGGGGCCTGGGGGCGGGCAGTGAACTGATAAAATAAAAGACCAGCCGTCTGGAAAGTTCTCTTAAAAGAACATAAAAAGGCAGTGTTTTCTTATGAGACTAACACAGAATGCCAAAATATCTAACAGGGTCCTGTTTTTGTTGTCACTTATGGCAATTTGTAACTAAAAATAGCAATCCTTCAAAATATTGAGCTCTCATATTTGTTCTTTTCTTCTCCATACTAAAATTCAAAAGTTTTGTACACTGCTTTAAATTATAGTAGTATTTATATAAGACTCTTCTACATAGTAAGTATATTTATCATTGTACTACTCAAGTGATCATTTTAAAATGTTTATAATTATGCATGCACTTAGATTATTGATAAAGTGAAAATGAATAGATCACAAAACAGTTACAAACACAGTTTATAAAACTTTCATGATTAAATTCCTGAATTCCAATTTATTAGGAAATAATGTAAATTGCCTTACCATTTCTTGAACTAATAATTTTTCAGCATCAAGCTCAAGCCTTAATTTGTCTCTACCATCAGCTAACTGAAATGGAACATTACATTTTGATTAAAAAACAGAACAGCTGAATTTACCCTTCAAAAAATTTAGTGAAATATATTTTCATTCTGAATATGAGAAAAATGAATCCCGATATTTTTAAAGAAAAAATTGAATGTCTACAGATTGCCATGTAATAATAATATATTACCATATAATTATTGTATTTTTGTCACAAAGCAAGCAAAATATACACAGAAAATGCCAATTTATTTACAACCTTCCTCACCTCATCCCCAAAATGTGATACCAATACATAATAAAGCAAGCCCTAGTTTGTGAAAAAGAGCAATTTACTCTTTATAGAGCCCATTTCTTATTTTGGGTTTTTGTGCTATATTCCTATGCATATCAAGCCATGTTTCATTCAATTAAAAAAGCTATGAGTAATATACTGCAGTGCCACTCTGCTCCTGACTTACCCAGTATTTTAAATTTATATGTAGTGTATACACTGAATACACCATTCATTTCAATTAATTCCTATATTCATTAATTTAATGAACATGTAGGAAATGCCTTTTAGATGCCTGACATTTGTTCAGCTTGGAAGTTTGAAAATGAACTAGAGCAGATCCCTTCCCTGGCAGCATCAGCAGTGTGGCAGGAGAGCAATGTGAAACGACTATAAAACATAAGAACAAATGCGAAATAAAACCTTTGGGTAGTGAAAAAGCATAAAAATCCACGTAACTAGCAACCATAATTATAACAAGATATGCCATTCCTGGTGTTAACTTCACATAAGTAGTCATTGACAAGGGTCTTGAAAAATAAGTAGAAGACTTATTTTTCCAATAGGAAAAAATTTCCAACAAGTTGGAGAAGGAGGAAGGTGGAGAAAACAGCCAACAAAACAGCAGTGCAAAGAGACAAGCATGGGGTAATGGAGGAATTTGGAACCCTTTGGTGTTGTGAGACCCATTGCTTACACACAGAAAAGTCAGGAAATGATGGAAGAAGGAGAGTCAGGGTAATATTATGGGGGGCTGTGCTCACGACAGTTAGGATGGAAAGGCAGAATGATGCAATGATTCTGGTTCAAATCAAAGTTCTGCCCCTCACCAGCTGTGTGGGTAAGCTAATTCTATGCTTCAAGCTCTAGTTTTCTCATTAGGATGTAAAATTAGGATGATAAAGAGTTATTGTGGAAAGAATTTGAAATAGCAAATTTAAAAGTGTTTAGTTGTTCCTGACATTTAAAAATCACTCAGTACATTTTGGGGGTAGCCTGGTTTTATAATGAAGACAGTGGGAAACCATTGAAGGTTTCAGCACATTAGATTAGGGTATAGATAACCATGGAGGCAGTGTGGAAGCTAGGTTTGAAAAGGAAGGAGAATGGAGACAAAAAAATGAAGACTCTGTGGAAATGATGAGGACCTCAACCAAATCTATGCAATTGCTGTTGCAGAGAAAGAGGATTTGACATAAATGTCGGAAGGAAAGTCTATAGACCTAGTTACCAATTAGATATGAGATATGAAAGAGAGAGTAGAGAAGGACTCTGGATTTGTCATCTGGTCCCCTGGGTGGATGGCAATGTCATTACTTTAAATGAGGAGCATGGCAGAGTCCATATTTGAGGGGTGATGAGTTCAAGTTTTGACATTTTTCAGCAAATATTTTTGAGGGCAACATAAATAAACAACAAGACAGTTCTTGACTTGCAGGGAGCTGACAGTCCTGAGAGTGTAGGAGAATGGAGGGGTCCCTAATTACCATAGGGGATGGATGGGGACCTTTAAAGAAGTCTTTCCAGTGCAAGTAACATTCAAACTGAGGATGAGGATAGAGTTGAAATTAAGGAGGTGGTGTTTAGGGAAAACCTGAAGCAGGACAGAAAGGTTTAGAAGTTACTGGTAAGCAGATGTGCCAGTTATGCAAGAGTCTGAAGTCAGCCAGAAAAAAGACCAAGGGTTAATAGAATCTCCAAGAGTAGTATTTCAGTGGAAGATGGAGGAGAGGAAGCCACTGACAGATTGCTTTGGAAGGGATGAAGAAAGTATGTGAAAGATCAGAAGTGAGCATTGCTGTAGAGGGTGCATGTGATGTGGGGCATGGTTTTATCATGTACAACAGAAAATTCCATAAGGAAAAAGATTGGAAATGATTAAGGACAATCAGAATAATCTCATTGTGGCCTGATCAACAGGAAAAACTACCAATGGGGGGTGAAGAGGGGGCTGGTTTTCTTATAAATGATACTTGAAGAACAGTGAAGGGCAATGGCTTTGAAAGGCACCAGAGAGAAAAAAGCTGATGAAGAAAGGTCCCAGAAGAAAATAAGGAAGAGATGGAGTTAGGCAAACAAGTGGAAGGAGGAATGAAGGCAAAGAAGGATGTCCCCTCTTCTGATGACAAGGGGTAAATGTAAACTAAGTGACAGAGTAAGAAATTACCAAGGAGAAAAAAGAAAATCCAGTGTCCATCATGTTCTCTGGAATCAGGGAGTAGTGCAGAGGAATGGGGTACTGGAGTTGAGAAAAGCAGTGAAGCCTGGAAGAGCTGTAGTAGGCAGTAAAAAGGGTGCTAATTAGATCCACGTGAAGTGATAGCAGAGGGAGGGCCCAGCTACCCTGAGTTGAAACAAGGTATGTTTGCAATGTTACCAAAAGACAAGGATGGAGTTGTCTTCAGCAGCATAGGGCAGTCCCGGACCAGGGCTGGAGAACACTGGGGACTGGCTAGATGAGAACCTCTCATCTAGGGGGGTGAGAAATGTGGTTGAAGATGTGGGAGGTTGACAGCAGATATTCAGAAAATAAAGGAATGAGAGGGGTGGGAGGAAAGGAAAAGATTTTGTGTGGAGCCATTCATACCTTGGTCTGGAAAGAAGTGTCATTAAGCTCCCAATGGGGGTCAATTACCGGCAAACATGAAGGTCAGTAGCCCCAATCCTGCCTGCTTTCTCATCAATATTGTCCTCTCTGTTGTTCTTTTACCCTCATTCTTCTCTTCACTGACACACTTTAAAAACACACCTTCAACCCCATTTCACCCTCCAACTGCTCCCCACCTCTCCCTGGCCATCTACAGCTGAACTTCTAGAGTGTCCATGCTTACTGCACCCCACTTCTTGGCTGCTTCCACCATCCCAGTAAAATGACTCTCATTCATGTGACCAAGGTCATTTTGTTACCAAAGCTAAATTGTCCAGTTTTCCCTTTTTGGCCTTTAGCACACCTGGCCTGTAGGCAACATTTGATGTCTTGTGAGTGTTTCCTTCCTTTTTGAGATTCTTTTCCTGATGGCTTCTGAAATGCCTTCTCCTGCTTCTCCCCCTGCTCTACCACCCTGTTCTCATCTTCATATGAATGCAATCCAGCCTTAACTTCTCTCCCTCCTTAATCTCTCAGGCCTCCAGCCTTGTCAATGACCACAGCCCTTGCTGTCTAATCATCTCTCGAGTGTATCCCTCCCCATCATCCCCAATGTTACTGTCCTCATTCTGTTTTAGGACTTTATAGTTTCCATGGTTTATCCAAGTAACCTCTTAATTGGTCTCTCTGGCTCCAGATTTTCCTCCCTCCCATTTGTTTTCTTTAGGAAACACAAGCTGAATCCTGCCTCAATGTTCAGGGCTTCCCAGGGCACTCAGTTAGGTCATTCAAAACCTCTTGGAATGAATAATAATTCTCTGCCATGTGTCCTGCTTCTCGACACCACTTATTCTCACATACCCTTTAGCTACTGCAAATCACGTGCACTTACTTCCCTTCTGCATGTTTCTTACCCTTCCCACCTCCTTCTCATCCTTTCCTGGAGCTCTGACCTCTCTTCAGGAGTTAGCTTAGTGTCCTTCCTCCAACATTCCCTGATCCCTTACACCCCATGCTGGGAGTGCCCCACTGTGGCACTCCCTGCCACCTGCATCCTGAAGCCGCTCACACCATGGGCTGTGATCACTGACTGCTGGTCAGTCTGCCTCCCAGAAAGAAATTCTTATTGTGACCACAACTGGAATACAGAGTCAGCTGTTATTAGATTATTGGAATTAAAACAAAAAGGCTACTGAACCCTATCTTAGCCCAGAAAGATGGCAAGAGGTCAGCCTTCCCAAGTTCAGCCCCATTTTCAACTTGCTTTTAATTACATCCATGGCTAAAAAAGGAAGCATGTGACTTATTCAGAGGCTTCTGAGCTCCCTTTCCATTCTTCCATTACTTGCTTAGCTCTTCCCCATACCCCAGATTTCCCCTCTTTCTAACAGAAATACTCAGCATATGGTCTCACCAGATTCTTGCCTCATCTTCTAGCCATACCAAATCACAAATAGGTCCACAAACATATCTCATGGCTTATGTATTCACACAGCTTATGAACCCAGCTCTTACCTACTTGGAAAAATCAGCTCGAATAAGAGTGTGAAGTAAGCATGGAACTCTTTGTGAACCCTTCATAGAACCTTCCAGGTAAAGCTAGGCACCTCCTCTCTATGTGCACTTTTTTTATAAGTATTTTATTTTATTTTTTTCAAGATTTTATTTATTTATTTTTTAGAGAGGGAAAGGAGGGAGAGAGAGAGAGAGAAGCATCAATGTGTGGTTGCTGGGGGTCATGGCCTGCAACCCAGGCATGTACCCTGACTGGGAATTGAACCTGCGACACTGGTTCGCAGCCTACGCTCAATCCACTGAGCTATGCCAGCCAGGGCTGTGCACTTTTAGTACAGTCCATATCACATTGCCCTCTAGTTTAAATCTCCCTCTAGACCTGATTTCTTCCACAGCAGGGCTGTCTGTGTGTGCATAAAATATACTATTTATATAATATATATATATATCTTGTATATATTATCTTGACAGTAATGCATGATACTAAAAGGCACTTGATAAATGAACTGATTTAATGAAGGATATTGAAAGTAAACCAGTAAATATCAGCTCTCATTTGCTCAACAACTCTTAATGTGCTTTCCAGTTGACAAAGCACTCACATACATTTCGCATTCTATCCACACTGTGAGTTCATAAAATTAGTAATATTTACGGATGAAAAAGTAAATTCACATACCAAAGTTATTCAAAATAGACATAAAAACTTTCCAATAACTAAAACAAGTATCAGTTTTTACATTTCAATTTCAAAAAGTTAAAATGAACTAGAATTAAAAATTCAGTTTCTTAGTCACACTAGACACAATTCAAGTGTTCAGTAGCCACATGGGGCCAGTGGCTGCCACTGGGCAGTGCAGACCTGGAAAGCTGAGGCCATAATTAACTGAAATATTGAAGCTCATGCAAGTATAAGTGGCCACTCCCAGGGTATGTTTCTTTCTAATGGGTGGCTAAATGGTGAGGTGTTTTTTTTTTAACTTTAATTTCTTATACTCCTCACAGAGAAGAGAAAGCTTGCACAACTCACCTCTACCAGTGACAGACTGAATAGCTTTAGAAACATTTAAAGAAACTGAAATGGTTCCCTTGTAGGTTCTTAAGTGAAACTTGAAATCTGAGATTTTATTTTTAAACCTAGAGTTTGATGCCAAAAAGGTTGAAGGTGTCTGTTCACAGACTCTGTGATCTCTGTAAGAGTGGGACTGGCAGGGGGCAGGGGGCGGAGCACATGAAAGGGAAATGGCTTTGTGAAACTCTATGAGAGATTCAGTTATCATGGAAAACACCCCTCAGTCTGACACTTCAGGATAACCGTGTCTTTAAAATATAGTTCTTGATAGTAATTTTACCTAAAACATAACAATAACCTAGTTAAAGTTGAAATCTGAACCTAAACTTAGGTCCATGTGGGGACTGAGCTCTGGAAATGTAGCCAGTGCGACTAAAGAACTGAATGTTTAATTTTATCTAACTTTAATTGATTTTTATTTAAAAACTGATACTTTATTCGGTTTGTAGAAAGCATGTATGTTTATCTGGAATAAATAAAAATTAATGTATTTAATATAACTAAATAAAAATTTCATGTATTTCCATACATGAAAACTCACTTTATCATCTATACATTCTGCAAATTTTATGGATTCTAAATACATTCTCGTTCTATGAATGAGTCCAAGAGTATTTTGAAGGGTGCCATGCACTGCACTCAGCATTGGGACTATCCCACAGACTGAGATGGTGTAGCCTCTGCCCTCGTGGGCTTACAGTTTGGTGGGGAAGACTGACCCCCATAGAAAAGTGTTTTGAAAGCTGTGATAGCAGTGATATATTGACTAAAGAAAATACAAAGCAGGAGCACCTGACCTGTGCATGCAGAGCAGGAAATGCTGGGTTCTGCTGCTCTGAATACACTAGGAAATCTTGATCTGCACACCAAAAGAATTCCCTGTAGTAAATGCAAATTTCCTGGATAACGTTAAGTCTGGGTCATTCGTATACAGAAAAATGAACATAAACCAACAGCTGTCCTGAGACTACACTGTTCACTCTTAACAATGTAATTTTTCCATAAACACACCTTTGTCCTTCCTGTGTTATGTAACTTTTCGATTCCTCACAATCAACAAGGTGGACACTCAGTTATATCAAATAATAGAAGTATCTATGCATTAAGTCAATATCAAGATGGAGTCCTTATTTGTAACTAGAGACCCTACCCAAATAACAAGAGACATTAAATACAGAAATTGACTTTACATCACAGGACAAGAGAGACACACGCTATTTCAAGAACTGGGCTGCTATTTCAATTTAAAAGAGTCATTCAT
Organism: Phyllostomus hastatus; assembly: GCF_019186645.2. Lineage (NCBI taxonomy): Eukaryota > Metazoa > Chordata > Mammalia > Chiroptera > Phyllostomidae > Phyllostomus > Phyllostomus hastatus. Next base: position 16,446,979 of record NW_025334011.1, on the reverse strand, counting down.
CAATGTAAAAAAGTTACAGTACCTTTAGAATGGTTCTATTATCCTTGTCTGCCTTCTCTCTCAGACTTATAATTTCATCTTCTATAAACAAAAGGAGAGAGAGACCAACCATGAAATTACAAGCTTATGCCCTGTATTCAAACTGCCTGCTTCTGGGCAGGCTGTACACCACAGGCAAGCATGGTGGACGCAAGTCCTAGCAGGACTGTGACCTTCACAACTGCCCTTGACATTCACAGCCTTCTTCCTGCTGTTTAGATGGCTGGTCAGATAGAGATTAAGAACTAAGTTCAAGATCCAAGTGTGGCAGAGGGCTGAAAGCTTTTCATCAATACTTTCAAGGGACACTTTTGCTGTTAGTCATAGCCTATACAAAGTGTTTCAGCAGGTGGTACTTTCTGACTCAGTCAGGACTCCCCAAACCTAAAAAAGCACTGTTATACTACATCAAAAGAGAAGCAAAACTACTGTGGCACAGTATAGTTGTATATTCAAGGAATATTGTAATATAAATGATTTTGTCAATATTTTGTGGATTTTTTGTTGCTTACTCATTGTTTTTCATACTGCAGATTAAGGGCAACATTACATAATTAACATAAAATCAAAGATAACAGTAAGTGAAAAATACTTAAAGCAATCTAACTTTGGTGATTAAAATGCAACTTTGACCAATGTTGATGACATGTAAAAAAAGTGGAGGTCACAGGTATATGAATGAAAATTTGTACTTAAAATCTATCAAAAATTGAAGATAACTAAGTAGTAAGTCAAAGCATATTTTCCTGAAAGGCTAACTCAATTTCTCCATAAAGGATACCCTGATATGTATTTATAGGTATTTAAATGTTACAAATTTTACATAATTAACCATCTAAAATAGAAATTGGCAAATGTTTCTATCTGTGTATAATATTTCTAAGTGAGACAGAGCACTGTTTAGCACATTTTTTTCAAAGGTCAATGCTTGGCTTGAAAATAAAATAAAAAAAAATGCCCTGAGTTAAAATGACATGGCTGAAAAGTACAATTATAATATTTATATATAAAATATATTCTCTGTTCCAAGCAAGGAATGCCATTTTAAATAAAATCAAGGGGGGCTATGAAACTGATCTTTTAAATGTAAATAACCAGACAAATGCATGTTTGGAAAATATGAACACAGCTATGAATTTTATGAAGTGACCAATGTATACATTTTCTTTAAACTGTTACCTAATGCTGAGTTTTCTTGTAGATTGAGTTGGATTTCTTCTTCGAGTGCTGAAATGACTTGAAGCAATCTCTCATTTTCCACTTTGAAATCTAAATTTTCCTTTTCTGGAGCTGATTTTGCAAAGCTGCTTGCTATGGCCAAAGTGTCCTGAAAGATGGGGAATTCCATATTTCTAAGCAGGGAGCCAAGGATTTAAATATGCAACCCAAGACAATACAGATACAGAAGAGCTATCATATAATTTTCTGAATTCTATTACACACTTATAATATGAATAGCAAAAAGGAAGGGGATTAAATAGAGCTTGCTGGAAGAAAGGCTGCAGTACATTCTGTACAAAGACCACAGCACATGGGGACATTTTATTGACAGGAATAATGCATATCATACTGTTTGTGTGCCCTCATCATTCAGGTCAATTCATTACGGAGGCTGTGTCCGGGGAGGCAGCTGGGCCACTCCACCCACACTTCCTCCTGTGTGTGTCTGAAGTGCTGTCCGCTTGTAACTAGGCAGGCTGGGGAGACCATGGACGGGCAGCACCAGGGGGTAGCAAAGTGCATGGTTAAGGAGGGGGGCTTGTTGCCTTTGTGGCATTTCCCAGTGTCAGCGCCGCCAGTGTCATGAGGAGCACATCACATGTCAAAGTGGTGACGTTTTCAGGCTGGGAGCCGCATGGAGTCCATCAGGCACACGGATATCCACACAGTTGGTTTTCTGCTGGGTGGAGGAGCCACCCAGAGGCAATTCATATTCTGAACATTAACATGGCTTTGCATGCCTGTCACACTGGGGCTGTGCAGGCGTTTAATGCTATTGAAGACTTCGGTTTAAATCTCTATGCAAACAGCGATTACCTTGTAAGAAGGTTTCAGGATAACTTACAACAAAAGACTTTAAAGTTATAGTTTTAGTAAAGCAAACTCATTTACATTTTTATTATGTGAGTCTTTTGTTTAAATCTTGCCATGTCCATTATGGGAGAGGCTTTTTCTTCTGCACTGGAAGCGTATTGGGACAGCTACTCTTCTTTTCTTCTTCTTCTTGTCTGTTTCAAAGCTAATGAAAACATCTGAATATACTCACTATGACTGTCTACATTTTACTGCCACAAATTATTTTTAAAATTAAGATGTAATGGGTTGGGGAAGCTGTTGCAGAACTTTATGTTTCATTGTAGTAAAATATTAGACTGATTCTGCCATCTCAAAATATTAAAGAGTATGATTAAAAGTGATTATATTAGGCTAAAAGAGATAGAAGGTTCCACATGTCTTGTTTCAGAATTGATAGATACTGGAAATACTTTTGAACTGTAAAGTGATCTTTAGATGAATTATAACCTATTCTTTCTATAGCAATGCCATGGTTGCAAATACATGAGAATAAAGTTCCCCCTCAAAAACAAAATCATTCCTCCCAGTACTCTGCTTTCCTTTTGGAATTATATGTTTGTTTAACTTCAGAGATAGTTGAAAGTATATTACTAAGATATTTTCCTCTGTAATTATGATGGTTTAAAAGAAAAATAAATGGCTACAATGTTTTGTATTACATTACAAAATGTAGTAACAAATGAGTTTGTTGTTCCTTTAAAAACTAACAACTTACTAATGTAGTTATATCGGAGTTAATATTTAAAATTATGTTGTTAAGTTTTCTACTAAGCCTAATTACAAGTTTGATTTACCATTTCACTTAAATTACTTGAGCTCAATTCATTCCTAGTTAAAATACCTAATAGTTAATAAACAGCACTGTTTTCTTCCTAGAGGGGGAATCCAGTCATTAATTTCTTGTCCCATATGGTTAAATTTGAGATGATCACAGAATGTATTTACAAACTAAGAAGGATTTTAAATAGCAAACAAACAATATCTAACTTAGGAGGCTTATGCATACATTTCCTAAGAGTGGCAGAGTTTGAACATCCACAGTGGATTGCATGAACACCCATTACCATAAACTAAACAAGAACTATTTGAATTAATCAGGTGAAGTGTAAATTTTTAACTGGTAGCAGCTAATGCCTAAATTCATTTTCTAAAAATCTCGTATAAAGCAGGAAACAAGGAAAACACATTTAACACAAAGACTTTTTTTCTCCACGTAGCCATGTACTGCTCCTGTTCTTGTGAGGTTAACCTTTAGCTCTGTCTCCACCATCTGTCCACGGTAAGAACTGCAAGTAATTAACTATGCAGACTCCCACAGCAATGAGGACACTCATTAGCAAAATGAACAAAGGGATAGTTCTGGGCTGCTACGGTCATCTGTTACACTGAGTGGCAGGTTTTGTGATGGTGTTCCTTCTACCATCTGCCCACACCACTAGTTTTAGCTTACTTAAATCATGAGACTTCTTTAAAATATACTACATTAATAAACCAAGGTTAAGAAGATCATTAAAAGGTGAACTAGATGTAGCTAATTTAAAACCACATTACAGTCAATGAGAAATTGTGTGTGATTCATGACCATCCTGTAATTAATTTTAAGTTTATAAAGGAACTTGCCAATTTAAAGTTGCTCTACCACATGAAAACTAGGACTTCAGGTGATGGTTTATGCACTAGTTCTCTTGTAAACAGCAACAAGATGTTCAGATTCACTATTGCCAGGTGTTTGAATTCCAAATTGTCCTTGAACGAGTTGTTTCTGAGAACTGGTATACTCAAGAGCCTTACTACTCAAAATGTGGTCCACAGACTAAGGAGCCAAAGGATCACCTGGGAGGTTATTGGAAATGCAGAATCTTAGCTCCAGCCCAGCCCTACTATCAGAAGCTGTACCTTAACAATTGCTGCAGACAATCCACATGCACAATCAAGTCTGAGAAGTACTGTTGAGAGCACTGCATGTGCCTTCTCAGCAGTGTCCCTTTTGCCACATTGGTGTCTCAATTCTGCAGGCTCCATGTATACTACTTGGACATCTTAATTTGATGCTGGGGGTGGAGTAGGGTTCGGATGCATGCCCAGGCTGCATGACAGTCACAGAGCAGAGCAGGTGCTTTTTCAATGAGTGACAACCAGGAAAGTGGCATGCTGGGACAGTGAAGCCCTGCAGAGCTGCCAGTCTTGAATGACAGTTCTCTTTCAAAACTGTCAACAACAAACTGTTATGTTCACCTGTTGGGAGGGTGCACGAGTGACGGTTGCACAGCTCATACGTGTGGGGGTAAGAAAGAAAGGAAAGGTCTTTCAAAAGAACAACTTCAACTGCAATTAAAATACATTTGCGCATGCACTCACACATACACACTGGCAATAGTCTGACATGTTAGCCTGTTTCAGCAGTTCTCAAGGGGATTTATTAACAAACAGCATGACAGCCTGATAACTACAGTTGCATGCAGTTAAGTCACAATGGTTTCCTATAGAACTAATCTTGAAAAGAAGCTCAGTCCTTGAATTAAGATGCCTTCAGGAAAACTCAACATTAAGGATGCCTGACCTGGAGAGATGTGGCTTCCATAACTTGGAGAGCTTCCTTTTCTGATTTCAATTTTGTTGTAAATATAACTTAAAGTAGCTGCTTATTAAACTTTCACATTCTTGTCAGATTTCTCTTAAAAACAGCCCTGGAGAGATACTAGGACTACTTATTAACTATAAAGCTACTTAGGTGATTTGACTATCAGTGAGAATGCGCTAGAGTATCCCCCTATTGTTTATGCAGTCTGTTGGTTTCAAGTTTTTTCTTTTCCAAGTTATTTCTATTGCTACTTTGAAACTTTTCTAATTGTTTCTCTGTATTCTGTTTTCCAAATTTAATTCCAGATACTTGATGTCTCACACTTTTTTATTCCACTAGAGGGAGCAGGTGTATAAAATGAAATTTTAAATAAAAAGCCTATATATCATATAGAACTTAAGTGGCATGGAGTTTTAAGAAAGCTTGTTTTTAGAGGATTAAAAAAGGATATTTTCCCAGAGATTTATTTTCTATAATACATTATCTGCTTTTGCAGCATTTAGTCTGTGTTCCTGGAACGCACATAGTACTGGCGCTGTACACTGCTCTCAGTTAAGGTGGGAGACTGGGGCCATATGTTTTAGTTGTGGTCCTAAGAAGCTGGGAGAAATGTATAGACCCAGTTAATCAGATGCAACTCACTTTCCTCAAATCTTAAAAGGTTGACGGAAAAAGTGATGTGGTCTCCTTGGCGACAAATTACAGTGGCATATCCAGGGTCTCTGGGATGCTCTCCCTTCTTCCTTGCAAAGCCAGCACGCATCCTTATCTAGGACATCCAGATAGACCAGTTAACTGGTTGAGACACTGAGAGAGGTAAACATTCCAAGTAAGGCCTCATGTTTTAGTGTAATGAGCTCCAAGACCAAACTGGACATGATCAACAATCCAGAGGCCTGTTCAGTACATTTCATGGAATGTAAACCAGATGGTCATAAAGACTTATGTAGTGTCTCATAAATGATAACTAGAATTTATAGGCTTATCTGTCTTCAAAGAACTCAAAGCAGTTCACATCCAGTACAACAGGTATCCTTCTCATCACTCTTTCTTGGCCAGGCAGGACTCACTTTCCAGTTCACAACTGGAAAATAAATGGATTAAAATGGCTTCGCCAATTTATGCTGCATTTATTTGGCCAAGACACAATTAACAGCTGAAACTAAGGCAGTTTTTTTTAGCCTTTTACATGAAATTATTTTTCCCCAAAACTAAGAATAAATGTAGACACAGGAAAATATTTTTAAAAACAAGTAAATGAAAAAACTGGATATGCCTTCTCTTCCAAGGCAATCAGAACACGTAAAAAGACTTGGTACTCAATTTTACAAAATTTATGTTAATAATACTTAATACTATGTTCCTTAGAAGATGCTCAATTATTTTGTTTTTAGAACATAAATAATTCAAATAAGTTAAACAAAGCAAACACTGCTTCAGCAGTTGGTAAACAAAGTCCTTTAGAATGGTTCATATTCAATTCCTTTTCTCTTCTAACTTCAAAGTTTTAAGTGTGGAATTTACATAGACTGTAGATTGTTCTTAAAAGGACCAGCAACCCACAAGTGTTTTTTCCTAGTGTTAATTTGATTTATAACATCTCACGTTTTTATGCATGTGTCAATATTTACGTGTATATACAAGGTCTCTCCAGGAAGAGTCAAGCCATTGTTAATGCAATGGGAATGGTTTGTGCAACATCAATGTAACCTGGCAGCCAAGGAGAGTGGACTGGAATGTGCATGTGTGAACAATGACCACTTCACTGTACTAGTCAGTGGGGGCAATAGATGCTGTTGAGTAAGCATATATACAGTGTTACCGTCACATTCAAAATGACTGAGCAAGTAGAGCAACGAATCTGCATCAAATTTTGTGTTAAGCTTGAACATTCCTCTGTGGAAACTATGTGGATGATTCAGAAGGCCATAGCTCTGGGCAACTGGTGATTGGCAGCTTCATCATGGCAACGTGCTTGCTCACCCATCACATCTTGTGGAGAGTATTTTTAGTGAAACATCAAATCACCCAGGTGACTCAGCTCCACTACAACCCAAATTTGGTGCCATGCAATTTCTGGCTTTTTCCAAAACTAAAATCACCTTAAAAGCCAAGAGATTTCAAACTGCAGATGAGATTCAGAAAAATATGATGGAGCATGTGATGGCAATTTCAACAAAAAATTTTACAGAGTGTTTCAAACAGTGGAACAGGCTCTGGGAGAACTGTGTGAGGTCCCAAGTTGCCTACTTTAAAGGGGACAGAGGCATCATTGTCCCATGCACAATGTTCCTTGTATCTGCTTCAAGAAATGTCTCTATTTGTCATGGTATATGGCTGGATACTTTCAGGACATACCTTACATACATATGTAATGTATATTAATGTCAATAAAAGGCATATAATATAAAGACATTATAATAATATAATCATATATGTGTGCATAGAAAACAACCTTTAATTCCTATTGTGGAACACAGAGCTCCACTTCCTTCAGTGGGATGTGGATTCAGCTGGACCTCAGATTCGCCCACCATCTTTCCCATTTAGTAGCTGTCTGCCTAGGGGGAAGTTACTTAGCCACCCTGTCTCTGCTTCCTCATCTGTAAACTAATCTGTGAGATAAGGAGAGGTACTACTCTGGAGGCATCTGGCACCCTCTAGTTGATATTCAACAGACTGTCATTCTGCCATTCCTCTGCGAGCCTCTCCTACTCACCTGATCACCTTCTCGGTCTCAGAACTTAAGAATAAAACCCCTCCATGGCTGTGGACTGTGTTGGGCCAGGATAGCCTTGTGGCTCAGAGCTGACTTGAGATGAAAATGAATTCACCTGAAGGTGAATAAAATACCTGAAGGTGAATTCACCTGAAGGGTCCATACTTTTGACAGCCCTTAAAATTCTTCTCTTTGACAGGAGCGTAGGCAGTCCTTTCTGCTCTCTTTCTCATTCCATTTTTGTCCCCATCAGTTTTTTGAGCAGTAAAGCAGCTCCTGGCTCCCATTTCAATAGAGAACTAGGGGAAAACACTCTGAGAATTTCCTTCTTGACATTTCTCCTTAAGGCCACCACACTCCAAGCTGGCTTCATGGAAGCCTCTGACTTCCATGGAGAAATAGTTTGGTGTCTTTCAAACTATCTTGACTGCAAAAAGGGGTGAGAATCCTCAAAATTAAAACAAAAGTCTATTCACTTGCTACTCTAGAGTGGGAACATTGTTGCAGTGGGAGATAAGTTATTTTATTCCCATTATTCAGAAAATGAGAATAATGATATTGCTCCTATTTATAATTATTATGAGTTTTCTAGAAGGTGCCATTAGGCAGAAAAGGATTGGATTGGCCTATGTTATGGAGAGATGCCCCAAGATACGTTACTTGTGTTTACTTTATTCTTAATCCAAGGTTTTAGATAATTATAATTTTGTTTACATATATTAAAACAAATTAATCTTGCTTTAAAACTTACAGATTTTTGAAATCCAAAATCTTCATATTTTTCTAATTCTTCTCTTAATTCCTTAATCAATTCCTCCTTGTCCTTTAGTTTTTTAAACAAAATAGTTATTTTGGCAGCAGCTGAGTCATGCATAGAAACCACCTCTTCTTCCACCTCAAAGAATGCCTGGGGGGGGGAGGGGGTCGAGTAGAGGGAGCAGCATTAAAAATCAGACACTCTTGGCTAGCACCACAGAAATCATTTCATGTTTTATTTAAGCTACTGTATCGTAAATTATTTTATTTTTGTAATGTGCACACAATTTTTAGTAAATATATTTATCAATATATTGAATCATATGCTGAAGTATCACGGCCTGTAGCACAGCATTATCCTATAAAGTACAAAACAAAGTACACAGTCTTACTGAACTGCATCAGTCCTACAAGTAATAGTAGTAAATTTTAATAGTAAATTCACATAATGATTGTGAATGTCCTACTTCAGTCTTCCTCTAAAAAGAGACAGCAACTATTTGAATATGTAAAAAAGGAACTGAACTAATTTCCTCAATGATTTGGAATGGCAATGTGGAAAGAAAGACATACTGTTTCTTTTTCTTTCTTTTTTTTGCCACAGAAATGGTGTGTTGACCTTTAATCTAGACAAACTATGCTTCATTTGGAAACTTAAGAAATGGAGACCAGAATAGAGGAACATGCATTAAAGTAGAGGGGCTTTTTAAAGTTTTTTTTTAAATCCTCACTTGAGGATATGTTTTTATTGATTTGAGAGAGAGAGGATGGGGGGAGACAGAGAGAGAGAGAGGGAGAGAGAGAGAGAGAGAGAGAGAGAAACTTCAATCCATCAAGGGGAGAGAGAAAGACCCAGCAGGTGCCTCCCATATGTGCCTGCAACCTTGTGGTATGCAGGGATGGGACGATGCTCCAACCAACTGAGCCACCTGGCCAGGGCAAAATAGAGGATTTTTTATTGCAAAGCTGTGGCTAAGAACCATCAAGCATAAGAAAAATAATCTTCAGGGTCTATGTGCATAACCATTCTAAAATTACATAGTTCTAACATATCATTCATTTCTCTCTGCATGAAAAAAAGATAGCTATGTTGTGATTCTCTTTTTTAAAAAAGATTTTATTTATTTATTTTTAGAGAGGGAAGGGAGGGAGAAAGAGAGAGAGAGAGAAACATCAATGTGCGGTTGCTGGGGGCTGTGGCCTGTAACCCAGGCATGTGCCCTGACTGGGAATAGAATCTGCAACACTTTGATTTGCAGCCCGCGCTCAATCCACTGAGCTACGACAGCCAGGGCTGTGCTTCTCTTAAAAACCTAAAAAACTGTTTTTTGATAACCCTAATCAAATAGAGGTTGACTTTTTAAAATATATTTTATTGATTATGCTATTATAGTTGTCCCATTACCCCCTAATTCCCCTCCATCCTGCACAACCTCTCCCACCCATATCCCCCCCTTTAGTTCATGCCCATGTGTCATAAGTTCTTTAGCTTCTACATTTCCCATATTATTCTTGCCCTCCCCCTGTCTATTTTCTACCTACCATCTATGCTACGTATTCTCTGTACCTTTTCCCCCTCTCTCTTCCTCCCACTCCCCTGCTGCTAACCCTCCAGGTGATCTCCATTTCTGTGGTTCTGTTCCTGTTCTAGTTGTTTGCTTAGTTTCTTTTTGTTTTTGTTGGTTAACTTTTTAAAAACCCAGTTACAAATTAGTTTGAAATAAATTATTATAATACTAGTTGATTTCATCTGTCATATATAGGATTGCCCCTATTTTAGTTCATTTGAGCTTATACCTTGAGCATTTCCCATATCATTAACATTTTACATAAACTTAATTACTAATTGTATAACATTCTGCTTTGTAGAAATGTCATAATTTATATAATTATTTTTTTAAGTTTTCCATTGTACTTAATCTTTATACATAAATCTCTGTCCACAAATCTAATTTTCTTTTGGCATACAGATTCCTAGAAGTAGAATTTCCAGCCAATGCATATGAATGTTCTAATGGCCTTGATTCATTTTATAATGTTCTTTTTTAAAAGATTGTTCAATTTATAACTTACCTAGAGAATGAGGATACTTATCTTACTACACTTCCTGAACAATCCTATATTGTCACTTAGAATGTGATAATATGTAAATATATTGTTTTATTTTTGTTTTAATCAGCATGTTTTGATCACCATTCAAGGTAAATTTTTATATGCTACTCACTATTTACATGTTTTACATTCTGAAAATACTCAGTTTTAATTATGTATCATTTTATTGAGAACTCAAAATATTTTTAGAACTCCCCTTGCTCTACATATTAACCAGTTTTATTAATTAGTTCTGCTATTTTCATTGGTTAGAGTATAAGTACCACTTCTTGACAGGCTTTTTGAGCATTTAAGTACTTCCCTATTTGTGGTCATTACTCTGAAGACTTGTATCACAAAACCAAAACAAGTAAGAAATGCTTACAATCTAAATGCCATTACTGACTTCCAGCATATAAAAATTTCATTTTCAACACTGACATTCAAAACCATAATATCTATTTTGTACTCTTGAGGGAATCATAGAAGAACTATTTTATTTTTATCATAGATTCATTACTAATACACTTGGGCACATGAACATACAAGAAATAGAGTAAAACCTAATCATACTGCTAATATACTTAATATTATATTTCAAAAAGTTAGAGATTTACAAACTAGAATTGCTCTACATTATAATGAATACCAGTAGACTAAGAAAAATAATACATTGAAGTGGAATTAATAGTCTAAACAGGAACATAACACTGACATACTCTACACAGCACTAATTTTAAAAAATCAGTGTATGAATGTGCAGACTTAAGAAGAGTGAATATAGAATAATCTATATGATAACATCACTTTTTAAGTTGGGTGATTTTTAAAGAATGGTATTGATTATGTAGATCTATCTTTCCCATTTACTTGTAGCTATGCCTACAAATCAAGTGCTCTTCAGAGGCCAGGACACATCACCCCACTAGTACCCTGGTATTGCCAGCCATGTCAAATTCAGCAGGTCCCAACAGAGTTCACCATCTTCACTGTCATCCTTTCTGTTTCCCCCCATTAACCACAGCACAAGCGCCAAACCCATTTTCTGTCATTTTAAGCCCCTCTACTCCCTCACCAAATCACCAAATCTGTTCAGTTCACTCCAAAACCTCTCCTGAACCCAACCTCTCCTTCTCTATCCCACTGCCTTTGCAGTCCTTGCCTTGTTTGCCTGGGCTATTGAAATAGCCTGTTAACTTGCCTCCCTGCCTCCTCTTTTGTGCGCTGCAACCGATCTCCATATTGTGGTCAAAATGATCCTTCTAAAATGCATCTCTCACAAGCTAAAATCCAACTCTTTTAGCACAGTGCACAAAATAGCACCCTTCACAATCTGCTGCCAGCTTACCTGGCCACTAACTCGTGTTAGCGTTCTCTCCCCTTCCCCCAACCCAAACAGGGCATTTTATCAGTACTGATACCCAGCATGCAACTTCTCCGAATGCTATGTTGCCACAGATCTCTTTGCCTTTGCTCTTGGAGGTCCAGCCCCAACTAACAAACTTCTACTTGTTAGTCAAGCAGAATGGCATTAGAGTAGGCTAGCCATGTCTGCAGGCTAGCTTTACAGTCCCTTAGTAGTTTTGTGATCTTGAACAGTCTCTCAGACCCCCTATATCTCAGTTTTGGGTGTTTTTTTTTTTTAAGATTTTACTTATTTATTTTTAGAGAGAAGGGAAGTAAGGGAGAAAGGGAGGGAGAGAAACATCAATGTGTGGTTGCCTCTCATATGTCCCCTACTGGGGACCTGGCCTGCAACCCAGGCATGTGCCCTGACTGGGAATCGAACCACCAGCCCTTTGCTCCACAGCCCTGTGCTCAATCCACTGAACTACACCAGCCAGGACCCTAGATCTCTGTTTTATCATCTGTAAGATGGGACAAAGAATAACAGTACCCAAATCGCTTAGAATTTCAAAAGATAATGCATGTAAACAATTTTGAACAGTGTCTACAAGACACTCAGCTCCCAATAAGTATGATATCTTAGCATATATTATTGTTGTTACCGTTTGTCCTTTCAATCCAGGTGAGTTGTAACATGCCACCTGCTCTGGGAAACCTTAGCACCTCTCTCCTGCCCACCTGCCTTCCACCACTGAGTTCTTTCTATATCTTGTGACCACTCTTCTAGAGTTGCTTTATTATTTGCTCACTGATTTTTATGTTCTGAATGTGATGAATTTGTATAGCCCTTGAAAAACAGCCAAACAAAGATGTTTCTGACAGGATGACCAAGACAGGATGACACGTTTAAAACACAAACCACCCACAAAACACAGCACAAACCACACCTGGGGGCTCATTTAAAATCCCAGTAGGAGCTAGTGCACAACTCAGCCAGCCTATCTTTAGGATGGGCCCTCTCTCTGTGGACTTGGGGGTATGGAGAGGGTCACAGGTTTTTGGAAAAATAAAAAGTTTCACTTCTGACATTTTATAAAGTAACTGTTAGACCCAAACACCTTGACTTCACTTCTCTTCCTCTCCTGGAATGTTTCTGATGTTTTACTGTTGTTTATGGAACCAGTGGGAGTAGAGGCAAAATGAGTGGAAAGCAGTTTCATTTTCCTTCTCTACCCCTTCAAATCAGGTCTCTGGCCACCTGTTTCTCACCTCCTAAAAGAACTCTCAGGGAAGTGCTATGACTGACTATTCTTTTTAACTCTTAGATAATAACAAAACTGTATAAAGAAAAGAAAGATAGGGGGAAAGCAAAAGTCAAAACAAAAACAAAACCCCCCTAATCCCAATCCAGCCTATTCACACCCATCAAAGCGGCTGTCTTCCCCAGCTCTGGCCTCTCTCACACTTGGTAGCCTGCCGGGCAGTGGAGGGGATGAGTCTGGCATCCTTTTCTAGTATCCAGAGAGTTGGTCAAATATCAGTCTAGATGTGGCTGTGAAGGTACTTTTTTTTAATGTTAGATAAACATTTAAATTAATAAACTGAGTAAAAAGATTAACTTCCATGCTGTGGGCAGGCCTCATCCAATCAGTTTAAGGCCTTCAGAGGAAGACTAAGGTCCCCAGGGCAAGAGGCAATGCTGTCAGCAGACTTGAACTGTAGCCTCAACTCTTCCCTTGGTCTTCAGCCAGCTAGCCTACCCTACAGATTTCAGATTTTTCAGCCCCTACAATCATGTGAACCAATTTCTTAAAATCTCTCTCTCCAAATGTCTTACTGGTTTTGTTTCTCTGAAGACCCCTAACACAACATCTACATCTCAAGACCCTAAATTCACATCTACACCTTTAGTTCCAGGCCAACACCACAGTGTTTATTATGGCCTGCCTCCTTTCCATAGTAAATCCCCTCTCTGGCAGCAAGAAAACTGGCTCCTATTTATGCTCAATGCACTGATGTATTTATATGCTGGAGCCTCCCTTCATGTAGCAGATCTCTTGACCACACTGTGCTACTGAGAGCTTGGCTCGGATGTAACAGAAGAGAAGGGAGGTGTGACCCAACTCAAGTCTAGCTGCCTGCCACAAAGAAAGCCAAACTCATGAGACAGTTGCTAGTGGAGAAAAAAAGTGGTTTATTCAGATGTCTGCAGTCTGAGAAAATGGCAGACTCTTGTTTCAAAACCCATCTTAACATCTCAGTGCAGGCAGATATTTTCATAAGGAGGGAGAAGGAAAGCAGAACAAAGTTCTCCATGTGCAGACCAGCACAGTCTATTCTGATAAGGGCCTTGCAAAAAGGACCAAGAAACGGTCTGGTGTGCATCATCCTGGTCTTTGTCACCCTGGTTTTGCGTCATCTTGGTTTTACGTTCTGAGGTCTCAGGAGCTGGAATGCTTGAAAGTCACAGTCTGTACCTTTTGAAGTTAATTCCTATGATTCTTATACAAACATGTGGTTCATCTATAAGCTACATATCAGAGTCAGCATTTACAGAAACAATGTCAAAAGAATGGCAGGGTGGGTTACAATTCCCCAGTGTTATAGAGGCACGCATGTCTTTGATCTTTGAATTCACAATGGCAAGATATTTATTTTGGATTTTAATTTTTTTGTTCTTACAAGAAGAATTAATACTTGTATGTTATTTTTTTTCCTTTAGCACTTGAAAAGTAGGAGGGGTTAATATTACCATCAGGGGAATAACTGTTAGTTTTTTATTACTAGAATAATTTTGTGATGTCACTTGATCATGGGCAAAACCTCTTGATAGACAATATCAGGCCACATACTAGACATAATCTGGGGTGAGAAATAGACTAGGAAGTAAATTCTCAGTATTGGGTACAAAATGAGCTTGGAGTTAAATGTAAATAATGTACTCTTTTAACCCTATGCTGAGTCTTCTGGAGTCCTAGCGGTCTCAGGATCCCCAGAGGAGCAGCAGTTAGTATTGGGGGCTGCATCCTGAAGGGATAGACAGGGATTTCCTCTTCCCTAGGGCTCAGACACACACTTAGTTGATAATAGACTAAATAATTAAATTCAATGAGTTAAGAGAAAAAGAAAAATCTAGGAATACTGTTTCCTTCCACATGGGTGACATCCTTCACTCAGAGATATGATTATGATCTTGGAAGAAAAGAGTTGGTCAACCTTGGCCATCCCCTTCCTTTTCCCTTGCCCTCTGGGATGAGCACTGCAGAAGCACATGCTGAGCCCTGGCAGGAAGAGACCTGCCCAGCCACTGCTCCTCTAATGGAAGTCAAGTCTGCCTAATTCTGGGGTTTGGCACTAGGTAGTCTGCTTCATTAGTAAAACAGATGATCTCCATCTGCTGGCTCCTTGCCTTTATTTTTGAATGGTCCAGAACCTGGGTAAAAAAGTGGGTATTGTTTGTCAAGTCTCCTCAACACACCAAAACTATTTGTCTTTCAAGGTTGAAAATCTGAGCATGTCATGAAAACTGCTTAGAATTCGTTGATGTCTTCAAGATAAAATATTAATTCTGTAGCTTCACTGTCCTGTGTCACTCCTCACCACTTTCCCTAGCTTTCTCATCTTCCAGACATACTCAGCCATTTGCAGCTCCCCGACTGGGTTTTGCACCTTAATGCCTCTACTAATGCACTTAATGCCAGTGGCTATCAAATAAGCCACTTCCTTTTCTTCCTCCTATTCTTCCCTCAGCTCACCAAAACTTCATTACCTGTCATCCTTCAAGTCTTAACTCAAGAATCACTTCCTCTCAAAAGTCTTCCTGCAATTGTCAAGAGGCAATTCTTTTTTCTCTCTCTCTTTAGAGAGAGAGGAAGAGAAGGAGAGAAATATTGGTGTGAGAGAGAAACATCAATCGGTATTCTCTCATATGTGCCCCATCCGGGGACTGAACTTGCAACCCAGGCATGTGCCCTGACCTGGAATAGAACCAGTGACCTTTCCCTTTGTGGGATGCTGCCCAACCAACTGAGCCACACCAATCAGGGCAGTTGCCGAGATTCTTATCTCTCATAACCACTAGATTACAAATAACTTGAGCATAAGGGCTGCTTTTTTCTCTATTATAAAATCAGCCAATGGGTGGATGAATCAACAATTGAGGGAAAGAGTAGTTAAAGCCCTCAGCCTTAGGCATTGCCTTTATTCTAGGAAGGTTTTACTAGAAACTCATAATCTATTTCCAGGACCATTGTGTAGGTCAAGTTCTCCTGGCACCTTTCTTGGTGTTCAGCCCTTTGTTCAACAAATATTTCCTGAATACCTCTGTGTATCAGGTTCTCAAGAAGCAGAGTGCCAAGATGAATAAAACTTAGCCCATGGTCCCCAAAACAAAAAGTTTAGTGTACTCACCAATCCATAAGCATGTGATTGTGACACAGTTCAGTGTGTTGGTGATCCAGGAAAGAAAGCATTCCAGTAAGAAGAGACATTATGTGAAAATCCCAGGGAGGTTACTAATAACCTGAGGTGTGCAGAAGGAAACAGGTGAGTGCACGTAGCTCATACTGCTGGAGGGTGAAGTTTTGCCAAGAAGTGGAAAGAAATAAGAGAGGAGACATATAAGGGCCTCTGGGCCATGCTAAGGGTCTAGATGTCATCCTACAGGTATGGAGGAGGTACTGAAGGGGTTTTAAATAAGGTGATGACGTGATGGGATATGTGTTTGGAAAAACCACTCACTTGACTGGGCAGACAATGGACTTTAGGAGACCAGAAGATAACTGCTGGCCAGGCAAGCAATGTTGACTGCCTGAGCTATTCAGTGGTGAGAGAAAGAGGATGAATTTCAGAGGTACAAACTGGCAGGAAATGACAGCTCATCAAAAAATTTAAGGGTTCACTTGTTGCCTATGCCGTTATCTATGGTCACAGTTTTACCACAAACTCAGTGGTTTAAAACACATTCATGTATTATCTCACTGTTTCTGAGGGTCAGGAATTCAGGCATGGCTTAGGTGAGTCCTCTGCTTAAGGGCTACTAGCCTGCCAATCAAAGTGTTCAGGGCAATGGTCTCAATAGAGGCTCAACTGGGAAAGGACCTGCTTCCGCGTTCACCCAGGTTGTTGGAAGAATTCACATCCTTCTGGCTGGAGGAGTAAGGATGTCAGTTTCTTGCTGTCAGCCAAAGGTTGTCCTCAGCTCCAGAGGCTGTCCACAGTTCTTTGTCCCTCCAAATGTTGGGGCTCTTAGACATGGCCTCTTGCTTCCACCCAGCTAACAAAGGAGAAACTATGCAAGACTGGAACTACACTCTTTCCTCATATAATCATTGTGCACCTTTGCTGTATTTTATTGATTAGAAGCAAGTTCCATGTCCTGCTCAACTCTAGGAGATGAGGGAGGTGATCACACAAGTGTGTGACCATCTGAAGGCTGGGTTGCAGTACCCAGCCTAGGGAGTGACTCCTGGCTTCCCAGGTGGGGATACTGGCTGAATCGTTGTGCCACTGAGGCCAGAAGACTCAGGAGAAAGGACAGAATTAAGGGGGAAGATGCTGTACAGAACTGTGTCATGGTGAGTTTGGGGTGACTTATAATTCTTTTCTTGTATAGACTTCAGTTTTTTGCCATTCCATATAACCAGGTTTGTTTTTTTTTTTCTCACCTTCTTTTCAACATAATGTTCTTTACAAGGTTCCAGGGAAGGAAATTCCTCACAATCCAATGAAATGGCCCCTGGGTGAGGTACAAGCCCATCTGGGTTTCACAAGTCAGAGTCCAGAAAATTTAATCCCCTCTAAATGCCAAAACGTAATGTTTAGGAATAACTTAATTTTATGAAAAATATATACAACCTCCATGAATAAGATAATAAAACTTTATTGAATACATAAAATAAAATTCAAGTATGTGAATCAAGAAATAATCTTGATAGATTGAGTAAGTAATGCAAATTTCTTCCAAGATTTATGAGTAAATTTCTTTTTTTTGAATTATTGATTTTAGAACAAGAAGAAGGACGGGGATGGAGGAGGAGAGAGAGAAAGAGAGAGAGAAACATCACTTTTTTGTTCCACTTATTTATGCATTCACTGGTTGACTCTTGTATGTGCCCTGACAAGGGATCAAACCTGCATCTGTGGCCTCTCAGGATGACACTTTAACCAACTGAGCTACCTGACCAGGGACTGAATAAATTCCCAACAAAGTCAATTTTAATAAAAGTGCTAAAGGAAGTTTTTTTTTGGAGTGGAAGAAAAATAAAGAAATAAAGTTTATCTGGAAGAATAAAAAGCTAGGACATTTTTGAGAGACTCAATGAAAAACAAATTAAACTTACCATATATTAAAACATATTGTAATTCTAAAAATATTTACTACAGGAAAGCAATGGAGGGCCACCACACTGCATAGATAATGTTAACACAGAGCAACAAAACAGCCTAAGTAACTTTGACATAAACCTTATTGTTGCTATATGATGAATACTAAACAAGGAGGCCATTAGACTGAGATGGTTCTAATACCTTAGCAGCCTAACCAAACCAAAGCCAGTAAATGCCTCAAGGTTAAGAAGTAAAAACCTAAGGACAACCAATCACAAACAGCCAACTAGGCTTTTTGCAAATAAGGCAAATGCTTAAGCTATAACCAAATTGTCCTTGCTTTGTTCTCGCCTTTTCTCTATATAGGTCCTGTGGGTAGAACACTGCTATCAGTGGAACGCCACTGTTGGTGTAGTGTTCCTATTGGTAGAGCAGTCCTAACCACTTCTGGCTGGGCACTGCCCAATTTGAATAAATCTGTGCTCAATAGACTCTTAAAAATTTTAATATACCCAACTCAATTTATCTTTAAACATAAGGAAAACATCATAAATCAATAGAAAAGGAAAAGATATTCAATGAATGACATTGGAAAATCATTTATTAATTTGAAAGCTAGTGACAGTCTCCCAGACTTTTACTCCTCCAGTCTTTTCAAGAGTTTTTAAAGTTCTCTGACCCCTTTATTAAATCCTTGTGTTTGAAATACCTAAAGCATTTTCTATCTTTTTACCTGAATCTGAGCTAATACACTTTTAGAAAATATTTTCTTTTACCTTGAAATGTACACAATACTATAGTAACACACAAGAAATTATTTTTAAAGTTAAATAGATTTAGACTTTTGCCCCATAGCTGAAAAAGTACTCATACCTGTATCATTAACTGAACTCCAGGTGGCAGCAGAGAGTTATTTACACTTAATCAAAAATTACATTTTAACCAAAAGTGTACACTTTGGTTGTTTTTTCAATACTGTTCTGTTCTTTCGTATGACTAAGCCCTGTTTTACAAACTGGGTGGCCAGAATTAAGAAGGCTCTCTGAGGTCATACCAAAAGGCCAAAGCAAAGATTCAAATAATCACTTTTGTATCATTAAAACAATTATTAAATTAGATAAACCAACTAACCACAACTAATATACTGTTGGCGAAGCATAGTTAACCAGCACATGTTTACAAAAAACTGATGAATATAAAGCACTTAACTATTTTAGGACTTCTGCTCTTAGAAGTATAAAAAGTATATATAAAGAACCATAGTCATTTAGCCACATTTTTAGAACATCTGATATACATTAGAAGTATATCAGTGTTCCAGAAATCACTGAAGACAGAAAGTACTATGAAAGCACGTTAAAAAAATTCACGGAATTCTGAATTACCCTCGCAATGTAAACAACAAATATTCTAGATAACATAGGTAAAATACACCTATAAACACATGGTAAGGGATATTGAGGCCAAAACAACACTGAAGTGTGCATACTGAAGCCAGCCTTCACTCCAGTGCATTGGTGAACCAGGTGAATTGGAACCTTGGTTTACACATCTTTACAGGGCACTGAGAAGAGACATTGCCTAGGTGTTCCTCAGCATGGCAATTCTAAGTAAGGTTGAGATACCTGAGGGCCACCCCTTCAGTGCAAGAACAAACTAGAAGTAACCACCTGGAACTCTATACCTGCTCCCACCCCACTGAAAGTGAAATTTCCTGTGTCTGGAAACTTGGTTCCAAATATAGGGAGGGAAGAAATTTCTTATAAGCATAAGATAGCCCACGCAGTTTTATGGCCCAAAGTCATACATCTAGCTGAGAATTAGATTAAAGTGGTCACAAATCCAGGAGTCTCACAAAGTCAAATATAAATATTCTCTGCTATAACCCACTTCTATTTCAGACTTCACAGAAGTCCCACAAAAATATGAGTTCACAAAAATCATGAAACCCAAAAGTAAAAGATACCTCATAAGTGACAGCCAGTACTTATCAGACACTCAAAGATGGAAGTTATGGAAATTGTGAAACATAGAATATAAATCAAGAATATTTAAATATGTTTATTTAAACACACAAGAATAACCATACTGAAATTATGAACAAAAAGCAAGAGTTGTAGAAACAAAAATTAAATAACCAAGCGTAGAGTGTCAAATAGAATTCCTAGTCATGAAAGACATGTGACATTTAAAAACTTAATGAAAATGGATAAAATAGTAATAAAAATATATAGTGGGATTTAAAATATAGGATTAAGATATAAAACATCAATAAGGCATATATTATTAAGCCTTTATTCCACCAGACTTTTGAGTTTAAATGAAATAGGCAAGGCCCTGGAAAAAATATTTCACTATATCTAACTCAAAAGAAATAGAAAACCCAAAGAGTCCTATAATTGTTAAGGGAACTGAATGAGTCCAAAATATGTCAATCAATCAATCTCTCCAGGCCCAGCTGTATCCTCTGGCAATCCTAAATATTAAAGGAAGAAAAATTTCTAATTTTATGCCAGTGCTCCTAGGGAACAAACTATGCACAACAGTCCAACTCATTTTGTGAAGCTGCCATAACCCTGATACCAGACCCAGCAAGGACAGCAAAAAAACAAAAACAAACAAACAGGTCGCCTCACTGATGAATGTAGATTTAAAATATCCTAAGCAAAATATTAACACATTAAATTCAACAACAGTTTTTTTTAAAGATTTTATTTATTTATTCTTAGAGAGAGGGTAAAGAAGGGAGAAAGAGAGGGAGAGAAACATCAATGTGTGGTTGCCTCTCGTATGCCCCCAACTGGGGACCTAGACTGCAACCCAGATATGTGTCCTGACTGGAAATTGAACTAGTAACCCTTTGGTTCACAGGGCAGCACTCAATCCACTCAGCCACAACAGCCAAGGAAAATGTTTTAAAAAATACATATCACAACCAACTTGGGTTTATACAAAGAAAGTTTGATTTAACATTAAAAACTCAATTAATTTTATCATGTTATTAATTATAAATAGGTTAAGAAAAAAATCAAATAGCTTCTCAGTAGATGCATAAGATTCACATTTTATAAAATTGAAACGCATTCATGATTTGTTTAAAAAAGTCTCTTAGCAGAAGAAATAGCCTGAGAGTATCTACAGCAAGTATTATGCATAATATTGAAACATTATATTCATTCCCTGTAAGATTAGTTATAAAATAAGTATACATGCTGTCATCACTTTATAAAATTGTTGATATTTAATCTTTTTGACTCCAAAAATATCAACCTCATATGGTTCAACATAATAAAAATTGATAATGATTACAGATATCTTAAAAGCACTTGATCATATCTGAATTCTGCAGTCAGGAGACAAAAAGCTATGCACCTAAATACTAAGATAGGAGAATTAGAAGCCCCAGTAGCCTAATGGATAAGGCATTGGCCTCCTAAATACTAAGATAGGATAATTAAGGGACAGAAAAAAATACCAAGGAGTGCTGTGAATATGTGAAAGTGTTTGTTTATTTAACAAGAGCTAATATTGCACATATCATGTGCCAGGCGCCCTTTGAGTGCTTCACAAAGATCGGTTCATTTCATCCTCAGGGCAGGCCTATGAGGCAGGTACTTCTGTGATCCTCATTTGTCAGGTATGGAAACTGAGACAGAGAGATTCAGTACTTTGCCTGAGGTCACAGAGCAATTAAGGGGCAGGGTCAGGATTTGAACCCAAATAGCCTGACTCTGGAGTCTTTTTTTAAAACATACACTATGCTAACTCTCAGCTACAATATTATACTGTGCTGCCTGAACCATTAGAGAAGTAATCTATCCAACAAATGCATTTAAGAAATTGGTTATTGATGTGAGTGTAAAGATACTGTTCCAGTTATCTATTTATTGCTGCATTTCCTCAAACTTATTAGCATAAAACAACAATGTATTGTGTTCATGAGCTCCATGGGTCAGGGAGTTAGGATGGATTTTCTCTGCTCCATAATGTCTGGATGGGAAGAATGAACGGCTGGAGACTGGATGATTTGAAGGCTGGGCTCAATTGGGTTTGCAGGCCAAGCACCCCATGTAGACCCTCAAAATAGCTGGGGGTTCTCACACCATGGCAGCTGGAATCAGAGGGTAGACTCCAGAAGACAAAGATTCCAAAAGTATAAAGATATAGTTGCAAAGCTTCTTTTGATCTGGCCTCCAAAGTCATGCAGCATTATTTCCTCCACATTCTGTGCTTATGAACAAGTCACTGGATCCAGCCCTGATTCAGGGGAGGGGAATTATGCTCTCCCTCTGGTAGGGGAAGAGCAAGGTCACACTGTAGAGGAACAGGTGTTTGGGGATATGTCAAGGCCACCTTTGGAAACGCAACTGGGTATAGGATCAGAGGTCGTTGACAGAGCAATGGGTCCTGGCATAGATATTCTCAGCTGCAAGTAACTGAATGGATAGCTGACAGTGGCTTAAACACTCAGGGTGTTATGAACTCATGAAATAAAAAGGCCAGAGGGAGGGCAAGTCCAGAGTTACTTTAGCTGTTCAGTGATGTCATCAGTGTCCCCAGTGCTTTCTGCCTTTCTACTTTGCCACACTTAGCACATCCAAAGTGTCTCAGCCTTTGGTTTTAGGATGGCTGCAGCAATTCCAAGCATCAGAAGATGTAACAAGGTCAAGCAAAGAAAAAGAAGGGTATTTTTTCCCATGAGTCTCATTTGATCAAAGAGAACAACCTGCTCCCCAAATGTCACAGTCAATTTAAGTTCAGGTCCTATTGTTCAGGGACCTGACCTTGCCCATGTTTATGCCATAGCTGGAAAGGTACCTGGAAAAGAAAAGATCTAGCATTTCGGCTTGTAGAGTAAGAAGGGCTTCTGCTAATGGAAAGGAGGAGGAGGGAGAATGACTGTTGAGTGACCAGTATCTGCCACAAGTATAGTCAACTGTCCATTCATTTTGCAGTTCTTAGCTGATTGCTAATTACGTACCAGGCACAGTGTTAAGAGAGGCAGGGCACCACAGTGAATAACACAGACGACATCCCTGATAAGGCTTACAGTTTGGCACAGAACAGAGACATGTAACAAGGAATTACATCATTAAACACAAATGTGTTAAGTGCTATGAAAATAAGTATGCAATCAATGCACAATTTGCTGGAATAAAAAATATTTCTTTATGGGCACGTATTGAAATGAAAGAAGACATTAATAACTACTAGAAGAAGTACAAGGTCTTTATGAAGCCTAAAAAGTAATCATTGAAAACTATGAATTTTTCCATTATGTAGGGGAGTGAAGCACCAGTCTGGCAGGCAGAAGTGTCCTCATCATTAGAAAAGTTACTCCATCAAGAGCCAGAGATGATTTAATGGGATTTACTATGGACCCAATGAACTCTCTCCTAACACTATCTGACCTTCTGCTATTCAAGTGCATGTTCACCCAGCTGGATTACTTCATCACCTGCCCAGCACTTCGGATACCTGATTGGAATTTTCCAGTATCTGGAAAGTTATATCCACCACCATAATGTGTTATTTTGTTCAATTTAATGTGAGCATGAACAATATTAGGCCTAATCCCTTTTCAGGAACCTGAAAACTGAGAAAACAGATCTTCAAAGGTAAGCATTGGATGACAAAAAGAGATCTATGGAAAGTAACTTCATAGGGTGATCTGATCATAAATTCCTGACTGGGCAGGTCATGGTGAGTAGTCATACCCCAGTCATACAACGTTTTAATAAAAGGTTTATCTTTACTTCAAGCAAGCCACAGCCATTGTTTCTGTGCATCTAGGTTAACTGCACCTTTGAAATAACTGTAATCACCCTCAAGAGCACATAATCTTGTTAACCTGTAATCCAATCACCACCTTGCTTTTTCCCACCTCTACATAATATTTCTTACATTCCCCGTTTCATTTTAAATGCATAAAAGTAGCTACAAAACTATCATTATGAAGAGCATTTGAGATCTTGCTCACTGGCATATGTCATCAGTTTTTCTCAAATAAATTCTTATAAAAATTATCTACAGGTTTGAATTCTTTTACATCGATGTAACACAGACTGGCAAGCCATAGTGAGCTACACTCTGTTCACTTCCAAGATACAAAGCTGGCCCTGCTCAGGACAGCGCTAAAAACTCACCCTGTACATTCCTCTGATAATAGCTATGGCATCTGCCAACTGCTGATTGTAGCATTTTCTTATGTGATCCTCATTCTGCAATCCAAAAATAAGTACAGTGAGCACCACAATGTATTTCTGAAAACAATTCTCATACCTACTATGGAGGAACTCAGTATAAAACCATTCAAATCATCACAACCCCTTGAAAACTTTATTTTATAATCATTTCTCCTATGCTACAGCTATTATAATACATTCCATTTTTTTACTTGCATTTAACCAAAGCAATAGAGTCTACATGGATAAAATAAATGCAAATTACCATATTTTGCCATGTAAAATGCACACTTTTATGCCCAAATTTTTTAGGGAAAAATAAGAATGCGCATTATGCATGGGTATAATGATTATATACCAAGGGTATAATAATCCCATGTATAATGCGCACAAAAATGTGGGTGTGTATTATACACAGCAGAATAGTACTTAATTTTGGCAGCTCAGTTCCTATAGATCAGGGATAATAGCATTTCCATTTTAGGATATTAAGGAGCTTGAGAAAATTGATTTAGAAGGCTTATGGTACTTAAAATGCTGTGGTCAACAATAGGCAGAGTTGGATTTTTTGTTTTACAACAGAGAAGTAAGAGTGATGCCTATTCATAATGACAGATAAATATGCTAATTTGGCCAAAGATTTTAAGAAATTCCTCAAAGCAGCAGAGTTTTCTTGTCTTTGGCTCCCAAAAGCCATTAAAGCACAAGAGCACATAAAATTGCAGCTGAGAGCCAGGTCATCAAACTGGCCTGGAACCTAAACTCAGCAGTTTTAAACTGGTGATTCTGTGCAAGTTAATTAACCTTTCTGTGCCTCAGTTTCCTCATCTATAAAAGAGGGATAATGGTACTAGTTCATAAGGGTAGTATGAGGATTAAATAAATTCATATACAGAGTATTTAGAAAAGTTCCTGACACACAGCAAAGCTATATGTATTATATAGCTCCACTTGGCTCTATGTTGCTATTATATGGGACACAGACTGCAAATTAAATTGCTTTCAAAAGTTGCAAGTTCAAAACTGTAGTGCTTACATATCTAAGCACAAGATTAATACACACACACACACACACACACACACAAGAGAGTACTTCTACCTGTTGATAATGTTTTTCTATCATTACGATCCTGTCGTGTAGAGCAGTAAACAGATTGAAAGACTCCTCTTTAAGACGGTCCTCAAACTTCAATTGAAGCAATTGTTTCAGGAACCCAAAATCTACCTGAAGGGATTTAATAATCTAAAAAAAGAAAAACATACATTATACAGAGTAAGGGTCCTCTGTTTTGAGACTGTAACACCATGCCTAGTTTTTGTCATGTAACCTGGGTACCTGGTCAGGGGATTGTTCTGTCTTTTTAATTTTTTAAAAATTTTTATTGATTTTTTAGAAAGAGAGAGGAAAGGAGAGAGAAACATCAATTTGTTGTTTAACTTATTTATGCCATCATTGGTGGATTCTTTCATGTGCCCTGATGGGGGATCAAACTCACAACCTTGGAGTATTGGGGAAATCTCTAATCAACTGAGCTACCTGGCCAGGACTTGGACTGCCTTTTAAGATTACCTGTCAGATACTGTGTATACAGTATTGGGAAGTGCTGCTAAAGGATTAGAAGCTAATGGAATAAGAGAGAGGAGGTTCCTAGTAATTTACTCTCATACAGAATAAAACACCTGTTCTAACAATGATCTTTTGTCATACCCCAAAATGTATAGTTTTCAGATGTGAAATTTTGATGCGTGGGTCACCGGCCAGCAGTGATCATGGAACTCTGCAGATGGCTTGACGATACACAAGAAAAAACATGCACAGAGACAGACTAGTTTCTGTGGAGAAGTAGGAATGAAATGGCCACCCCCTTTAGTGGGGAGCATGCTGATTTACTGTCCAAACCTGCTTTTATTGGGCTTGTTTTGCATAATAATTCAGGTAAAGTACAGTACTCATTAGGGGGAAGTGAGGAACAATAGATAACAAGGAAGTCTGAGGGCCTGTTTTGAGTCAGGGTCAAAGAGCTGTAAGACTTTGAGGAACAAACTAACTTCCTCCTTGGACCCCTCTCATTCAACTGAGAGCATTCTAAACAAAGGAGGTTTCACAGTAATTTACATGTTCTTTCTTAGGCCTGATCACCCAGGGAATCCGCCCTTTTCAGCACAGAGCTGCACCACCCTGTCATTGTTTCAGGCTTAGGTGGAGCACGGGAACTAAGGCAACCAAGAGATAAGGAGATTTTCTCCCAGACGTTGAGAACTCAGGCTATGTCAAAGCCGAGGAGCGAGGGTCCATCACCCCCTTTTGCTGCAGCCCCCAAAGTCCTTCTTTTGGGGGGCCTCCCACGTGATTGTGCCTGTCTTAGATCGTTCCCCCCTTGGGGAATCTTACCCGTCTTTGGCTAACCGACCAAGCTTTGGGGTTCAGTTATGAATGAAGCAGCACTCCTGCCAGGGAGATAAGCTTTTGTCTCCTTGCTGGCTTACGGTTCCAAGGGCGTTCCCTTAGCCTTAGCCTAGGCGGGGGTTTCAGCTTCTGATACCAGTCAGGGCGGTTCCCAACAAAATTTGGATCAGAAGAGATGGGCTAAGTCACTATTTGTTACGAATCTACTAGCCAACCACTTAAATGTATAACCAGTGTGTTGATCATTATTATTTGTGATCATTAAAACACAATGTATTTTTATTTCCCACCATCCATTTAAAATGTATTCCTAGTTAATCTGTCCTTGTCCTGAATGAAAACTTTAGGCAATCTCATTACTTTTTGTTCATTCTTGAGAACAGAAGTCCTACCATCACTCAAATCACAACCTCAAAAATATCTTTTGGAATATGACCACTATGAGTTAATATGACCACTTCTAACTTCATTCACGGGTAAGGCTTCTCTCTGCACACCAAGAGATTAGGGCAGTAGCTGCCTGTCTTTAAGGGAAAGAGTGTGATTCACTCTTGGACTCTCTCCTGTCTCACCTCTCCTTTCACACTCCAGTTGTTGGGACTCCAACATAGACAAGGTCAAGGAGATAAAGGAGCATGGCTGTTCCTGCATGGTGGGGTGGCTTCAACCTCCAGGACTGGCAGGTCAAGAGAACTAACTTTTCTTCCCTTGGGCACTGACACAGCTTCTCCAGAGATTACCATTGCTGGGACCCTCTTCCCTGCCAGGAACCTTTCTCCTGTGGATGCATAGTGACCCAAGCAGATGCTTCCCTACTATGGTGATCATGGCTGCCCCTTCCTCAGTCCCTGTGAATCTGGAGTTCTCTTTTTTTCTTTTCCTGCCATTGGTGGTCCTCTGTCTTCCTAGACCACTGTACTGAATTAGATCCAGAATATCTCACATTGCTTAGCACTCTTGCTCTTTCTTCTTCTCCTCCCCCTTTTCCCCTTCCCTACTCTCCCTTTTCCCTTTCCTCCCCCTCTTTCTCCTCCTCCCCCTTGTCTTCCTTTTTCTTCTCTCTCTCATAGACCACATCTGGTCCACAGAAAACAATCACTCTGAAGTGCAGACTGATCCCAACTTAGCCACTCTGTCTTATTGTCACAACACACTTTAGCTTTTTTACACACAGATTAAGCACTAGTCCTCTATGTTTTCCAATAACAGAAAATATTTCAAGTTCCACAGAAGCCTGCCTTACTAGCTGTCAGTGGAGGAAGATCACTTCTGCTCCCCGATCCCCGACAAAGAGCATGGCAATTGTGCTTTCTAAAGAAACTGCTCCAGCGATTTTTTTCTCTTCACCTCTTGATTCCCTTTTTTATTGCCCTTGGTCTGATTTAAGAGCTAAGAGTCACTGGTCTGGTGTGCAACATTCCCTTTCCAAATTCTGCAAATGGAATCTAACTCACACTCACTTTAGAATTTGATGCTTAGAAAGCATCCTGGAAAGAATCACATTTTAGTATCCTCATGCTCTGTGCATTGTTTTATTTTGCATGTAAGGATATCAAGACTTTGAAAGGTTAAGTAACCTACTAGTCTAATATTATGTGGCTGTTAAGAGAAAAGCCCAGATTTGAATGACACTGACTCATATTCCTTTCTCTTTATATAAGGGTACTATGTTAAGAAATCATTAAAAAATATATCTTAGAGCAAGTGAAGTCTTAAGAATCTCCTTTAATTGCAGGAACAAGTAGAGATGACTTTGCCTTTAGAAGAACCAGCCCTACAGCTTTGCCAACAAGAACCAGACTGCTTGTTCTGAAGAAGGGAGGCTCAGGGATCCCAGTGTGGTCAAACAAACTCCTGCTGGACCACAGGCTCCCTTTGACACTATATAAACTCTAGATATATGACCAAAACACAACCAACAACTCAAAGACGCTAGAGAATAAAAAGGAAAGAAGGAAGGAAGGGAGAGGGAGTGGGAGGGGGAAGTTAACACATAGAAAGTGCATGTAAACTGTGTCTTTAAGAAGGTTCCCAAAAGCGGCCAGATAACATTTCCATCTAAATTCTATTGACCAGAACTTAGTCATCTTAGACATCCTTAGCTGCAAGGGAATACAGTTATAAAATTTTCCCAAAAGCATTTAAAAAAATGACAAATTGGCAAGTATGTAGGAAAAGAGACAGCCTCAGATGTTAACTAGTGGAAGTGTAAATTGGTACAAACTCTATGCAGGGCAATTTGGCAATATCCTTCCAAATGACTAATGCATACATCCTCTGACTCAAAAATTCCACTTTTAAGAATTTCTACCACAGATTTGCTGGCATATGAGTATGTACAGAATTATCACAGTAAAAGATTTGAAATGACCAAAATGTCCATCAATAGGGGGATAGCTAAATAAATATGCATGTTTCTGTGATATGATGCACTTGTGAAATAAATGAGGAAATCTTATTATGGAATGATTTTTCAAGTTCTATTGTTAAGTGAAGAAACAGAAACAAAGTACACAAGAGTATTTATAGTAGTGGGATACCATCCTATTTGACAGCTTTATTGATTAGGGAATTTAATAATAACTCTTGATATCTGACATACATGAAATGTTCTATTTCTTTACAGTCAAAAAGGGTCCAAAGGGATGATCTGACAAAGTTATATGTTAGGTAACATAATTATTTGTTATATTATTCTCTTCTTTCTATAATTTTTAAAAAGTATCATACATAGAAAATGTTCACAGATGTCAAATTACAAAAAGAGTAGCAAAACACCTCACTAAAGTACATAAGCACAACATAAATATGACATAAATATAAGTAATGGTTCATATTGATAATTTTTTTAAATCCTCACCCAAGTATATGTATTGATTTTAGAGAGAGAGAAAGGGAGAAGGACAAAGAGACAGAGAGAGAGAGAGAGAGAGAGAGAGAGAGAGAGAGAGAGAGAGAGACATCAGTTGGTTGCCTTACATAAATGCCCTGACAGGTGATCGAACCCACAACCTAGGTATGTGCCCTGACTGGGAATTGAACCCGTAATGTTTTTGGTGTATAGGACAACAGTCCAGTCAACTGAGCCACCCAGCCAGGGTCTTATTGAAAAATTTTAAAAGCACAACTGTCATCCAATTCAGTTTGTAAAAGATGCTAATATTTTTAATTTTTTAATCATTTCAGTTCTGTCAAAAAAGAGACATAAAGGCAATTAATACTTAAAAAATTACCTCATAAGTTTCAAATTAATCCAGATTTACCTGCATTAGCTCTTGTGTAGATGAGCTTAACTCTTTTAATGGCATAATTTCACTGGAATCCGTTTGAGTAGCATGGTCTGTGCTGAAAAAGCCAACTTTCAAATCGTCTGATATTTTAAGTCTACAAAAAGATTAAATGTGCTTTATGTAGCAGATAGTTCCTTAAACATATGTTAGTGAATATATTTTTGTATAAATCATACTATATTTTAAAGAGGGATTAGTAAAGTGAGGACACCTCTGAATCACCTGCTGATAATTCGGGGTTTTCACCAGGACTCTGATGGATTATCCTATTCCCTGGACTGCGGCCTTTTGCTCCACTGATACTCATTTCCATTTTCTGAGATCTGATCAATTTATAAGCCCCTTTTTAAGTATCTTAGCTGCTGTTTTATGTGTGCTGCCACTTGAAACCATTATAAATTAGGCACGGGCATATCAAGAAAAACTAGTTTAAGATGGTGGTTCTCAAAGTGTGGTCTGAGGACCCCAGGGACACCAAGACTCTCAGGGAGCTCCCAAGGTCAAAATCATTTTCATAGTAATATTAAGATTTTGTTTGCCTTTGTACTATCATTCTTTTACAAGTGGCCAGTAGGGTTTTCCAGAGGCAGTAGGGTAGATATGACTGCATGGCAGATTGAATGAGAATTCAGGTATTTTACATTAAGCCAGGCATTGAAAAGAGTTGCAAAAACCTAAAAAAGTGACACTAGTTTTATTAAAGCTTTTCGTTTGAAGAATACAGTTTGTTTTTCTGTGAAATGTTACTTATATTAACACAGAATTGATTTATCATAATTTTAAATGATCACTAGGAATAAAGAAAACATAAATTAAAGCTCTTTGAGGTCCCCAACTTTTAAGACTTGTAATGAGGTCCTGAAACCAAAAGTTTTGAGAACTGCTTCTTTGTGATGATCACATAACTGTATTGTATTTGATTTTCAGAGTCAGTTCTTAGAAAATCTGAGCAGGCCAAGAGCAAGTATTTGTAAACTCCTCCTACCGACCTTTAATGACACCCATTTCAAACAATAACAAGAAGGCCAATATTCTGGATGCAGTCTTTCTTTTTGAGGTTGATGAAATTTACCACAACTATTGGATTATTAAAATGTCAGCTAAAAAAAGAAAGCTATAAAAGCTCAAGTGGAATTGTTGTTGGTGGAAATCAGGCTCTGTGGTGTGGTTTATTGATGATATTCAATTAAGGGGGTTCCCCTCCTGACTTCCCAGTGTCCCATCTCTGTCCATCTCACCACGGAGAAAGTCCAATCTTGTCTTCAGTAGGGCCAGGATGAAGGTCACTGCCCAGAGTTTATGCTCCGTATTAAAGTCCAGTCCAGCATTTGGCTAGCTTAGCATGTGTTTCCAGCTGCAATCTGTTTCAGGTTCCCTCCTGGAGGCAGCGTGTGGAGTTGCATGTCCATGGGCCACATGGCCATGCAGAGAACAAGTGTGTGTACCATCCAAGTGCAGGTCATGAGCAAGAGTGTGTGTCTTTGTTTCCCAGGGGTTACAACCAGGAGCTTGGGTTTGGGACTGACCAGCTGCTTTCTCAAAAACACCAATCAACTTCTCAAATTTCTATGGGCTTTGCATGGGTTTACACCTTCTAGTTAGGACTCTATGATCCCGCGCCTCCCCCTGTGTCTCCCAACAATCTGGTCCTGCAGAGGGAAAGGGAGGAGTGTTAATCCTCGTGGCACAGAAATGTTGTAATCCCCCAGGGTGTGCAGCTATAGTTTCCTGGCTAGCAAGCGGGCTTATGGTTCCCATTTTATTAAGTTGAATATCTAGTTCCCTTTGCTCTCTTTCCTTTATTAATGTCTAGTTAAATACCAGTGGTAACAGAATTACCAGACTTTTCAGTGCCTTCTCTGAAGACACTGTGTCTGCATTTCTGTCTACACAGGGTTCCCAGGGGAGAGGTTTTCTCTGTGATTGTGGACATTGCCACATGTAGAAATGATGCCAAGAACTGCCACAATTATCTGGTGATCACCAGAAGGTCCAGCCAGAAGGGTAAAGCCAGGACATAGATAATGAGCTTTTAAAAAGATGAAAATCATTTTGACTGATGACTTTGTATAAACTTTGACTCAACTAACTCTGAAACCTGTCATACTTCTGGTCTTCCTGCAACATCATATAATAAATGCACTTGGTGAGAGTTTCTATCAACCGATATTCTAGCTACGTGACATAACATAATTACTTAAACTTTCTGGGCCTTAATTTCCTCTTATGCAAAATAATAGTGCTCATTACATATAGTCATTATCAGGATTAGTGTGTTAACACTTAGAAGTACTGTGAATGGTGCATGTCACATAGTAAGCCCTTCAGCAATGTTACCCATTATTGATGCTGTGGTGGTGGTGATTATGACTATTACTACTATGCTGTAAAATATCATCATTTTTTCATCATGTTTGGAGAATACTATTAAGGCATAGCAATATTCATCTAAGAAAGACTACTTAAATTTTTTAAACTTTTAAATATTCAGAATAATGATTTGCTAATAATGTCACTGAATTTTCAACTGATCTTCCACACACATTAAGTATACTGATGATAGATCTTGTCAACAGTATGATATGGGTGCGGAGGGAGCATCAGTAATGAATATCTCAATTTCAATGAAAATTTCTAGTGTTTTTCCACAGAAAATTGTATTTTAGATTGGGTTTAATTTATTGCAGCAAGCTATATTCTATCTCACTAGCCCAGTACTATTCAGAGAGGAGGTTTGGGCCCTGAGTGTCCCTGCACCTTCTTTCCGCACAGGCCAAGACTGTGAAGCCCTGACCATGCTTTCCACAGGCCATTCTCCAGAGCTGTGTTTACAGTGAGCATCCTTGAGGACGAGATCATGTTTTCCTCCCACCAAAAAAAAAAAAAAATAGCTATGGTGGCAGAGAGGAGTTCAACAGCATGGTCTTCCCCTTACCAAAGCAGGCCTGGATGAGACAAGCATTGAGTGCCTAATCAGTCAACAGCAAAGATCAATACTGAGTCCCTAATATGGAAGTATTAATTGATGAACAGGGATAGTCAGCCACTTGGTGGCAAGTTGATAATACTGACCCTCTGAGACAGACATATATTCAAGATACTAATTTGTATTCCTTGACCATAATGCATCTGCCAGAACCACCATCCACTGATAAAGCATTACAGAATGCTTTATTCACCATCATGACATCATACATAGCATCATTCCTGATCAAGGTACTAATTTTATAACAAAATAGTGCAGCAACAGGCTAATGCCAGTGGAACTGCCTGGTGTTATCACATGTCCCATCACCCTGTAGTGGCTGGCCTAGTGGAAAGGTAGAATAGTTTATTGAAGATTCACTTATGGCAGTTGAGAGCCTGATCCATGAAAGGATGTGGTCCTGTCTTATAGGATGCAGTACAGTGGTGCTATACTTTGAATCAGTAGTGGTGCTCCCTCTCCCGTGCTATAGGTCCAAGAATCAAAAGGTAAAAGTAGAATTTACATCTTGTGCTAATATACCTAATCACCCACTCCTGAAATTGCTTCCTGTCCCAACATTTTTATGTTCTGCTAGCTTGGAGGTCTTAGTTCCCAAGGGGAGAATGCTTCCTCCCAGAAACATTTAACCAAAGGCAGAGAAGGTGGTCACTCTAGGGGCTGAAGTGACTGCTTCTGGCTGGGTTGTTGGTATACAGTGGAGTCAGGAACACTATGTTGGAAACTCAAGAGAGTCTCTGGGATGCCTTTTAGCATTTCCATGCAGAAAGGGAGCAGATTTTGCCACCCCAAAACATGCCTCTTTGGCATAAGTATTATCTTGAGCTGGTTGGTTTTTTTTTTTAAGATTTTATTTATTTATTTTTAGGGAGGGAAGGGAGGGAGAAAGAGAGAGAGAGAGAAACATCAATGTGCAGTTGCTGGGGGCCATGGCCTGCAACCTAGGCATGTGCCCTGACTGGGAATCAAATCTGCGATGCCTGGTTCGCAGCCCGCACACAATCCACTGAGCTACGCCAGCCAGGGTGAGCTGGTTGTTTTTAAGAAACATCAGGCACAGGAGAAACTCTAAGCTGAGTAGAAGTTGCCCTCTGTAAGGGACATTTGCATTTATACGAGACTTTACACTTGTAAGGTTTTCTCTCTCTCTCTACACCATGAAGAGAAGGGAGATTCAATCTCTAGAAACTCATCAGTAGAGAAGGCTCAGGCTTAAAGTTGCATAACAACCATACTGTGCTTTGCCTGATTGCCTCCAATAACTGGCTTCCCCTCTCCTGCTTCATCTTCTTTACTCCTTAATTATAAAAAGTACTTAAGATGGTGGCTTGGACCATTTACAGGAGTTAATTAGTTTTCCTTGGTATTGCCCATGTGTACAGGAAATATATATATATATTTATATACACACATATATGTATATATACATATATATGTATATATATTTGCATATATATGTATATATACATATATATGCAAATATATATACATATATATGTATATATGTGTGTATATATATGAAATATACATATATTTCAAATATGTATATATTTGAGTATATATTTCAAATATATATATATTTCAAATATATATATTTCAAATATGTATATATTTGAGTATATATTTCAAATATATATTTGAATATATATTAAAATATATATAATTTGAAATATATATATTGAATATATATATTTCAAATTATAGGAGGTACATGTGTTATTAAACTTATGTTTTTCTCCTGTTAACCTGTCTTTTATTAAAGGGGGTCTCAGCCAAGCACCCAGAAAGGTAAAACAAAAATTACATTTTCTCCCCTAAAAAAAAACAACAAGATTTTGAAACTCAGGACCATCAGGAATGAAGATTGGGATCTCCAAGCTTGGGCAAGTTTCTCTGCCACTAGCCACATCTGAGAGAGGACTTAATTTTACCCTTTGGGTGTCACAACTGCATTCTGCATTTGCATCAACAGTAACTGCTTAAGTCTTGCCACTTCACTGCCTTTTACTAGTTAAAAGTCCTTGTTAATGTTTAATAAGGAAAAGAAAAAAACCTCACCAGTTCAAATACTGGTGAGGTTTCTGCCTTCTGTTCGGATCCTGAGTGCTGCTACATCAGTATAAAAAATATAAACTGCCACCTAAACTTTACCTGCTTCTTCTAATCTGCAATGCTGCACATGTGATTCACCCTTCCAGTCTGTGAGTGCAATCCTCAACCTCCTCAGTAACAAGCAGTCCTTTTTACTATTCAGTTTCATGTTTTATTAAGCTTCACATGTGTGTTCTTTCTTTCCTTTTCTTTATAAGCAAAAAATCTATTGTGGGCAGTAGGTGTATGAACTGTGGGTAGTTAGTATTACAAATATATAGTGTTATATGTCAATTCCATCCCCAAAAGCTTGAAAACAATAAAAGTACAAAAAATAAAAACCAAAAAAACATTTTCAGGATGTGATTTTAAAATGTAGAATAATGTTTTCAGTTATGCCTTCTAGTGTCATAATATTAAAGTACTACAGTAAAATATTTTTAAATTAACTTCAGAAATTTTACAGATACCCCCATTAGAGTAACTAAAAATAATATGTGTGCCTATTCATTGAGTGCTTAATTCATCCCATGTGTTTCGTTAAGACATATGCATCAACACACACATTTTCCCCTCAGGTTATGCTCTGAATAATCTCTTAAGAGAGACATTAACTTCCTTGTTTCGTAGATGTGGAAACTGAGGTTCAAATAGAGTAAATAACTCATCTAACATCATAAGCCTGGAGTGGCTGGTTCCTATTTTCCGTCCCTAGTGAGAATAGGACTGTGGCTCTAATGTTCCTCATGTCCTGACTTACTGTAGGACTGGTTCAAAAAGATACAGCCCATTCAGAACCTAAGTGAAACCTGAAGGTTCATCCTTCAGTTTCTTGTCAAATCCCAATGTCTCAAATTATAGGTGAAAACCCCACTGCCTAGAATGGAAACCCACATCACAACAAATTTAGCTAAGTGGTTCCTATACTATTCTTATTTATAGTCTCAGTAATTTCTGAATAATAGCTTGGTTGTTATGCACAAAATATAGTTTTGGAAAGATAATAATTATAGTTTTTAATAAACTAGATATAAAATTAATGTGTCAGTTTGTTATAGAAAACAGATCAATGAATATTTACTAATAGAATACAATGATACTTCTCACTGAATCTTAGAATAGTCTATCCTAATAAATACTCATTAATGAATGAGTCAAAGAAAATGGCATTAGTGTAAACAGTTCAAAATGGTCTTATCCTGTTGAACAAGATATGGGTTGCTTTTCAGAGACAACAGATCAAAACCACAAGTCATGCAGCCCAAGCTTGTGCAGAGGAGGGAACTTTGACATCCAACTGCTGCACCAGGAACCAAAGTCTCATCCCCTCCTCTCCCCAAAACCAAAGGACAGGGACAAACCAGAACGTGAACAACAGAATCCTATCAGAAGGGTTCATCATCCAGGAAGATCCAGTGCTGATGCTCCTCTAACATAAATGGCCAAGTTCCATAGTCCTTTAATTAAAACTTGCCCCACCAGTCTTTCTGCATATGTATTTTCCCAAGCCCTTAAAACCCCTCAAACTAGTCCAGTGAGCAAGATGGATTTGGGCCACTATTAAGTCTCCCATCTTCTCAGCTGGTGCCTTCTTGATCGATAAACCTTTCCTTACCCCCTGCTCTGATGTTTTGAGTTTTGGCCTTTCGAAGCATCAGTCACATGAATTTGGGTTTGGTAACATTAGGTATGCTAAACTTTTACAGTGGTGCACTGCTCAATTTTAAATAAAGAAAATTTGCTTCCCTTTCTTCCTCTTCAAAGAATACACCATTTTGATAGGGCCCAAGGCTCACTAAGTTTCCCAGCTCTAGATCCATCTTTGTGGCAATCACTCCCAAGTTGATATAGCCAGGCTAGACCTCTTTTTTGAACTCAGACTAGAAGGCTAATAGAATATGGCACCCCAAAATATATCTCTTTGGCATAAGGATTATTTTGAGCTAATTATTTTGAGAAACTGTAGACACAGAAGAAGCTCTGCAAATAATAAAGGTTGCCCTTTTATAAGAGAAGTTTTTATTTAGAAAGGAAATCTACATTTTAAGGGTCTTCTTCTCTGTGCCAAGAAGAGGAGGATGAGTAAATCACAGGAAGAGGATCTTATTAATGGAGAGGGCACTGACTTAAATTGTCATGACAAATCTTACCCTATTTTACCATGCTTTCCCTGGTAACCTCCCATAACACCCTTTGTCTTTAGCTACAGGTGATATGTAAGGTGGTAGCTTCAGCTATTTCAGGGATTTACTTAGTTTTCCTGGTATCTCTCATGTATACAAGAGGACTATATGTTATTAAACTTCTGTTTTCTTTTCCTGTTAATCTGTTTTATATTACAGGAGTATGGGGAGTGGAGAGGAGGTGTGTCTCAGCCAATAACCCAAAAAAGTTGAGAAAAAAGTATTTTCCTCCCCTACGACCCTTAACTGTTTTCCCTGTTTCAGACATTATCCTCATTATAATCTATCATCAAAACCACAACCAGAAAAATCCTGTTGAAAGTTTAGCCAGCTGATGTCATTCCTCTGCTCCAATCCCCTCATGGCTTCCGATCTGTGATAGTGTAATTTAAAATAAATATGTATTGATATTCTGGTCTTTGTGCCTCATAGCTCCCAAAATCGTTGGAATTTCCTAAACAACAAGAGCAATGGGAACAACTTTTGTTAAATATTTGTGTCTTTTGTCCTCAGTTCCTAAAATGGCTTCAGTGTGGAAAAGGTAAACTGGTATCTTTTGTCATTCATAACAAACTCCTTTCAACAACACCTGAGCACCTGAGTTTGTTAATGAAGGACTTCCGGAAAGCCCTTGAGGATGGGGGGGGGGGGTGCGCAGTTGTCAGAAGAACCAGCCACTATTAGAGGGTTGGACCTTTCAGTCCCACTCCCCACTCCTAACTCCAGAAAGGGGCTGGAGATTGAATCAATCATCAAGAGTGAATGATTTACTCAATCTTGCTTACATAATGAAACCTCCATAAAATCCCTAAGTTACAGGGTTCAGAGAGCTTACAGGTTGGTGAACAAGAGCATATCCATGTGCAGAGGGGGTGGTACACCTCACACTCCACAGGGCCAGAAGCTCCTGTGCTCAAGTCCCTTCTGGGCCTCACCTTATGTGTCTCTTCATCTGGCTCTTCATATGCATCCTTTAATATTTTTATAATAAACAAATAACCTAATTAGAAAACCGGCTTCCTGAGTTTTGTGAGCTGTTCTAACAAGTTGATCAAACCTGTGGAAGGGGTCATGGGACCCTCCAATTTATAACTGGTGGTCAGGAGCACAGGTGAAAATCTGGACTTGCAGTTGGCAGCTGAAGAGGAAGAAGAGGTACAGCCCTGTGAGACTGAACCCTTAACCTGTGGGATCTGATACTATCTCTAGGCAGACAGTGTCAGAATTGAGTTAAATGGTAGAACACCCAGTCAGTGTACACTAAGAATTTGGAGAATTGCTTGGTAGTGTTAAAAAGAAAAAAACCCCATGATATCATCTCATTTAAAGTCAAAACTGAAGGCCTTACAGTGGTCTAGGTCCCACACCATCTGGCACCAACCTCTTATCTCTAACTTCATTTCCTCTGCTCTCCCCGTCACTTTGCCCCAGCTACACCGGCTTCCTTGATGGTCCTAGAACACCCAGGCTCACTCCTTTCCACTTCCTGTTCTCTGCTTCGAACACTCTGTCCCTCTATATTTACATGGCTCCCTCTCAAGCCAGCAGTCTTCACCCCAATGTCATCTTGGTCAAGCCTTCCTTGACCATGGTACCTAATATTACACTCCACACAGGATTCCCTCTGCTCTCTCCTGCTCTGTTTCTTCTCTGGCACTTACCACTATTATCTAACTTATTTATTATATAGTTTGCTTGTTTGTCATTGGTTTCCTGACTGCAATGTCAACTTCACAAAGGCAGGGCTTTTGTCCATTGGCAGATTGCTGTCTCCCCTGAGCCTAACTTTGCCTTAATCCCAGCATTTCAGTCAATACTGGAGTCTTTCTCACTCATACACTCATACCAGGGCACTGACATACTCCCCGGAGCACTGTGGCTGAAGAGAAATGAACATGGGTTTCAGTGGTTCCTTTGTTCAGATAACATGCCCTCATTGAGCACCTGGCATTGTCAGTCTGCTCACTGAGACCAGAGGGTGCGGTTTGTTGGAGAACTACCCACCAGGTAATGCCAAAGAATCCAGAGCAGGAAGTCATTCCTGTAAGTAAACAACAACTAGAACAGGGTAGACACTGTGTGACTATGGTGCTAACCTTGCGCTACCGCCTACATGTGCCTTCCCAAACCAATAAACCAGGTCTTTGTGTACCCTGATTGATTTTAACAAATGCATCCACTTAATATAGTTGAGCCGGGGAGACTGAGCTTGGTAGAAGAGTATCACTAGATCAGCCCCCAGGGCTGGCTAGTACAGCTGTGGTTCTCATTCTCTTCCCTCCCCCTCTCTCTCTTTCTCCCTCTCTCTCTCTCTCCCTCCCTCCCTCTCTGTCTCTGTCTCTCTCTCTCTCTCTCTCTCTGACGGTCGTACTTCTAAGCTAGGCCATCTGGCATCATGTGGGCCTTGTGTTAGAGAATTTTAAGTGTTTACATAAAGGCTAATCTATTGCTCGCTACCTACTGATTTTAAAGGGTTTTAAAAAGAAAAATATATTTTTCCAGAAATATCAGCTCTTCATTATCCAAATAAACAGAACTGGAGGAGAGGGGGCAAAGAAGGAGTGTGAAAGATAAAAACTAAAAAAAGGATCAAAGAATAACAGATGGCATTATATACACGACACTCTTCTAAACACCTTAACCAGGTTAATTCATTAAATGTTCAGTATGAACTATGAAGTAGGTGGTTCAGTATGAACTATGAACAACATCATTGCTGTTTTCCAATGGAGTGACTGAGGCACAGAGAAGTAATTTGCTCAACTCATGGGCCTTCTAAAAGGGTGGTCAGGATTGAACCCAGGCAGTCTGGCTCCAGAGTTTGCCCTTTTAGTGTACAGTAATAGATTTAGGGAATTAAAATAGCAGCTTTGGGGCCGGTCGGCTGCGCGAAAGAGGCGCTGGGCGCGGAGCGCGGCGGGCCGAGGCAGGCGGGACCCGCCCAAGGGAAGGTGGCGGCGCGCGGAGCGCTGCAGCCAGCGCGGTCACCTGGAGCGAGTCTGGAATTGTTCAGTAACAGACTCGCAGTTCTCGAGGCTCTTCCGGTACTCCTCGCTTTCGAGCGTGTAGCGCCAGTTCTCCATAGGAGCCGTGGGGGGCTGGCGGCTGCGCCGCGCACCGCCTCCGCGGAGATTCAGTCTCGAAGAAGCGCGCGGCCAGAATCGGCGTCCGTTGCCACGGCAACTCCTAGGGACCTGGCTTGGCGCGGGAATCACCCGGCTGCGGGGCGCGGCGGGGTCGGAGAGGACCGCTTGGTGGGTTCTGGCGTCGCCTCAGTGCCGCTTCCTACTGCGCGCACACTGGGCATTCCGACACGGCATTCTCTTCCCGGGCCAGACCAGGCTACGAGCCAGACCATCCCTGTAATGTCCCCAGAAAGCTGGACCCCCTGTAGATAATCCTGCGACATCCCACCACCTCCCACTCTTCTTGCCATCTCTTCACCTAAGGCTCTGAGTCCAGCCTTTGGCGAGGCCCGCGCTTTTGGGGTGGGTAGGGTGTGGATTCCTGCTGTCTTTCTATAACACCTTTAGTTCGATGGCCCTTGCTTTTCTAGCCCTCTGCCGTATGCTACAGATCACCCTCCGAGAGATGTTAAAATAGTGCGCCCATCTAGTAACGATGCTCAGGACACAGTGAGTCCTGGGCTCTCAGAGCAATGCCATATTAAGAAGGAAGCAAGCGGCCTGATGAATTGCCTACACTTGCCTGCCACTTAAGCACAGACATAGGTGTTCATAGACCCCAAAAGAAAAAAAAAAATTCTTTGCAGAGATTAAACAGGCCTACTTTTCTATTTAACCTAAAGGCCAGAACTAAGATGTTAGGCTCGTATGTGGAATTCATTTTTTACTAAGTTCCTACAACAATAAGAGAAAAATTTTAAATCGTGAAACTGTTGCTCGCCCTTTGTTTTAAATGTCACTCCCTGATAATTGACGGAGACATGTATCCTAAGATTGATGTCATTGCCCGGTTTTAGAACTAAGTGTACTACATTTCCATTTTGGTATGTTATCTACAGGAAAGCAAAATATTTTCTTATCTTCGTTATAATAATTATGTGAAAAGAAGTTATTTTGATAGAAGCTCAAAATAGAAAAAAGGAAATCACTGAAGCAATTATCACCACTCCTATATTTAAACACAAAGAGGAAAAGCCCCAAGTGGCGAACAAAATTCATAATCAATACCTAAATAATCTTCTCTGAAGGCACAGTTTCCTTTGGAGAGATGAACAGAAAAGTTACTTTTACTCTATAAAGATTTTTATTTTTGAAATCTAACTTCTAAGCTTACTTAGAAAAATTTTATTATGTAATCAAAATGTATTTTAAAAAGAAATGTCTGTATAACAAATTGTTCTTCAATGATTTTTTATAACACAAAGCATATAAATTCTTAAATATAAAGAATTAAATTCCAAGTTAAAATTTTAAATCTGATCTGTTTAGAAGCAGGCCAGGGTAGCAAAAAGAATGTGATAAACCGTTGGCTATTTTACTAATGTAATTCTAAATGAATATTTTGAAACTGAGGAGGGAGGATGTCATGGTAGATGCATGAGTCATTGATCAGCACTGTGCAGTGTTTGTTGATGGATATGGACTGCATAGTTACACCATCCCACAAAAACAGGTACTGGACAAAACCTCTTTGTTTGAAACCTTGCTATAGCGTATCAAGAGGGTTCAGATTTCAGTGTCCAGTAGATCACCTAATGATGACTTTTTTTTCAAAAGTTTATTTAGAAAGTCACAGAGGTAGAAGTGAGCCATGGAAAAAGTGAGCCAGCTGGACCATGTGGGCTCAGGAAACAAGTTACAGAGACAAAAGAAGGGCCCTTAGAGCTTAGGAGAAGGAAAGGCAAGGAAAACATGCCTGGGGGAAGGTGAGGGGGAAAGGCACGAGTACGTGAGACAGATAGAGAGAGAAAGAGAGCACACAAACACAGGTCTGTTTTTGAAACTAATAACTCCATAATTCTTCTCTTCTTGTCAGTTACCTACATTTCTCTCTCAGGTGTACTCCTTATAAAATTGTTCGTTTCAGATCATATTCTCACCTATAAGAACTGGGGGTGGCACTGTCAAAGTATTTGTCAAAGTAAATCCATGCTTCTTATATCACATATTAAATTCATAGATGGTTTTTAGTGGAAATCTCTGGAGCTCTAGAGTAAATGTTTTTAAAAACCCACTGGTTCTGAAATTTACCTGCTTTAGAACAGCAACTTTCAAACTTTTTCCTCTTGTGGCACACATAATTTAATTATTAAAATTCTGTACCACACCAAAAAAAATATTTTTTGCCAATCTGGCAGAAAAATAAGTATAATTTTGACTCATTCACACCAGATGGTTATTGTTGTGTTGACTGTTGTCATTTATTTTATTTGACAACCTCAGGAAAAGAGGTCAGTGCCTGACTAATGAGACAGGTATTGCATGTTCTAAAAATTCTTGCGATACACCTACCAATGTGCTGTAGTACACCAGTTGAAAATCACTGTTTTAGAAATTGGGCAAATACCCGTGAGCCTCTCTTTTTTCATCAGTAAAAACTGAACAATGAACTTTTCAGGGTAGTTGGGAGGAGTATTCTATAAAATTGAGAAAAGCATGCAGCGCACTGAGACAAACATTAACCAGGACTTCAAGGACTCTGTTCCTTCCTTCTAAACCTCAACTAAGGAATACATTGTTGAAGGTTTTCTATTTTTTAAAATTTGAACTTCTATTTCTATTTTTTAAAATTTTAACTTCTATTTCAGAAGTTAAAATAATTTTTTCTTGGTAAAGTAATAGGACTTAAGGCACAATTTTAAAATTTCAAGTGTTCTCTGAAACATATACATATATAAAAATAATGTGTGTTTATATGAAAATATCACCTACCTATTATTAAAAGTGATAACATCTTGGATTAAACAAAATGAGGATTTGATTCAGAGTCAAGTGCTGACTCTAAACATAGTAATTTATATATTCCAGTTGGATATTATCGGTTCTGTAGTCTAATAAAAGCCAAGATGATTCATTTTAGGTTTGTAATTTAAATTCCTTTTTTAAGAGTCATCATATGTTAATTGCTCATTTTTCTTTTATCAACAGCTGTAATCTATCATTAGGTAGTACAGGCTCTGTTATGTGAACTTACTCTATGTCCTGCTTCATCCATAACCAAAGTTCTTTTTTTAAATATATTTTATTGATTGTGTTATTATAGTTGTTCCATTTTTTCTCCCCTTTATTCCCCTCCACCCTGTACCCACCTCCCACCATCATTTCCCCACCTTAGTTTATGTCCATGGGTCATACATATAAGTTCTTTAGCTTCTCCATTTCCCATACTATTCTTAACCTCCCCCTGTCTATTTTGTAGCTTCTTATTCCCTGTACCCTTACCCCATTTTCCCTCCTCCCCTTCCCCGCTGATAACCCTCCATGTAATCTCTACTTCTGTGAAACTGTTTGTGTTCTAGTTGCTTGCTTAGTTCATTTTTGTTTTTGTTTCTGTTTTTTAGGTTCAGTTGTTGATAGTTGTGAGTTTGTTGTCATTTTACTGTTCATATTTTTTATTTTCTTCTTTTACTTAGACAAGTCCCTTTAACATTTCATATAATAAGGGCTTGGTGATGATGAACTCCTTTAACTTGATCTTATCTGGGAAGCTTTGTTTGTCCTTCCATTCTAAGTGATAACTTTGCTCGATAGAGTAATCTTGGATGTAGGTCCTTGCCTTTTATGATTTGAAATACTTCTTTCCAACCCTTTCTTGCCTGCAAGGTTTCTTTTGAGAAATCAGCTGACGGTCTTATGGGCACTCCTTTGTAGGTGACTATCTTCTTTTCTCTTGCTGCTTTTCAGATTCTCTCCCTCTCTTTAATCTTGGGTAATGTAATTATGATGTGCCT
This sequence comes from Phyllostomus hastatus, assembly GCF_019186645.2. Classification (NCBI taxonomy): domain Eukaryota; kingdom Metazoa; phylum Chordata; class Mammalia; order Chiroptera; family Phyllostomidae; genus Phyllostomus; species Phyllostomus hastatus. Next base: position 16,402,985 of record NW_025334011.1, on the reverse strand, counting down.
TGCTGTGTGCTTCCTTGGGTCCAACTTCTTTGGGACTCTCTGAGCTTCCTGGACTTCCTAGAAGTCTATTTCCTTTGCCAGATTGGGGAAGTTCTCCTTCATTGTTTTTTCAAATAAGTTTTCAATTTCTTGCTCTTCCTCTTCTCCTTCTGGCACTCCTATGATTCAGATGTTGGAACCTTTAAGGTTGTCCCAGAGGTTCCTAAGCCTCTCCTCATTTTTTTGAATTCTTGTTTCTTCATTCTGTTCTGGTTGAATGTTTCTTTCTCCTTTATGCTACAAACTATTGGTCTGAGTCCCTGTTTCCTTCCCATCACTATTGGTTTCCTGTACATTTTCCTTTGTTTCACTTTCCATAGCCTTCACTTTTTCCTCTATTTTGCAACGATACTCAGCCATATCTGTGAGCATCCTGATTACCAGTGTTTTGAACTGTGCATCTGATAGGTTAGCTATCTCTTCATCACTTGGTTGTATTTTTTCTGGAGCTTTGATCTGTTCTTTCATTTGGGCCGTATTTTTGTTTTGGTGTGCCTGTTATGTAGTAAGGGGTGGAGCCTTAGGTATTCACCAGGGTGGGGCAACCCTCTTTACAGCATTGTGGCGCTGTATGTGGGGGAGGGGTCCGAGAGGGAACAATGCCATTTGTTCAGCTCTCAGATGGCTTTCAGTCACTTCTTCTGCTACCCACAAGCAAATTGGGCCCTTGGGGTGCTGATTCCCTGGTGGGTAGTTTTGCATGTGATCTAGGACCCTGTGGGTCCCTCCAGCAAACACTCCTGTGAGGCTGGGAGTTTCTCTTGCTGCCTCAACCCCCACAGGTTTTTTCAGTCAGGGATCTTGAGTCTTTATTTCCCAGTACTGGAACCCTGGGTTGCGTGGTTTATCTCACTTCCCAGTTGTTCTTCCCAGTTTATCCACACACAAATGTGGGACCACCTGCTCTGCCAGCCACCACCTGGCCCGGTCCGACTGCTGCCTCCTTGCCTGCCCTGGTCCTCCAGTTGCTGCCTTGCTGTGAGTCCCCGGCTACCCATCTCTGCCCCTCCTACCCATCTGGATAAATATTTCTTCTTTAACTCCTTGGCTGTCAGACTTCCATACAGTTTGATTTTCTGGCAGTTCTGGTTACGTTTTGTTTTGAAATTTATTGTTTTCTTTTGGTTGTGCAAGGAGGCAAGTTGTATCTACCAATGCCTCCATCTTGGCTGGCCATAACCAAAGTTCTTAAATAAAGGGTTGGGAAAGTAGATAGCGGGACCCTTAGCCAGGACAATATTACATTACTAAATCCTTTATGGTAAAACTTGAGACTAGATAATTTTAGCATCTTAAATTTTGATGTGATGAGATAACATACCCACTCTTGTAAAGAGCAAAGTTCATCAGTAAGTGTTTGGCACGTGGCTAATGCTGAAAACCAAGATGGGAAGCATGACAGGGAGTCTGGGCCAGAGCATCCTTGGTATGGAATTTAGATCTTTCTGCCAAATGTGGTTGAATGCTATAGTAGGGGGTTGCCTCTATTTGGAACTAAATTTAGATCTTTAAAAGGGAGATAAGTGAAATGTGAAGAAAATGGAAGAGCTTAGCCATATGTAGAAGTACATCCACCTGAGATAAAGTTTGTGAACCTGATGCTGAAGGAAATTTGGGAAATTTCCAGGTCTGATCAAATGACCAGAGTGGATCTTCATGCATGGATTATAACCTATAAAATCTGTAACACATACATCTCCATGTATAGTGAGGTGGTTCAGGAAAAGTAGAAGCCTGACTGAAGAGTAATAAAAGGGGAATTACTATATTTCATGCTATTTAAGATTTTCATCCAAAAACATTAAAAATGTGAATCTTAGAATCAATGAAATAAGGTAGATAATAAGAATTTATCAGATAAAGACCTGTTCAGTGGGGTTCCACTTCATCACATCACAGAGATAGCTATTCTCACAAGAAGTGGAACATTCATCAAGCTTTCTCATAACTTGGACAAACTACCCACGTAGGACCATCTAGTTGTCTTTGTTGTTCTTCCAATATCACAAGGTATCTTGTTAATAACTAATTCAAGTCCTCAGGTACATGGCATAGATTCCCAAGTAAGACTTGATCTAGACAGCAAATGTGTGATTTTGGTTGGTATGAGATTCTCCTGTAGCCTGTTCTAAACAAACTGATAAAACAGCATTTGGACTTGTCTGCATGAGGTCTAAACTTTGAGGGAAGATATTCCTCACAAAGAATCACCAAGTCAGGCCTTGCCTGGGTAGTCACCTCGGGTCACTCATTAACATCCTATAGTTGTAATAGTTGGCACCTTTCATTGTCTTTCAGCTTCAAACCCTATTCTGGAAATGTGATACAAAAAAATTCTACTTTAGCAATTTTGAGAATTAATGGGGGATGTTGGATATAGGAGAATATGGTAATGTGAAACCCAAGTTTGTTATTTTTATGATATATATTTACTTGGTAATACTTCTGTATACACTGAGAACTATTGTGAGTATATTACATAGATCACGCTATAACCAAGCATGCAGTGAAGGTTCTGACCAGGAGCACACATTCTAGGGATGGTCCACCTGCCACTGCTCAAATCAGGAAGCCTGCATAGAAAAGAGATTACTCCAAGCTCTGCTGCTAATGGCTCTAAATCAACAAGACACACTGTGCCAGTTAATGTAGTGAATATTGGCAATGGGTTTTTATTGATGAATGTATTGACTAGCCTATTGACCAAATATTAGATGTGAGCTCAAATTGGTATATTTAAAGATGTTGAAGCTATGTAGATAAGCTAAAATAGCTCAGAAATCCTCCCTCTATTGCAGAAACAATGTAAAACTCTATGAAGGCTGTAACTTAAACCCTAAGGGATGGGGCTTAGGGCTTGGTCCCCTAACAGTCCTTTGTTCAGCCTTTTCTTTATTGTTGCCTGGTGCCTACTGAAAGGGCCTATGACCTTTCTTCTGAAATGTTATTACATCTGCTTTAAAAGTACCATTCACTCTGGTGGTAGTCAGAACACCTGAACAGAGAAAGGGGGGATTTTGTGGGCTTCACTGAGAAGGCTGCTTGCTAATGAGTATTTCTTTTAAAATTTTTAATTGATTTTAGAGAGAGATAGAAATTTCTCATTCCACTTATTTATGTATTCATTGTTTGATTCTTGTATGTGTCCTGATTGGGGATCAAACCCACAACCTTGGTATGTTGGGGCAATGCTCTAGATAACCGAGCTACTCAGTCAGGGAGCTAATGGATGTTTCTTAAAATAAATGTCTGAGATTTGCTTTCATTATAAGCTGAGAGGAAGATTGTGAGGAAATAGCTAATCTTCATCAAACTTATTTAAAGGACACATCTATTCAAAAAACCTAAGATCGTGTTTGACTAATTAGGTCAGTTTTCTGGGAAACTACAAGAAGTAGTAAAAGCTTCCTAATATAACTGACTGATGTACAAAATCTGTATCTGTCTTATTCATTCTTGTATCCCAAGCCCCACCCATGCCACCCACATAGTAGGTGTCCAATAAGTATTTACCTAGTGAGTCAATGACTAATGCTGAATAAGTTCTTTGAAAGAACTATTTCTAAAGAGCTGTGTATCTCAGTAGTTGGCACTAGAGAACTACTGGAGTAGTTGGCAGGAAAATTCTGGCTGCTTACTAAAGGAGAGACTAAGAGATTACCATAATCCAAGCTGCCAATGCTTGGTGCGTCGGGAAACTATGCCTTCCAGGGAAGCAGCAGATATTTCAGACCTTAATGCTTTGCTGTCACATTCTTTATGAAGAAAGAATCCCCCATAATCAATGAGAAGTGAAAAGAGAGGAAGAAGTACAGGTAAGAATTTCCCATCAGGATATTCTGCATCTAGGTTCAACTGGTGAAGAGAGTGGCCCCATTAGGAAAAGTTATATGTGACTGGGATGGTTAATTTTGTATGTTGGGACTTCCGGCAAGATGGAGGAATAGGTGGACGCACCATACCTCCTAGCACAACCAAGATTAGAAGAACAACAATTTACAGCTAGAATAACGCTCAGAACTGATAGAGGATTTATCTGAATGGAAGTTGGACAGCCAAGAAGTTGAAGTAGACCCATACATCCAGACTGGTAAGAGAGGACGAGCCGGGTGGGCGCGGGTCAGTGGCGCGCCGAGGTCGGGGAAAACTTGGTGCAAAATCAGCGCGGAAGCCTTCCAGTGTGCAAGAAAGCAGCGGTGGTCCCTGAGTAGGCAAGCTGCGGCTGGTGGACCCAGTGAGGCGGCGATTGTGGACCAGGGCAGAGCTCGCAGCCCAGGATCCCAGAGAAGGGACTGAGATCCCAGGAGAACAGAACTACCACCATTGTTCCCCCCCACCCCCGCCCACACATATAACATCACAATCTAGCGACTGGGGTGCCCAGCCTTGGTGAACACCTAAGACTCCACCCCTCACCACAACAAGAGTGACCAGACCAAAAAAAAAAGAGAGAGTGATGGCTCAAATAGAAGAACAAATCAGTGCCCCAGAACTCATCCTTTTGAGCAACCAAGAAATAGCTAACCTATCAGATGCACAGTTCAAAACACTGGTGATCAGAAAGCTCACGGAATTGGTTGATTTTGGGTGAAAATTAGATGAAAAGATGCAGTTTACCATAAAAGAGATGCAGGAAGATACACGGAGGAGAGCCAATAGTGAAGGGAAGGAAACTGGGTCTCAAAACAATACAGTGGACCAGAAGGAAGATAGAATCAACCAAGTAGGAAAGCATGATGAAATAAGAATTCAAAAAAATGAGGAGAAACTTAAGAGCATCCAGAACATCTTTAAACTTTCAAACATCCGAATTATAGGGGTACCAGAAGGGGAAGGGGAAAAGCAACAAATTGAGCATGCATTTGAACAAATAATAAAGGAGAACTCCCCCAATCTGGCAAAAGAAATAGTCTTCCAAGAAATCCAGGAAGCTCAGAGAGCCCCAAAGAAGTTGGACCCAAGAAGAAACACACCGAGGCACATCATAATTACATTAGCCAAGGTAAAAATGAAGGATAGAATCCTAGAAGCAGCAAGAGATAAGGGGACAGTAACCTACAAAGGAGTTCCCATCAGACTGTCAGCTGATTTCTCAAAAGAGACCTTACAGGCAGGAAGGGGCTGGAAAGAAATATTCCAAGTCATGAAAGACAAGGACCTACATCCCAGATTGCTCTATCCAGCAGAGCTGTCATTTAGAATGGAAGGGAAGATAAAGTGCTTCTCAGATAAGGTCAAGTTAAAGGAGTTCATCATCACCAAGCCCTTATTTTATGAAATGCTAAAGGGACTTATCTAAGAAAAGAAGATAAAGAAAAAACATGTATAATAAAAGGACAGCAAACTCACAATTATTAACAACCACACCTAAAGCAAAACCAAAAGGAACTAAGCAAACAACTAGAACAGGAACAGAACCACAGAAATGGAGATCACATGGAGGGTTAGCAACAGGGGGGGTGGGAGGAGGAGAGAGGGGGAAAAGGTATAGAGAATAAGTAGCATAGAATGTAGGTTGAAAATAGATAGGGGGAGGGCAAGAATAGTGCGGGAAATGTAGAAGCTAAAGAACTCACAAGTGTGACACATGGACATGAACAAAGGGGGGGGGGAATGTGGCTGGGAGAAGGAGTACAGGGTGGAGGGGAGAGAAGGGGGGAAATGGGATAACTGTAATAGCATAATCAATAAAATATATTAAAAAAATTTTGTATGTCAAGTAGGCTGAAACATGGTGCCCAGATATGTGGGCAAACATTATTTTGGTTGTTTATGTTGGGGTGTTTTTGGATCAAATTAACTTTTATTTACTTATTTTTAAAAGATCTCACTTATTTATTAATGAACTGACCTACTAGTACAGTAAAATATTAACAGGGAAAAACAATTTGTCTAATAATTTCCCAATAAAATACATCCAGATAGTCCAGATAGTTCAGAGAGTAGTAATCTTTTCAATGATATGATAAGATGCAGCAACCTGGATATGTATGCTATATCTGCATAAGTATGTGAGCTATCTCATGTGAAATTCCTTGCAGATACAGCTTGTTTCTTTTCCAATGTCTCCTCTTGGAGTTCTACCTGATTTTACTACCAGTTTTCTTCTGGGTCTATTGGGGAGTGGGTTGATTCTGCTTTTGATTCTTGGGTAGGGGCCTCTTGACTCTGAAAGTGTTGTGAGAAGATATGGCAAAGAAAGAGTCAACCACATACACCGCAACGATGGACAAAGAGAGACAGATGAACTTCTAAACTGGTGAACTTCAAGTAAAGCAAATTACCCTCTATAATGTGAGTGGGCTTCATCCAATCAGTTGAATGCTCTAGTCATGTGCCACTTAAAGGCAGAGATATATTCTGAAAGTCATCATTAGGCAATTTCATTGCTGTGCAAACATCATTACACAAATCTAGATGGTATAGCCTACTACACACCTAGACTGTATGATATAGTCTATTGTTCCTAGGCTATAAATCTGTACAGCATGGTACTATAGTGAATACTGTAGGTAATTGTAACACAATGGTAAGTATTTGTGTATCTAAACATATCTAAACATAGAAAATGTACAGTAAAAATACTATTGAAGATAAAAATGGTACACCCATATGGGGAAAGCAGCTGGCAGGACTGGAAATTGTATTGGGTGAGACAATGAGTGAGTTAGAAGTCACTGTGAAGGCCAAGGACATTACCACACAGTAGTGTAGATTTTATAAACATTGACCCTTACACTACACTAAATTTATAAAAAATATTCTTTCTTCAATAATAAATTAACCTTAGCTTACTATAATTTTTAGCTTTATAAATGTTTTAATTTTTAAAAACTTTTAGACCCTTGTAATACCACTTATTGTAAAACACAAATACCTTGTACGGCTAGCTGTACAGAAATATTTTCTTTATATCCTTATTCTATAAGCTTTTTTCCTATTTTTAATTGTTTTTTTTTTTTTACTTTTTAAACATTTTTGTTAAAAATGAAGGGGAAACACACACATTAGCCTAGGCCTACTCAGGGGGAGGGTCATCAGTATCACTGTCTTTCACATCCATTCTTCCAACTGGAAGGTCTTTGGGGCAGTAACACTCATGAGGCTGTCATCTCCTACCATGACAGTGCCTTCTTCTGGAACGCCACCTGAAGAAGGTGCCTGAAGCTCTTCTTGAGGAGCTATCACTCTTTCTAGAAACATGTCCATGGTGGTTTGCTTGATTTGCTTTTTTCTTTATTTTCTAATCACAGACTTGCTTGTAAGCAGGTAATGTACCATGAATATTGCTATCAGTGAAAACCTGTTTGGGGGTCCATGTTCTCAAACTTTTCAAAGAGCTTCTTAAGGTCTTAAAATCTTCTCCTAAACCTTTCACAATGAATTTTCTTGGGGTTCTTCTTTTTCCTTCTGCAGTTGCTTTTTCTCTTGCTCTTTCTTCAGCTATGCATACCTGCTCCATTAGTCAATTAATTGTTCAGGAACCACTTCCAAGAGCTCCTCAGTGTTTCTCATCCACACCCAGGTTAAAGTTGCTTGTCATTTCAACCATTGTGGCTGATTTTTTCAAACGTTGTGCTATGCTGTTACAACAGCTGCATCATTAGACAATAGAACTTTTTCAGCTCCATTATAATCTTACAGGTCCACCTTCCTATATGTGCATCAGTGTGTGTTGCATGAATGTATTTCATTGGTTATGCTATGAGCAAGGTACTGATGGAAAATTAAAGGCTCTGTTCACCCAAACAAGAGGAACTCTGCAGTAGACTTGAATTGCAACTTTGGCTCTCTCCTGGTTCTTCCTTCAGCCTGATGACCTTCAGATTAGAACTGCAGCATCAGCTCTCCCTTTGGTCTCAGTTTGCCCACCCACCCTACAGATTTGGGACTTTCCAGCCTCCATAATCATTTGAATAAATTTCTTAAAATAAATCTACCTCTCATCTATCTGTGTAAAATCATCCTACTGGTTCTATTTCTCTGGCAAAGGCTCACCAACACAGGGAACAATGGAAAATTAATAAATTAGTCAGAAAATACCATTATAGTCTTATAGATCTTGTTTTATTATCAGTAATAGTAAATGTGATGATTAATTTTATATGTCAATTTACCAGAGTAAGGGAGGCCCAGATAGCTGATAAAACATTATTTGTTTTGTGTGTGTCTCTGAGGGTATTTCTGGAAGAGATTAGCATTTGAATGGGTAGCCTGCATAAGGATGATCTCCTCACTCTTATGGGTGGGCATCATGTAATCTGTGGAGAGCCTATATATAAAACAAAAAGGTGGAGGAAGGATAAGCTTCTTGGGTCTCCGGTTTGCAAATAGCAAATTGTGGGACTTTTCGGCCTCCATTATCACATGAGTCAATCTCTCACAATAAATCTTTTTTAAATATATCTTATTGATTCTGTTTCTTAGAAGAACCCTAATATAATAACATATTAAAAGGACTGAGAAAATGATGATTATAGCAATTTTAATATTATTTACTAAATGTTTACTCTGTTTCAGCAACTTTTCTAAGCATTTTACACATCACTCATTTAGCCAATTATCTGCAATTTAAAAAAGGAGAAAATGCAGATGCCAAGAAGTTGCCTTACTGGTCCAAGTTCACAGCTGGCAAGGAATAAAACTGGGTTCTGAACACAGTATTGTTCCAGGGCATACACACTAAATCATCAGTTGCTTCAGCAAACTCTCATGAGGAAGAAATTATTTCAGTTCTCACAAAGTTAGTTTTGGCAATGGCCTTAGAAGTATTTCTAAAGTTGTTGGGTCATATTAGCAACTTGATTATGAATATGTATTGCTGGGGTTGCTGTGGAGAATTAAATACATTAGCATGCTGTCTAACTGGAGCCCGGTTATCAGGGAAATTCACCTTTGTGAAACATTTGTGAGAACAAAAATTAAGCAAAATGATATGTACCCATTAAGTCTACAAAGTTCATGGCTAAACTTATTTACTTTAATCTTAGGAGAGTTTCTTTTCTTTTTTAAATTATATTTTACTGATTATGCTATTACAGTTGTCCCAAATTTTCCCCTTTGCCTCCCTCCACTCAACACCACCCAGTTCCCTCAGGCAACCCCTGCAACATTGTTCACATCCATGGGCCATGCCTGTAAGTTCTTTGGCTGCTCCATTTCCTATACGGTGCTTTACAAACCCATGGGTATTCTGTAACTACCTATTTGTATTTCTTAATCCCCTTACCTCTTTACCCACTTCCCCACACCCCACTCCCATCTGTCAACCATCACAACGCTCTCCCTATCCATGATTCTCTCTCTGTTCTTTTTGTTTATTTAGTTTGTTTTTTAGATTCAATCATTGATAGATATGTATTTATTGCCATTTTATTGCTCATAGTTTTGATCTTCTTTTTCTTAAATGAGTCTCTTTAACATCTCATATAATAATGGTTTTGTGATAATGAACTTCTTTACTTTTTTCTTGTCTGTGAAGCTCTTTATCTGCACTTCAATTCTAAATGATAAGCTGGCTGGGTAGATAATCTTGGCTGTAGGTCCCTGCTTTTCATGACTGAATATTTCTTGTCAATCCATCTAGCCTGCAAAGTTTCTTTTGAGAAATCATTTGACAGTCTTATAGGAACTCCCCTGTAGGTAACTAACTTCTTTTCTCTTGCTGCTTTTAAGATTCTGTCTTTATTATTAACTTTTGGCATTTTAATCATGATGTATCTTGGAGTGGGCCTCTTTGCATCCATCTTGTTTGGGACTCTCTGTGCTTCCTAGACTTGCATGTCTATTTCCTTCACCAAATTAGGGAATTTTCTTTCATTTTTTTTTCAACTAGACTTCCAATTTCTTGTTCTTTCTCTTCTCCTTCTGGCATTCCTATGATGCGAATGTTGGTAAGTTTGAAGTTGTCCCAGAGGCTCCTTACCCTATCCTCATTTTTTTTGGATTCTTTTTTCTTCTTATTGTTCTGACTGTTGCTTTTATTCATTCTTTGTTTTTGGTTTTATTTTCTTTTTTATTTTGTTTTGTTTTGTTGCTTTCTTATGTTCTAAATCATTGATTTTCATTCTTGGCTTCATCCACTCTACTGTTATTTCCCTGTAAATTGTTCTTTATTTCAATTAGTGTATCCTTCATTTGTAACTGGATCTTTTTTGTGCTGTTAAGGTCCTCACTAAGTTCCTTGAGCATCCTTATAACTAGTGTTTTGAACTCTGCATCTGACAGATTGCTTATCTCCATTTTGTTTAGTTCTTTTCCTGGAGTTTTGATATGTTCTTTCATTTGGACCATGTTTCTTTGTCTCCTCATTTTGGCAGCCCCCTTGTGTTTGTTACCATGTATTATGTAGAGCTGCTGTGACTCCCCTGTCTTAATAGTGTGCCCCAATGTAGTAGGTGTCCTGTAGGGTCCACTGGCAACACCTTCCCTATCACCTAAGCTGAGTACAAAAGGTACATCCTTCATGTGGGATGAGTATACCCTCCCCTTGTAGTTGAACCTTGGTTACTGTTGGCAGATCAAATGGAGGGATTTACCCAGGCCAGTGAGTTATAAGAATTGGCTGTGACCACTTATCACCAACCTCTGCCCTCCATGGAGGATCAGCTATGTAGGGGCAGGGTAATGGTGTTCCAATGTGGTCAGATGTCCACTGTGTTTCCTGACCCTGTGGTTTCCTGGGTGGTACAGGGTAGGGTCAGCTCCTGCCTGTGTTTTGCCTGAGGTATAAAGCAATTTGAGGTGTCTGCTACTTGTGCTTGGCTTGGAGATTTCCAGGAGAAGCCAAACTGTGAACCTAGGCTGGCTTTTCCTAGTGCTGGGCCTGGGGCCACTTAGCAAGAGGTATAGGAATCTAGGGGCTCACTGAGGCCAGCTGTTGCTTGTTTGAGAGGATTTAGGAAGTTGTAAAGCATGAGCCAAGACCAGCCATTTATATGAAAAAGCTACTCTTAACACTGTAAGTTGGTTGGGAAAGATCTCAGGGGAGCTCTAGGAAGGGGCAAACAGTGTTAGCGAGATGAATGGAGTCTCAGATATGGCACCCCATGCCAGTTCTGTGGCTTTGTGGGGAGCATGTTCAGAAAAGGGACAATGGCCTTCAACCACCTTTCTGTCTGGAAGAAAGCTGTCCCCTAGCTCTTGCCTTGATGCCTGTCTCTACAGTTCCTCCCTATATGCCTCTGGTACCTTTCAAGCTGCTACCCTGATGCTAGAGCTCAGAAGGAGTCAGTCTGCATAAGTCAGTGTGTGGTTTCTTTAAGAGGAACTGCTTGGGACTCCAGAAGTTTCTTCCACTGACTAAATTGTTACTAGTTTTTGCAGCCAGAAGTGATGGGAACTTACTTTCCTGGCACTGGAACTCTGGGCTTAGAGACCTGATGTGGGCCTTTGACACCTCACTCTGAGATAACCCTCTCAAATTTTTATCCACCAGCTTGCTCTGCATCTCTGCCCCTCCTTCCAGTCTGGATGGATGTGATTTTTTTTAATTCCATAGTTGTCAGACTTCATCCAACTCAATTTCTGACAGTTCTGAGTAATGGTTTTCCTATAATTTAGTTGTAATTTTGATGTGGTTGTGCAAGGAGGCAAATTATATTTACCTATGGTGACGTCTTAACCAGAAGTACTTTTCTTTTTTAAAATTGATTTTAGAGAGAGAGAAAAAAAGAGAGAGAGAAACATCAATTTGTTCCTAGTATTGATACAGTCACTAATTGATTTTTTTTTACTTAAGAATTTTTTTATTTGTTGATTTTAGAGAGAGAGGAAGGAGAGAGAGAGAAACATCGATTTGTTGTTCCACTTACTGATGCATTCATTGGTTGATTCTTGTATAGGCCCTGACCAGAGATTGAACCTTGGCATATTAGGGCAATGTTCTATCAACTGAGCTACCTAGCCAGGGCTTAGAAAAGTTTCTTAACCTCTTACTCTGACCCTGAAGTTGCATCATTGGCCCTGAACACTTTATTGTAAAATAACTAAATTTCATAATAATGACCATTAATCATTGATTATATTTAATGCAACTATGTTTAACACACTCTCTTTAAAGGGCAGGTGTGTGTATAAAGCAATTTATAGACTTGATTCTAAAAGTTATTCTAACCTGATTCATTCTTTATATAGTTTTGACATAGTTAAAATTTTATTTCACCCCTTAAACAAAGGGTAATTTGTCACTTGGATTGCTTTGTGTTGTAACATTGGAGGTTTCAAAGTTGAAGGAACCTTAGAGATGGTGTACTTTAGTTCACCTACTCAAGGATATATAGGTATATAGGTAGTTAGGCCATGGGTAGAACTAGGATATTTTTATACTTTGGTCCATCACAGTGTGTTAGTTGTGGTAGCCTATGTTATGCTGCAAGTAATCAACAATCCAAATCTCAGTGAGTCAATACAACAAGAGTTGATTTCTTACTAACACTACAAGTCCCCCATCATTGGCAGGGAGGTCTGCTCCACACAGCTATTTAGGCATCCAGCTGATAGAGGTTTTGTCTTGTGACAGCAGCAAAAAACCTCTTGAGCCACTTTAGCAACATGAAGGAGAAAGAATCAGCACTGTTAATTAAATATGCTGGTTCCTTCCACCTACTCCATTGATCAGGGGAGTCACATGGTTTCACCACTTGCAAAAGGAGCTGGAAAGTCTATTCTTTTAAGTGTTCAGGAAGAAGAGGGGAACAATATTGACAAACACACTAGTATTACCTACCAGTGTTCTTTGCTTTGTATTATTCTTCTGAAACAACTTTTTAAATTATAAGAAAGGGATAGAGATAATAATAATGATGATAATGATGATGATGGGGATATCTAAAATCTGCTCAGGTCTATAAGGTCCAGGAAATGCTCCTTTTATGTACATTATTAATTCAACTTTGTACAATAATATTATCTTCCTTTTTCACATGAGAAAATTAAGCTCAGAGAGAGTTTAATGGAATGGAGTGATTTGCTTAGGTTAGTACAAATGAGTCTTTCTGAACCTGGCTGCTTGTATTCTCAGAGTCAAGCTGAGGAGCAGCACTGGGGATGTCAACATTTGCTGTGTAGATGTTCACTCAGTCTACACAGTAAATGCGTAGACAGTCTCCCCGCCCCCACCCTTTTTAGTGCAAGAACCACTCCCAACTATGGCTGGAGTTCCCTGGTTCACACATTCTTTTATCCTCCCCAGGACTTAATCTCCAGTTTCTGAAAAAGTGTGGAAGTGCCACTCTGCCATCTGTATGGACTAGCAAAAAGGACCTGGAGGTCTAACTGTTTCTGAAATGAACGTTCAGCATTGTCCTCTTCACTCCCACTTCCACCACTTTGCCAATTCCTGAGCCTTTTCAAGGCCCTGCATTGCAACCATTTTGCTTCTCAGGTTTTTCCTAATAGTGATTTGAGATTTAGCTTTTTCATGTCTTCTAAGTCAGTTACCACCCATCCTTCTGCTAGGAGATGGGATACTGAAAGTCTAGTCAGAGCTGAAGAGGACTGAGGAGAAAAGTGGGATAGGAATCTAATCCAGAGGCAGCCAACATGAGAAAGCCATTTTCAGAATTCACTGCAAAAGTACTTTAAAACACAAGGGTTAATCAAAGTAAAGAAAACAGTGGAACTAGTTTCTAATTGTGATTCCTTACTTATAACCAAATGCACCCTTTATTTTACATTAAAGCATGTTTGCCATGTAAGTATAGATACTGAATATTTATTGTACTGTGGATGGAAAATAGAAGGGGTTCTATAGAAAGTAACCTTACAGTGTGATCTGATCATAAATTCCTAACTGGCAAGATCATGGTGGGTAGTCACATCCCAGGAATATAACTTTTTAGTAGAAGGTTTATCTTTGCCTTAAACAAACCCTGTCCATTGTTTTTGTGCATCTATGTTAACAAAACTGAAATAACCACTTTCACAAAAGCATACCTTGTTAGCTATCTTGTAATCCAATCTCCACCTTGCTTTTTCCCATCTCCATGTAACCCCTCCTTAATTTCAAGTGCATAAAGCAAGCTGCAAAATGTTATTCTGCCGAGCATTTGAGATCTTGCTCCCTAGTATATGCCATCAGTTTAGCTCAAATAAATTAGTATAAAATCTCTACAGGTTTGGACATTTTTTAATTTGACTATATTAGTGTAAAAACAGTATAAAAACCTCATGTTCTTAATAGAATGTTGTAGGTGCTATGTAATGACACTATTATGATTTGAAATATCACATCTAGGCTAGAACTTTAAGACATCAACTCATTGAACCTAAATGTGGCAAAAATAAATTACAATTGTGAGATAAATTGACCCTGTTTGATCTAAGGGAACACTTAATTAGGACTTTAGAAGCAAAGGTAACCAAGTGAGAATGGCAGACCTAAACATACAACAAGTGTTTATAGCTTTAGATTAGGCACAAGACTTCTGGAAATTTATAATGTTAATGAAGAAGACAAAGCAAATGCATGTAAAGTGAAGCGGGTGCTTACAAAACAGTCCATCATAAAGTGTTATTTTGTGTAATGAAAATTCCAGATGTAGGAAATGTGAAGACAAGAAAGTAAGGAGAGATGACTGAAGGAGGAATACTCAGTGAATATTTCCTGTAAAAGCTGGTATAAGAGCCAGGATTAGAAGCCTGAATATAACCTGGATAGGTGGAGAAAAGGGGGAGTCAGTTTTAGAAACAGCATGAACAAAGGCTGGCTGTGTTGTGTTCCTGGTAAAGTGACTCCCCCTGGTTGTGGCATGTCATGTTGTGTGATCCTTGGTTGTGCTTGTGTATCGCTATCCCACCAGATCATAATCGTCTGGAGGAAAGGGCCTTATTCTTCTGAGAATAAGTGGAGCAGGCATTGCACTTGGCACAGAAGAGGTGCTCAAAACTGTTTAATTGATATAGTTTAAAATTTTTGCTTAGAATAGTAGAAAAAAGGATTCACATATGTCTCACACTTTTCTTGAATGTGTTTGTTATTAATTTTTAAATCAAAGATTACATTCCCAGTGTTCTTTTTCCTAGGTGACTATGAAAGATTCAGACTATAATAGAAAGACTAAGGCCAAGCTGGCCTGTACTGTACCAAGTAAGTACTCAAGTAACAAATGAACACGACTCTTTGTTATTTTTTGTTATACTGTTACCTGGGGAGAAGTTTGAACTAAGTCTGAACTGTTGCCAAGCTAAGAGGGTATTCCCTTATTCAGCTCATTTCTCCTTGAATAATTCATTGGCAAAGTCCCTTGTACCTGCAGCAAGCCTAGACTAGTGTTTCTTATTGTGTCTTAATGAATTTTAATTGTACCTCTCCCTATCTTGACATCACGCTGTATTATTTATTATTATATTTTGATTGCTTTTAATAATTCTTAAGTCTTGAAACAGTTTGTAGTTTTGTGTTTCATTTTTGCCTTCTCAGACTGTTTAGCTCAGTGAACAAGCTAATTAGACCAACGTGTTCAAGATCATCTGCTTAGCTTGTGTCACCTTCTCTCTTCCTTGGCCACAGACTGCCTCTCTGACCCTCTATGATATTGTCAATTGTAATAAAAAATACGTATTTTGATCTTCACCTCTTTTTTGGCAATGAGTTCCTAAAACCTGTGGCATTTCCCAAGTGATAAGAATAATAAAGGTGTCTTTTGTTACTCATAACAAGCCCCTTTCAACCACACCAGCGTTTGTTAATGAGGTGACATTGGAAACCCCAGAGATGGGGTTGGTGGTCAGGGGAACCAGCAAAGATTAGAAAGTTGGAACTTTCAGTTTTACCCCCAAATTTCCAGGGAGGGTAGAGGGGTCAGAGTTCAAATCAATAACCAAGGCCAGGGATTTAATCCATCGTGTCTATGTAATGAAGCCTTCATAAATACCCAGGATAGAAAGGTTTGTAGAGCTTCCAGGTTGGTGAACCCAGGGAGATGCTGGGAGAATGGTGTGTGTGAAGATGGCATGGGGGCGCTCCATGGCCCCTTTCCTCATACCTTGCCCTATGTCTATTCTATCTGGCTGTCATATCCTTTTATAATAAACCAGAAGTCCAGCAAGTAAACTATTCTGTGTACTGCTTTAGCAAATAAATTGGGGAGCATGGGAACCTCCGATTAACCAGTTGGTCCAAAGCACAAGTGACAACATGGTCTTGAGACTGGCATCTGAAAGTGTTGCCAGTGGAAATCAGCCTCTTCCACAGGATCGTGAGGAAAGCATTCCAAGGAACCATGCATGGGAAATTGTGGTGTGGCAAAATTTATTCAGGTGAAATCTGCCCCTGGGTTTCCAATGTCTCATCTTCATCCATCCTGCATGGAAAAAGTCCAACTGTGACTTCAGCAAGGCCAAAACAAAGGACAAGGTTCAGAGCTTCTGTTTCATATAAAAGCTTAGTTCTTTGGAGCCTGTGCAGTCTGCCCAGGGCACCAGTAGCTGCTAGGCCCCTGTGGTCATGTGCTCCCAGGCAAGAAAAAATGCACAAACAAACAGGGTGAGTGTGGGTCACCAAGCAAGTGAGAGAGACAGAGAGAGAATCTTTTCTGACCCCCCAGGGTTATAACTAGGAGCTTTTTCAAAATAACCAATTGACTTCCCAAGGCTTCTGATGTGTCCATACCCACTAATTAGATTGATAGGTCTCTGTGGTCAAGCACCTCTCCCCCTACCCCCAAAAATCTGGTACTGAAGGGTGGACAGTGTTCTTGGGGAGGTTGTCTGTGCTCCTAGGATTAAGCGTCCTAGGAGGCAGTAGTCTGGATTGTGTGAATGAGTCTGTAAATGCTATAGCTTTCTGGCTAAGCAAGCAGGCTTATTCTCCCCTAGTTTATTAAGCTTAATGTCTAATTTCCTTTGTTCTCATTCTTATTAATAACTAGTTAACCACCTACAGTAACAAAGGGAAGTAGTCCTATTAGTCTGAGCCTTTAACCAGTGGGCTCTGATGCTATCTCCAGGTGGATAGTGTTAAAATTGAGTTAAAATGTATTGACAGAACACCCAGCTGGTGTTGCATAATGGCTTGATGCATAGAAAACTCACACATCTTGTGTCAGAAGTAAAGTGTTATTGGGGTAGTTTTGAGAGTAGAGGAGACACACAGCTGTGTGTTTTTCCTATAGACCTCCCAGCCTCACCTCTAAATGTATGTATGCAATCATGTTGTTACCAGACTGCTTCCGCATGGGGGCTGGCCCTGCCCTGGCACGGTCTGGGGCCTTTCACACATCAGGTGACCTCCACATCCTTGACTCACTCAGGAAAGATTTCAAGGATGAATCAGAGTGAGAATAAAGCAAGTTATTCATATAGAGAAAAAGAAAGAAGTCAGGGCATGGGTACCACTGTGAAAGAATTGAAAAGTATGTGTCCAGTGGTCATGGACCAATTTGAGATAAGCTGTGTGATCAGTTAGTTCTTGGGGTTTTGTGTATTTCCAAGGGTAGTAAGGTTGTCTCCAAGTTTTGTGGTACAAAATTCTGTCTCTGCCTTTTGAGAAGTGGGGGGTCATTGTTGTGACTTCTACAACCACCATGGGGGTTTCCAGCCATTAACTGTTTCCCTTTGATCATGTCTGGAGGTAGGAGCTCTGGTGAGAGGATGTCAGCTCTTACTTCCTGATTGCTCTTGTTGGGATTTTCCCCTAACTTCTTTCTATCCTGCTTCATTGTGGCCAAAGTACTGGGTTAGTTGAGCGGATGAAGTGCAACTCCACGCTCTTGCCTTTCTGATAAAGGGCCATTAGCCTTTATAGTCATGTGCTACTTAATGATGTGGATACATTCTGAGACATGTGTTGTCAGAGGATTCTGTTGTGTGAAACTCATGGAATACACTTACAGAAACCCAGAAAGTATTCCGAGGCTATAAGCCAGTACACCATGTTACTGTACTGAATGCTGCAGGCAATTGTAACACAATGGTAAGTACAGGGTGGAGCAAAAGTAGGTTTACAGTTGAGTATGCAAAACAGTTTATTATTATTATTATTACCATTATTTATTAATTATTGTATTATTTTTCATATAAACAACTGTAAACCTGCTTTTTCCCCATCCTCTCTTTGTGTATCTAAACATATCTAAACATAGAAAACTACTAGAAGTACAGTTAAAAGGTAAGAAATGGTGCACCTGTATAGGACACTTACTGTGGAATGGAGTTTGCAGGACTGAAAATTGCTTTAGGAGAGTTAGTGAGTAAGTGGTGAGTGAATGTGAAGGCTCAGAAAATCACTGTACATTACTGTAGACTTTATATACACTGTCCCATAAGCCCTTCCTGGGCTTCCTTCTGATAGGGTCAGAAATATAACATAGAACCTATCGGTGCTGCTCCATGGACAGGAATGTGGGCTGGATTGGCTGAAAATATTGAGAAGAGACTTTTGGGGTCCAGAGTAGATCGTCATGGTAGTGATTGTCAGGAGGGAGTGAAAGGTGGCCTGAGAATCAGCAGGAGGAAGATATCCAGATGGAGAGAGAAGGAATACAGGGAATCATCATGGTAATGTGGGTTTGGTTGTAGGATGTTGGAACAGTGGTCAGGTTAAGGGATTTTTTTTTTGTATTTATTAAAAAGGAGGGTGTTTGACATGGAGAGGGTGGAACTGAGGACTCAATATTTTGACTTTGAGAATTTGGTTTTGGTTCTATTGATATCTGGCACAAAGGACTCTCTTTGGCATTGAAATAACAAACCAAGTTTCTGGAAGAAATAAAACTTATTTATGCTGTACATCATTACATCCCCAAAATATTTCCAAAGTACAGGGACAGGCCAGCTCCACACTACCACACAAAACTTTACTGCAGTGCCAGTGGCACTTGACACTTGTTGAGGTACCTCCTGTGGAACTGTGTCCTTATATAGGAGCTAAACAAAGAATTTACAGCAGTGGATTCTGAACACCATCAAGCTTGGAGGGCTGCAGCACCCTCCGAACATGTGGTGCTGCAGACAGGCTCCTCTGCGCTGAAACAGGTCAGTGGCTCACTGACTGGGATATAATCTTTGTACTCAAAATTGAGGTGCTAGGAGAGAGAGGGAATCTACTACTGTCAAACCTATAGATAATGTTCCAGTCAGAGAAGAAAAATTCTTCTGAACCACGTATTTTTTCTAGTTCTTACAGGAAATTCACCTCCATTATAACTCATGTGACCACCCTTTTATACGTGGCCTGTCGTTGACTGAAATGTTGTTATGCAGTGCTTGACTGTAATTTGTTGAGAATGGCAATTAGCAACGTTCTCAGGTTCTAAGGCTAATTTCTCTTTTTATAAACACAAAGTAATGGTTAATATGCATAATCACAAAGACTGTGTACTGCCACAGAAAATTATTTGTGTCCTATTAGTGTTACTGGTAGAAGTGGGGTCCTTGTGGTATCTAAAGGAAAAGACTTTCCTAAGACACACATGGGAGGTGGTGGCTCTGTGGTGTGGTTTACTGCTGATGTAAAACTAAGGGGGTTCCTTCCTGACTTCCCAATGTCCTGTCTCCATCCATCCCATCATGGAAAAAGTCCAATCTTGCCTTCAGTAGAGCAGGATGATGGTCACTGTCCAGAGTTTATGCCCCATTATTAAAGTACAGTCCATTCCAGCATCCAGCTAGCTTACGTGCGTTTCCAACTGCAATCCATTGTTCCTTTTGGAGCCTGCATGGCCTGCTGTGGGCTCCATTAGCTACTAGACCCATGTGAGCATATGCTCCTGGGTGAGAGAGCACAGGAACAAATGGGGTGAGTGAATCACCAGGTGGGCAAGAGAGAGACAGAGCTTCTTTGTTCCCCTGAGATGACATTAGCTTGGGCCTTGGATGGACCAGGTACTCTCTCAAAATGACCAATCAACTTTCCAAACTTTTGAAGGCTTTGGATGGGTGTACCTCCTAAATAATCCCTTCTTTCCCCAGGCTAGACTGACAGGTCTCAGTGGTCCAGCACCTTCCCCTGCAGCATTTTGACTTCAATTGCATACAGACCTCTGGTACTATAGGGAGGAAGGGGGGAGTGTTAATCCCCTTGGGTGAGAAATGCTGTAATTCCCTGGAGTGTGAAACTGTAGCTTCCTGACTAGCAAGCAGGCTTATGTTCCCCCATTCATTACATTCGATGTCTAGTTCTCTTTGCTCCCGTTTTCTGGCTAAATACTGACAGCAACATGAGTACAACCACTTATGCCTGCAGTTATAATAGCATGAGAATAAAAGAGAAAACAAAATAAAAACAAAAAAGGAAAAATGATTATGTTTTACGGAGGTGGGATCGTGAGCAAACTGATTTTTTCCTTTAAATTCTCTCTGAATATTTTTATTATAGGTAAACTGGATGTTTGAAACTCCCCTAGACTGCAGTACTCTGACTTTTAAATTTTATGTCCAAATAAAATGTTTTAATTATACATCCCAATATTTTCCTATGATTATAAAAAAAAATTTCCAGGGAGGATGTGGGGAGCATACACCTGATTGTCCTGTCTGTTTGTATTTGCCCATGTGCCTGTGGCTGAAATCCTTTCTCAATACAGCTTCTCCATAATTAGAGACCAGCCCCTTCTCCTTCAGTGCAAAATCACTATTAACTCATTCTTGTTGACTCTTTTAAAAAAGAGGGGGTCACAGAACAGCATATAACAGAAAACAACTTGAAGTTGGATGTTGTATCTTTTTTCACCCCATCACCCTTACTTAACTTCCCCCAGAAATCTTTCTCCTCCAGCTCTGACCACATTAAATGCCCCTATACATATACTCTTGCCCTAACACTTGTTTTTAACATTTAGGCAGTTTTAATGCTACATTCATTTTTGTGACTTCATTTAATAACTTTCTCTCCCATTATATTATAAGCTCCATGAGGTCAGGGTCCATTGTTGGTTTTGTTCATCACTCTATTTCTAGCACCTAGCACAGCACCTGGCCTGTAGTAAACATTCTATGAGTACTTGCTGAATAAATAAGCACTGATGGTTAATATTTATTGAGCACATGGGATTTTATAGGCACTGTGCTTGTGTGCTACATATGTTGCAGGTGTTCTTAGTGCTTTGTGTGTAACATATCACTTAATAAAACTATGTGAGATGTATGTTGTTATTATTTCTGTCACACTAATGACAAAACTGAGGCACAGAGAGATTGTGCATCACCCAAAGTCACACAGCTTTTAAGTGGAAGACCTGTGAGTCAATTAGACTGTGTCCTGAGCCTGTGCATCTAACCTGTATGTTTGCTATTTTAAATTAACAAATCTGTAAATAAAGAGGCAGATTCACTGAATTATTTATCCTGTAAAAACTTTACCGCCCATCTATTTTTTTCTAGTCATTTGGAATAAGGTACAGATGAAACAACTCCCGTCTTTCATTTGGCTTATATTATTCTGTGTGTGCCTGCACGTGACCTAAACAATCAACAGATGAATCCATACACATGTGTGTGAGGTGGCGGTAAGTCCTATGACAAAGGCTGAAGCAGGATAGGAGAAGGGAGAATGAAAGCAAGTTGATGTTGTTTCTGCTTGTGTGGTCAGTCAGGGAAGATTTGTCTAGAAAAACGAGTTTCAACACTTAAGGATTAAGTCAAACAGAGGATTTGTAGACAATTTGAGAAATTTTTTCTCATTTTAATAAATGATTCAGTTGAAAGAATATGAGCAAATGAAATTCAAAGCAAGCATTAATTAAAGCTTCTTACAAGTTCAGGCCTCGAGAAGGCTTCAGAAGACTCTGAGAGATCATCTTGTACAGGACAGTGGTAGTTGGTCTAAACTCTGGCGTCACTGAGGCAAGTCAGCCTGGAAGTACCCCTGCTCTGTCTTTGGCCAGTTTTCTGGAGTGGCCCCTGCCATGTGGCCCTGGGCAGGCTCCTGGTGGGAAGCAGCACTAACCAAAGTACGCAATGTCACTATCTGTGCCTGTGAGACATTTAAAAAACTAAAATATAATATTTTATGTATACCCAGATCAACTCATGCACTTTCTTCCCTGTGACTTGGTAAGAAATGTGCTTTACAATTTTTTAAAATGTTTTATTTTATTTTATTTTATTTTGTTTTATTTTACTTTATTTAGTGTCTGTCCTGACGCCCAGAAAGGGGGGGCAGGGCACTTTGCCTGAAGGATGTAGGTATGTATGCCTTTCCCTCAGGGCTTCTATTGCTGCCCTGTAGGTTAAGCACTTAGATCACCTGACTCAGTCTGTCTAAGAGAAAAGTCTTGGGAACGAGATATCTAACCGGAACTTTTGTTACTTAATCCTTGTGAGAAAAGGACTGAGAGAGATCCATAGAACAGTTTTGGTGAGATGATTAGGTGTTTTGATTGCTAAAGCAAAGGTGTTCTCTTTTAAGAAAAAAAAATCAAGTAGGTGTTGAGTGGCCTCTCCTGTCACTAGAGTTTCGAAATGAGTGAAATGCACCACCCATTGGTGCTTCAGATCCCTTTACTGTGATCACTTCTCTCCAAGCCTTGCCTTTTTTTGACTTGCCTTTTTTGGCATACTCTTTCTTTTTGCCTTTTGTAATTCATTCAGTAGCAGTACACAAGCCAGCAAAGACACATTCAGGATGGCTGGTTAACTGATACACCTTGAGGTTTTTGAAAACAAAACAGCAGAACATTTCCTTTGTGCCAAAGGAGAGGAAGTAGAGAGTGGTTAGGACACTGTGCTTTATTAAGAAACCCATTCAGTCAGAATGATTTCCTGACTGGGGAGGTAAATTACCCATTCAGTCTTTCCCCTATTGATCTGCCCAGAGACCATTAAAATATAGATTATATCTCAGAAAACTGGATGCAGAGATAAAAGTTTATTAATATAACCTTTAATTAGCAAGTCAACAGTAACATCTAAAACCACATCTTCATTTCTCTGTCTTTGAGGTGATACAACTCACAGCTCTTGTAAGGCTTGGATAAATATACAGCTGTTGTTCGGGGTTTTTTTGTTTGTTTGTTTATTTATTTTTTATTTTGGTTTCTCTCATCAAATTTAATAGAACATTTAAAAAGTAAGTATTTTTATGGCAATAGTGACATATATGTATCATAGAAAGTTTGCAGAATACAGAAAAGTTCAAGAAAGAATATAAAAATCACCCATTATTTTACCACCCAAATATAACAACAGTATTGTAAACATTTGGTATATATCCTTCTAGTCTTTTTATTCTGTGGATACACACAAGGAAGCTGTAGAGACATTTGTGGAAGATGTTGATATTGACTTTGTTAAAGATTAGTTCTTAAAGTCTATGGTTTAATTGGAGGAGTAGAAAATGGTCAAGACTTCTGCTGAATTTGTTACCTGTGTCATTTAGGAAACTTTCAGTAGCAGATAGCTGAACATCACAGTTGAATACAAATAAATGCATTGGCTCATAAACTTGGGAATCAAGAGATAAGATAAAAAGTTCTCCCAAGTACTGTCTCTGTTCAGTAGCTCCAACTCCATGTCTCCACAGTTCTCTTAGCTTATCCTCAGGCCAGTGGCAAGATGGCCACAGCCATGCTGGCCTCCGTTACAACAACATGCAGAGGGAGAGGGGGTCACATGCAAGAATTCTTTCATAAGGACATGAACAGACCACCACCAGAAGGGAGAGAATATTTTCAAATCATGAGTTGGGTATCCAAAATATATAAAGAACTCTTACAATTCAACAGTTAAAAGACAAATAACACAATTTCAAAAGTAGGAAAAGGATTTGAATAGACATTTATCCAAAGATATGCAAATGGCCAATAGGCACATAAAAAGCATAATGGCTAATGTTCAGCATCATTAGTCATTAGGGAAATGCAAATTAAAACCACAATGAGATATCACTTCATACACACTAGGATAGGGATATTTAAAAAGGCAAATAATAAGTGTTGGTGAGAATGTGGAGGAATTAGAACCCCTTTGCACTGCTTGTAGGAATGTAAAATGGTGCAGTCTTGGAAAACCAGCCTGGCAGTTCCTCAAATAATTAAATATAGATTTACCATATGACCCAGCAATTCTACTGCTAGGTATTTATCTAAGAGAATTTAAAAATACACACGCGCACACACACACACACACAAACTTGTGCACAAGTGCTCACAGTAACTTTGTTAATAGTAAGCAAAAAGTGAAAACAACCCAAAATCTGTCAACTGAAAAATGGATAAACAAGTTGTGGTATATCAACATAATGGAATATTGTAAAAAGAAATTAATTAACTACTGATTCACATTGGAACATGGATCAACCTTGAATGTGCATTTTACTAAACAAAATAAGGCAGACACAAAAAGCCATATATTGTATGATTTCATTAGCATGCAGTATGCAGAACAGGCAAAAGGGAAAGAGAGATTAATGGTTGCCAGGGGCTGCAGAGAGAAAAGAGTGAATACAAGGTTTATTTTGGGAGTGATGAGAACATTCTGGAATTAGATAGTGGTGATGGTTGCACAAACCAGTGCTAAAACCATTGGATTATACACTTTAAAAGGATGAATATTATAGTGTGAGAATTAAATCTCAATTAACAACAAAAGGAGTGTAGAAACCTCTTTTCCAAAAGTTCTCAGAACATGTATAAAGTGGCCTAAATGGAAACACATGAACCAGACCAGTAGCCTGGGGGATGCCCTGTGTTCCGAGTGTTGTGAAGGACTTAGATTCCTCAGGGCCTTCCCCTGCATCTAAGGTCAACCTTCAAACCTATAACTGCTACGCAAAATGAAATAGGTATTGAGGATGTTGGGCAAATACAATTTCTTGAGTTTCTTTTCTTGTAACATCCCATATCTTAGGCATGTCTTTTTACCTGCTTTTGTTCTATTATAATGTATTATAATTGTCTTTTTGCTGTCTGCTCTACTAAATCACAAGCTCCTTGAATGCAAGGGCTTCTGGGTATCTCCAACAGCTACCACAGTGTCTAGCCATAGAAGGCCATCAATAAATGCTTATTGAATTAGTGACTCATGTGAAACTTGGAAATACCTCCTACCTCTGGCCAATGGCCCAAATTCCCAGTAGCAGCAATTCATTGTTTGTGTGAGGACATGCTTTCTGATACACCCTCTCTAATACTGAATTACTCACACTTTTGTGTGAGTTTGTTTTATCAGCTCCTCTATGACCCAGGGAACACAACTATTCCAGGCTTCTCAGAAGTAGAAAAACTGGAAGAGGAACTTGTCTGCCTGACCTTTTAGTCTGAAGCCAGCTTATGTAACAAGATCAGGGCATATTAAAATTTTGGGAGGTGTTTAAAGTATGAATTTCCAATTATTTAAGAAATACAAAGGATTTTTAAAAATATTTTATTTATTTATTTTTAGAGAGATGGGAAGGAAGGGAGAAAGAGGAGAAAAACATCAATGTGTGGTTGCCTCTCATGCACCCTCTACTGGGGACCTGGCCTGCAACCCTGGCGTGTGCCCTGACTGGGAATCAAACCAGTGACCCTTTGTTTCACAGGCCCACCCTTAACCCACGGAGCTATACCAGCCAGGGCAAGAAATACAAATGGTTTATTCCACTTGTTATATTAAATACACACACACAGTCACAATTTCAGATAACTGTCTCTAGTTTCTGAAATGGGCAAGGGGCATTTGGTCTCTTGAAGCAAAGATAAAGGGAAAGTTGGGTCTTAAAAATTTAAAACAGTTCTTTCAGGTGGTGAATAAGTATGGACAAAGGGAAAATGATAGAGATAATTGTCGCGAGCATATGTTCACAATATAGTCTTTCCTATAAGTCAGTGGGGCAACTGCTCAGCTAGCTGCCTGCTGAGCATCCCAGCACCAAGGAATAGATGGGCCTCACAAGGTAACTATGCTATTCACTCAGCTTTTATTGAATGCAGGTTCACTCAAAGTAGAACATCAACATACATTAATATCCTACTTCTACTCTTAACAATCTAAGGGAAATATAACACACACACTGAGCAATCAATGTGGTAGTAAACCTGAGTTCCAGAGTCTCAGTCTGTAGGAAGTCTGACAGCCAAGGATTTAAAGAAGAAATATCATCCAGACAGGTATGAAGTGTGGAGATGGGGAGCCAGGGTGAAGAGGATGTAGTGTGGCTGTGGAGGCAAGGCAACAGTAGCAGTGGCCGGCAGGACAGGTGGCCCCACATTCACTTGTAATGGATAAAAACCAGGAGGGATACTTGGGGAGCAAGTCATCCAAGCCTCAGGCCAGACCACATAGTCCAGTGTTCCAGAGCTGGGAAAATAAAGCCTCATAACTTCTGGCTGTAAAAACCCAGTGGGGGTTGGGTCAGTAGAAAAAACTGCCAGTGTCTCAGGAGAGTCCATTTAAAAGACCTGCACAGCCCTATAATGTACACAAACACATCCACTCTGGGATTCAGCACCAGGGCAGCAGTTAGAAGGAGAGTAGTGGAAGTGAGTGGAAATGAGGTGAGAGCCAAGCAAGTGGCATTGTTCCCTCTCAGACCCCTCCCCCACATACAGCACCACAAAGCCACAAAGCAGGTTGCTCCACCCTGGTGAATACTTAAGGCTCCACCCCTCATAATGTAACAGTTGCTCCCACCCAATCTCTATTGGGTGGCATCTCTACCCAATATGCTGAAGCAAACACAGGGAGGCTGCCAAATTAAGGAGACAAAGAAATATGGCCCAAATGAAAGAAGAGATCAAAACTCCAGAAAAAGAACTAAGCAAAATGGAGATTGGCTACAACCTATCACATGCAGAGTTCCAAACACTGGTGATAAGGATGCTTAAAGAGCTCACTGAGTATGGCAAACACATAAGGGAAGAAATGAAGGCTACACTAAATGAAATAAAGAAAAATCCACAGGGATTTTGATCCACAGAGATCAACAGTGAAGGGAAGGAAGCCAGGGTTCAAATCAATGATTCAGAACATAAGAAATAAATAAACAGTCAACCATGACAGAATGAAGAAACAAGAATTAAAAAAAAAAATGAGGAAAGAATAGACTCTGGGACATCTCCAAATGCACCAACATCCAAATCATAAGGGTGCCAGAAGGAAGAAGAGGAAGAGCAAGAAGTTGAAAACTCACCTGAAAAAATAATGAAAGAAAACATCCCTAATTTGTGAAGGAAATAAACATACAAATCCAGAAAGCATAGAGAGTCCCACAGAAGTTGGACCCAAAGAGGAACACACCAAGACACATCATAATTAAAATGTCAAAGATTAAAGATAAAGAGAGAATCTTAAAAGCAATAAGAGCCAAGGAGAGAGTTATCTACAAAGGAGTCCCCATAAGACTGTCAGCTGATTTCTCAAAAGAAACTTTGCAGGGTAGAAGGGACTGGCAAGAAGTATCCAAAGTGATAAAAAGTGAGGACCAACACCCAAGATTACTCTATCCAGCGAAGCTATCATTTAGAATGGAAGGGCAAATAAAGTGTTTCCCAGACAAGATAAAGATGAAGCAGTTCATAATCACCAAGCCCTTATTATATGAAATATTGAAGGGGCTTATTTAAGAAAAAGATCAAAACTATGAACAGTAAAATGACAATAAACTTACAACTGTCAATAACTGAATCTGAAAAAAAAAGAACAAAAAAAAAACCCCAAACTAAGCAAACGACTAGAACAGGAAGAGAATTATAGAAATGGGGATCACATGGAAGGTTATCAGCAGGGAGGGAGAAAGGGGAGAAAGGGAAGGATGGGGGGAAAGTACAGGGATAAAAAAGCATAATTGGTAGGTTCAAAATAGACAGGGAGATGTTAAGAATCATATAAAAAATGAAGAAGCCTAAGAACTTATATGTACGATCCATGGACATGAACTAAGGGGAGGGGATTGCTGGAGGGAAGGGGGATACCAGGCAAAGGAGGCAAAGGGGAAAAAATTGGGACAACTGTAATAGCATAATTAATAAAATGTACTTAAAAAAAAAGCCTGATGTAGGCAAGGGTGGACCTTTCTGAGGATGGTTCTGTGCAAAATTGTTATTCCTCAGTTATGATCCATATCATTTATTATATCTATTATCATATATTACATAACAAATGATTAACTACAATTGTATCCATGGTACAAACCTTGATTTTACCCAGAAAGAAATAACTACATCATAACTACTAGGTTTCTCTTTGTTATTAATATGAGACCTTTGAACTTGCCTTGCACAAAACATAGAATACTACTTTCATGTCACTATGTAATGTTGTGTCCCTTCTCGCAAGAATGTGTTGCATGTTCCAAAATGTTTGATACCCATATAACACAGGAGAATTCAACCATTGTTTCAATAATAACTGCTTCAGAAGAAAACTTGTAACATGAATATTACAAGGAAAAAGTCAGCAGACCATTCAATGAGCCTGATGTGAAATAAGCACACCACAGTTGCTCTGATTTATGCCTCAAGGTCATTCTGCTTAAGCAAGCTCTCAAGATCCAACAAGTCATCTGATGACTCAGGCAAGTATTGAGCAGAAAACAAAATGCTTTGTCCAACCTGCGTTTCTGAAGCATTTACTGGGTGTAAGCCCTTTACGATCCAGCTGAATCCCTTTTTTGCAAGACATTGCAAATAATTCAATAAACAAAGCAAAACATGTCTGTAGCATTCCAGAAGGATTCTCTCATCTAAATATCAAATATGCAAGTTACAACTTATTTGACAAATCATAAATGAATATAGTGAGCAGTATTTTGATAGACCAAAGCAATAAAAAGGCTAATACTGGCAAATTGAACTGAATTTGCTACAGTTTCATTGATTATTTATACTTCACAAAATCAGAACATAAAAATATTTTAAAATTGTGACAGTTTGGATTAATGGAATTAACTCAGTGGACAATCCGCTTAAGTAAAGTTCATGCAACATTAAAGTTATTAATAAAATTACAGCCTATGGTCTATAGTGTGACATATTGAAGAATATAAACTCAAAGCATTTTTATGATTATGTCCTAACTGTTATCACTTTTTTTTCATTATTAGAATTATTGTAAAGGCAAACACTGCTGGAATTTCTGATAACTCAAGGATAAAGATAATTGTGATATAACATAATAGCTATACATTTTAATTTCTATAGCACTTATTTCTTCTAATTTTATTGAGATATAATTGATCAACAGCTCTGTATAAATTTAAGATAAACAATGTAAAGATGACATACTTATGTTATAAATGATTTAGTACTTATTGTTTTGTATTTAATTTCTATAGAACTTAATTGCTTAGTTTTTGTATCTAAAGCAAATACTTCTTGAATAGCAATTATTAAACTGAGAGAAAGAGAGGCTACAAGAAAGTAGTAACCACCAAAAGTTTATTTTTCTTGTTAATTCAAATATTATATGGGTTCTTAATTATATATTGATGTTTGTTAACTTCACTGTTTCAAAGCAATTCCATGCCTCTCCCCACCATTTTCGTTTTGATAATTAAAAAAAAAAAACTACAAAAATGTTGAGAGAATAGGGCAATGAACACATATTTTTTAAAAGATTTTATTTATTTATTTTTAAACAGAAGGGAAAGAAGGGAGAAAGAGAGGAAGAGAAACATCAATGTGTGGTTGCCTCTCATGCACCCCCTACTGGACATCTGGCCAGCAACCCAGGCATGTGCCCTGACTGGGAATCGAACCAGTGACCCTTTGGTTCACAGGCCATCACTCAATCCATTGCGCTACACCAGCCATGGTGAACATATATATTCTTTACTTAATCTACCACTTTTTAATATTTTGTCACATTTGCTTCATCTACCTAATATCTATGCACATATACATGCAAATTTATATATGCTATGTTTTTTATTTGTTTTGTTAATTAAGTTCTTTGTTTCATGCTTAGCAAAAAAACAAAAAAAGATTTCAGATGGCCATTCATACATATACACACATATATGCATATGGAGCAAAAGAGAGGGAGAGAGAATCAAACAAGAATAAGGACTTCTTAAAATACATTGCAAGCATTTATAATATGTATCTATATCACATGTGCTTTGTGTACTGAAGTTACCACCTATTACTAAATTTGTTCAAAATTTATTTACTGCTAATAGGAAAACATGTGGTCCTAAGTAATTTTTTTAAATGTTTCTTTGAGAGCCTGAGTATATGCTACTGGTACAAATTTAAAAACATACTGAAAAGAATTTGTAAATGCAAAAAAAAAAATCATGCCAGAAATCATGCACAAATTAAGTTATCCAATGACCAAACAATGTCTATTTATTTCACTGTGATCTCCTAACATCAAGTACAGTGCCTTGAACTAACAGTCTCAATAAATATTATTAAATAAGTCAAAAGTGAATAAGAAAAAGTAAAGACTTATTTTATATAATCAATCACAATATAATGATTACATTTAAGAAAATTAACATTAATTGTAGAATGCCATTTAATATAATATTCATATTTGAATTTCCTCAATTGTTCCCCAAAAATGTCTCATAGCTGGGCTTTTTGTTTTCTTAATCTGTGTTCCAACCAGGATTTTTACCTTGCATTTGGCTATTCTTTAGTTCTTAATTTACAATAATTTCTCTGCCTTAAAAAAAATGACTTTCCCCCAAGAATCTTGAACAAAGTTTTACCTTCTGGATTTATTTACTTGTTTCTTCATTATTAAATGTAAGTTAATCAAGTTTGACAAATATACTTACTTTGCTGTCAAACCAATATTTAAAATCAAATCTTAAATTTTCTTTGCTTGATATTGTGGCTCCTCCAAAATTCTGGTGTGTCAATACTTTAAACCAGTTTTGTTTAAGAAGTTATTTTAGTAATAAATAGCATGATCCTTCTAACAAGTACAACATACGTTTCTTTAGTATGTTTTGTTTTTGTGAGGATGGGCTGTGTCTTGCAAACTTTCATTTCAAACCTTCCTAATACCAAGCAAATGCTCTGTATGCCTAGTTCCTAACTCTGGCGAGCATGTTTAATACAGCTTATCATCTGTACTTTGGTCAGTCTACAAAGCTCTTTAGAGTGCCTGTGGTCAAAGTAAATATCAAATAAAGAACTCTACAGATAAAGATATGTTTGCTTATGACATTCTGATCTTAATCAATTTTCCTAATTATTAAAACTGACATGTAAGTGCATTTGAGCTATGTCTTCACAATTAAGCTTAATATAGAATAAACATAATGCCCTATGATTTCTCCCCATATTTCTAGAGTTATCAATGAAGCAAGGCTGCAGTTGGGAATATTAAATATTCTAATAATTAATGATCTAAACATCAACAGAACCGTATTCTTACCTTCATTAATCTTGTTATAATATTTTTTTTAGTAACTCACTTTATTTAATCCAACTTATCACAAATAGTATCAACACATAAACACTTAAATATGTATACTGCTTTGGTTTTAAAATTTGAATTAACATTAAACGAGATTAAAAATTGTTTCCTGATCACAGGAGTCACTTTTCAAGTGCTCAATAAGGACACGTGGCCAGGGCCAGGGACCGACCCAGGGTCCCTGAACATCCTCCCAGCACAAAGGCCCCTGAAGGCGTCATTCCTTGGCACCCACACCCCTCCTTCTCTCAGCAGTTGGGAAGGGACCAACATGCCACATCCAGTTCGTGGAGTGAGAAGCTGAGGGAGGGAAACAACGGTGACAGCCCCACTGAGAGGTCCACATCCTTTACCCAGAACTGAAAATGTCCACATGGGTCAAAATGACCACTTTCCCAGTTCCAGGTATTCTCACAAGACAACTCTCTGGGCAGAGGAGGGGGCTGAGGCTGGGGTTGAAGTGGGGGTTGCGCCACATCACAGCCAGGGGCCCCGCAGGAAAACCCTCATGCTTCTGCCAAAACGACTGGCTGCAGGGAGCCAGGGGAGGGGGAGGGACCCACCACGCGGCCCCACTCCACCCGCTGACTTGGGACCTGCCCCAGGTGCGGGACCAGACCGCCGTCCGACCACACTTGGCTCGGCAACGCCTCTCACGTGGAGCTTCCGCATAGCCACCCACAAGAATAGCACAGCTGCTGAGCGCCACGCCAGGCCCCAGGCCACCAGCTGCAGCTCCTGCCGGTTGCCTCGCCAGCCTGACCTGCGCCACTCTGTGCAAGCGCTCTGTTATTGTAATTACTGAGTCACATTTCCCGATTTACCAAGTTTATTCATGTAGATCATCAGGGTCTGATTGAAAGCTTAAACAGAACTTTAAGGTTGGTATCTCACCACTTGTAACTTAACCCTAACTATTCACTTAGAGAAACAGAAATGATCCTAGCATCATAAGGCTGAAAGAAATTTCCAAAGAACAATGTATACATTTCTCATCATCAGGGAGTCCAAAAATCAGTCTGCAATTGGAAATCTACCCTGTTTGTAATGATCCTTTGCAAGGGGGGTTTCTATGTTCTTTTGGCCTTTCTTTGTTCTTTCTATTGTCAGTCTATTTCACATTTAACTTAATGTTTTTCCTGTGCAGTAGATGACAGACAATAGCCGTCTTTCAGTTGAAATCTTTCCTCAAGTTTGGACTCCAGCTCTGTGCTGCAGGCAGAGTAGGCAAAGTCTCTTCAGCCTGTCCTCATGGGCCTTGTTTCCTAAACCTTTAATCATTTTTATGGCTTTCCTTTAAACTCTCTCCAAGTTTTCTGTCTCCTTTTAGACACAAAGCCCAGAATTAAATATAATGTTTGGAAAGGTAGGACTAGTGTTACAGGGTGCAGCCAAGAGGGGGGGGGGGACCCCAAATAGGCATTTGAAATGGGGTCCAGAACTTAAGGTGTCCAGGAGATTTTAAGATGTTTTCACCCCCCCCCCCCACCCAGGTATGGGTTGGGGGAAGGGACAAGTGGAGCAGGGCCTTTGAAAGCTGTTTCTCATAGCAACAGCCTTGCAGCTACCCTCTGGTGTGGTCATTTAACATATCTATAGCCTTTGGCTGGTCGCTTAGATATATTAAATAGCTGTGGCCATGCTCTGAGCCAAGGGAATGGAAGTAACTTCCCCACCAAGACGTAACTGGGGGGCAGGTCCCTTGAGTTACAGCGCCTACGTGGGAGCTTGGAGATGATTGGCTCCAGGACTTGGGGCCACACCTACCCAGACTCACGATGGCAGTCCAGTAAAGCTGGAAGGGTATGAGTTCTGGCATGTGAAGCCGAGTGTGGGAAGAGTCGGAAATGGGGCTGCAGAGGAAGATTGGCACGGGGATTTAAACCGAGATGCAGCAGCCATTGGAGAGAGAACCAAACAGCTTTAGCAGAGTAAGGACTCCTGCGGCCCTGAGAGGGAGAACCACGCGGCTCTGGCAGAGTGGGGACTCCTGTGGCCCTGGGAGAGAGGACCACGTGCCTTTGCCAGAGTGGGGACCCCCCACAGCTTTAGAAGGGGGAACCACCACCTGGTTTTAGCAGAGATCCTGACGACTCAGCTGAGAGTGCCAGGAACCCAGGGAGGTCTCCCAGTCGAGATGGAGTACTAACTGGGAATAACCAGAGGACTGCCTGAGCCATGGACTTCTATTTCCTTTCCTGAGATACGATACTCTGGACTGGGCAAAGGGGGAAGGAAGGAAAGACTGTGTCTGTTTGTGGGTGTTTTAAGGGACTTTGGGATTTTTGATAAAGACATTAGGTCACTGATTTAAGTTTGTATAGCATTAAATAAACATTTCCTTTCCTTTTCATGAATCTCTGGCATTGAGAGACATCTTTCCTCTGGCAGCGGACATGACGGACCTGGGGGCTTTTTTAAAAATAATAGTATATCATCCCAGGCCCCCCCTTGTTGTGCTCTGTAACACTAGTATCAAGTTTAGAAGACAATTACTGCATAGTTTCTATATTCTGTGCTCTAAGATTTGTTAATAGTTTTTAAAAATTTATCACTTTCCAAAAAAAGCAACAAAGATTCCAAGTAGTCTTGAATATTATTTTTTGTGTGTGTGTGCATTTTAAAACTCTTTTGGCTGATCCACTTGACTGGCACACAAGACTTCAAAGCCCACCTAGTCTCACTTTTAGTGGAAAAAGTTACTCAAAACTGCAGAAACAGCTTAGAAAGAAGTATAAGGATAATTCATATTTAAACCACAATGCATTCATGTCTTAAGGTTTAGTGATTGCAAAATTATGGTCCAAAATATCTGATGCAAGTGTACATTACTGCTTCCTCTAGAGTTACCCAAACAGCCCACAGCAACACTCATTCTGATGAAGCTACACTAAAGTATTTTATATTTAGAAGGAAGATGACCAGAGAGTAACATCACAGTTACTCCAAACTCTGATAATGGCTTGACAATAAATTCATCACCTGGAAAATTGTGGAAATTCCAATTATCTGCAAGCAAATATTTGCAGTAGGAGCTTTTGCATCATTGTCATGCATTTCATAGCAGCCAAAGTTTCTTGTGGATAGCTGAGGACTTTCTTTGGTAAATTCTAACAATATGTTAATTTTCTTTTATAATAATATTAGCCAATCTGTCATTTATTTAGTGTTTACTATGGACCAAATTATCCAATTATGCACTCTTTACACATTTTCTTCTTTGATTGGTATCAGCTTTGTGAAAGGAAATTTTATTATTGTAGCCAATTTGCAGATGAGTAAACTGAGGTCCAAAGTCATGTGGTTAGTGAGTAGCAGAATGTGGATTCATACCCCAGTATTTTTGACCCAGTATAACTACTGTTACACGGACTAACAAATATTACATTTCAGTAATCTTATAGTTTACTAAAATAGAATTCATCTTTATTTTAAAATGAAGCTCTCTAAAGACGTACAGCATTTGTGTATAAATTATCAGAAGAAAGAACGGGTATTTTTCGATAGGTTCCTGGCCCCGGAGAACCCTTTAAAATCCATTGCTCTGCAGCACATAGACGAATGACATAGAATGCTAGACGATGACATGGCAGTAGAGACACACACTGACCTCTTCTCCCCCTTTTCCTAGGCTTGCATTCAGCAGCCTTTCTCACAGTTGACTTGGGCCATGTGACTAAGTTTTCACTGGTAGAGTGGGGCTGAAGTGACATTTGCCCTACAACTGCCCATGCACAGATCTGCTCAAGTTCTTCGCCTTGAAATTCAGTTGTTGGAACCACCATAAGCCCAAGGACTTTATGAAGACCTGAAGCAGAGCCTTTCCTCCCCTCCCCCTAAACCTGGAACTCTTATGTGAGTGAGAATAAAACAAATTCTTTAAGCCACTGTACAGTAGTCTCAGCTTATGTTCAGGGGAAATGTTCTGAGAACCCCAGTGGATGCCTGAAACCACAGATAGTACTAAACTCTGATATGTACTATGTTTTTTTCCTATACTTACATATCTATGATAAATTTCAATTTATAAATTAAGCACAGTAAGAAATTAGCAACAATAAGCAATAATAAAATAGAATAACTATAACAATATACTACAATGAAAGTTATATAAATGTGGTCTCTCTCCTCAATGTTATATAGCTAGTAATATGTTCATTGGGTTTCCCAGGTGTTTTTTTATACAGCCTTTCACTTATTCATCTTTAGAGAGTAGGGAAGGGAGGGAGAAAGAGAGGGAGAGAAACACTGATGTGTGAGAGGTACATCAATCAGTTGTCTCTCCTACATCCCCACCGGGGACCTGGCCTACAACCCAGGAATGTGCTTTGGCTGGGAATCAAACTGCCAACCTTTCGGTTTGCAGGCTGGCACTCAGCCCACTGAGCCACACCAGCCAGGGCACCCAAGTGTGCATTTTGAAGAATTAAAGGTACATTTGGCTTTTTAAAATGATTTTTCTGATGTTATTTTAAAAAGAAAACAAGCATACAAAAATACACAGTAGGCAAGAAATCAAACTGAGCTTTAGAAAAACAGCCTGAAAGTCCTCATACATTTTTAATGATCTCCTTAAATTTTAATTCTGTAAATCAGATTTTCAGTGTCCACATTAGAGGTTTTCCCCAAAGAAAAGAGAAAATATATTCAATTTATTTTAAGTCTACCAGAGTCTCATTTTCAGATCCCAGCCAAGGCAGATGGTGTTTCTTTCCATATCAACTCTATGCCTCCCTTAACCTCCCACCCCAGGGAGTTTGTTCTGTCCATTCACTTTCTTTGAATATCTTCCCCCCTCACATGCACCCCCCAACTCCACCTCCACCTCCCAGTGGTCCTCTCTTTCTTGGTTAAAAACATCTGTGACATAAAATCCGAGAATGGGTGGAACCTGAATGAGAAAAGAAAAAAGATATGTTTCTTAAGAAGAGTTAATTGAGTTTACATAATACACAGCTGGGAGTGAAAAGGGACCTTGAGAAAGAAAAAAAGAGGCAGGAAGGAGAGGAGGGAAAGGTGGAAGGAAGAAGAGAGGATGGGATGACAGAGGGATGGAGCTGGATTTTCTTTGGGGGTGTCTTCCTTTATTGGGGGGATATGTGGTTGATGGGGCTTTGGCATAGGGTAAGCTGGTAGAAAATTGTGAAAGCAAGAAAAGAATTAAAGAATTACAGCTGGAATTTATGCACTGGATGACCTTTAATGTGTTAGAACTCAGACAAGGTTAAAAGACTGGAATTCTTTCTAAAAGAAAATGTTGGCTCTTTGAAAGATGCGTCTTTGAAAATGCCTCCGAGAACCAGCAATATCTTTCCCCCATAAGCCCCAGCAGAAAGGGTCCTGAGCATGGGGGGCTTTGCTCTGAACTCCTCCAGCTATAGCCTCTTAGAGAAGAGATGGGGCCAGAGTCATGCCCACCAACTCCCTGCCTCCTCCTAGATCATGCTCCAAAGTACTGGGACCCCAGATTTTTCTATCCAAATGGCCCCAGGTTGATTTAGAGGGCCTGTCCCAGCTTCAGCTTTGGGTCCATTTTCCCAAGCACACATTGTGCAGCCAGGTACACACCCAGGGCCCTAGTGGGTGATGCATAGCTTAGAGCCTCAAGGATCACAAGCACAGAGTGAGACCTTTCCCTGAATGGGTAGAGACAGGTAAGCATTGGCCTCTGTGGAGCAGTAACCCTCTGGCTTCTAATGCTAAGGAGACAAAGAATCTGAGATGAAACCTGGCCTTCCAGATTATCATAAAGGTATATCTTCTAAGAATAGATTGGACATGATTTGTTTAGCTGTGTGTTAGCTTGGTTTATATTTAAATATTTAGTCACATGGTATGTGGGCCTCTATTTGGGCTCATGTCCTGTCCTCACAAACAACAGGGGCAGGCTTGACTGCAGAGAACCGTGCCTCTCCAAGATTCATCATGGTTACACTTTAACAAGGGCAAAAAAGGTAGTGTGCTACTTTCTGACACATAAAAATCAATTTTTAGAGATAGTACAGTCTGGAGTCAGATTGGCAGACCAGGTTCAAGCCCCACTATCACATCCCTTGCCTGCTTGACCTTGGGCCAGCTTCTCAACCTCTCTATACCTAATCTGGAAGCTGGTCTATATAGAACTAAATAGGAACATCCATGAAAAGTGTTTTGCTTTGTGCCTACATAACAGATGCTTATTAAAAGTGGTGGGACAAACAGCTTTTAAATCCACAACTTTTGTTTTTGACCTATTTTCACATTACCATTCATATTTCAGGCCAAGGACTAGAATAATTGAGCTCAAAGAATATGAAGTCATTTTATAGAACATAATATTTAGGAGAGCAACCTGGGGAGACAAACAGACCTGCGTTCTCTCCTCTTATCCCCGACCAGGTGTGTAAGTGAGAGCAAGTCTTCTCTTTGACACTCTGTATCCTCCATTATAAAATGGCAACAATAATAGTAACTAATTCATTATAGCATTATATGGATTACATGAAAAAAGTAGGCAAAAATGCTGTCACACAAGAAGTTGTTATCTTCTTAAAGTTATACTTTAAACATTGGTTTCATTCAATATAATATTATTCTATTAAGTTAATTCAGTAGGCAACTTCCCTAATTTACTGGGATATTTTAAATGTTGATGAAGTCTGTCAAATGAAGATCAGATTTGTGTACATTGAGAATAGTTCTTTTTCTAAATGTGTTGTTGTTACATAATTGGTTTTATTTCTACTGGAGAGTGGTATTAGCTTCTGCTTTGACCCCACTTACTCTGCTGATAGACACTTAACTTTCATGCTTGGGCCTTCAAATGTAAGATAACTACCACTCAAGCAAAATCATAAAACACGGTGTCCGCTGGTGTATCTCTTCACACCATGCCCCTCTCCTCTCTTGGAGAGTAAATAAAAACTTGACTCTAGGCTTTCTTCTCTTTGTAAATTCTTTCACAGCCCAAGGCACTGACCACTGTACAAGTCCCACATCAGTGGCTGCAGGGCCCTGTGCCCACTTATAGGGGAGGAACCTGAAATCCCAGGACAAGTGCCTGCCCCCCTGCCCAGCACAGGAGTAGTGGAGACACTGGGACAGCAGTCCATCTCCCTCCAAAACTGAAGTGCTTCCCCTCCAGTGGGGGGATCTCTCTAGCTTCCTGGTGAGTGGCCGACCCCACTAGTAACCATTGGTTCAATGAGACAATAAATATCTGAATGAACCCAAATGATGCATCTCTACACACCTACTGATGAGGGCCATGAGGACTCTGCCCCCTCCACTGGTATCTAGGGTTCCACAGGCCACACCATGGATGCTCACAGCTCTCACATTACCCTCTCTTTCTCCCATTTCAATGACAGGAAAACTGTGTCTTCCTACTGGCCAAGAGCTTCTGAAGTCACAAACACACATGGCCCCTCTACAAAAAAGAAAAAGAGTAAACAAATAAATGAATAAATAAATAAATAAATAATAAAATACAGGGACATTTCTGATACTCTTCAAAAGCCTGAGAAAATAACAATCATGGTCAAAGAGCAGAGACCCTGAGTTCACTGAAAGGGACAATAGACACGTGGAGCTTGACTCAGGCCACAGGAATCTGCCTGAGCACAGGCAGCAGACATGTGGAGTCCAAGACCAGAACTACAAGGATACGGGCAGATACTGCATTTGGATTATGACTAGTACAGTTTGGAGAGAGAAAGCGCCAGGGACTCGGATTGACTTTTCCTTTTCTCCTTCCTCTTCCAAAGGGATTATTTAATAATCTGTTTACACATCTTAACATTTGCTTGCTCTAATAATAGCCCATGGGTCTGAATCATCCTTCGTCACTACCTGTCACATAGAGTCCTCAGCTGTTTCCATGACTTGTGTAGTTGGCTTTCAGCACTCACTAACTGGAACACTTGAGGAATGTGCAGGGTAATCAGTGGCTTTAATTTAACCATGCATGACGTGATAGGTCTTCTATTTATCTCTATTGACCTGTCTTTAAAGCACCCTGTGTAACAATGAAGGACATTCAGGAGAAAACTTCAGTATGAACCTCTATACAATAACATATACAGATACATACAAATGTATTTTAAATATATCAATATAAAAAGCATATTATTACTATTACTATTATACATATCATGAATTTGCTGACATAATTAGATGAAAACTGTTATTCGATGGGCTTTTCAGGTGCTGTGCTGATAGTGTTCAGTTATTATATCCAGATGCTAGTTACATGAGTATATTCAGCTTGCGAAAATTCATTGAACCAAAAACTTAAGATATGTGAATGTTTCTGTATTATATTTCAATAAAGAATTTTAAATATTTAGTTTTTTTTTCAGAGGTAGAAGATGTGAGTTGTCAAAGAAATGGGCTCAGGAAACAAGTTACAGAGGCAAAAGCAGGGCCCTTGGAGCTTAGAGAGAGGCAAGGTGAACAAACACACCTGGGGAAGGTGCAGGGCACAGAGAGATGGAGAGAGAGAGAGAGAGAGAGAGAGGGAGAGCTGCACCTAAATATTTACTATGTAATCTTATTTTTTGAGGAAAAATATCAAGCAACTGCAATAACACATCATATATGAGGAGGGACCCCCAAATCCCCAGAATTTATTTATAAAATCTAGTCTTTTAAAAAAATATTTTATTTACTTTTAGAGAGAGGTAGAGGGAGAAAGAGAGGGAAGGAAACATCAATGTGTGGTTGCCCCTTGCACGCCCCCTACTGGGGACCTGGCCCACAACCCAGGCATGTGCCCTGACTGGGAATGGAACCGGTGATCCTTTGGTTCACAGGCCAGCACTCAGTCCACTGAAGCATGGAAGCCAGGACAAAAAATTGTGTCTTTATTCTTACATATTTAAACTTCAGTCACCTTCAAAGTGCACTCTCCCTTTGATGCAAAACATCTGTCAAGATGTTTTTTCCACTGTCCAAAACAGTTTTTGAACTCGATTTTGATGCCTTTTAGTGCTTCTGCCTTTTTTTGTTTCACATCTTCCACATGGGCAAACTGTTTCCCTTTGAGGATTTTGTTTCATCTGGGGAAACAAAAAAAATTCTCACAGGTTGAGATTGGGTAAATAGGAAGGGTAGGACATGGAGGTCATGCTATTTTTGGTCAAAAACTGCTGAACACTCAGCACAGTGTGGACAAGTGAGCTTGTAAATCACCCATCATGAAATGGGCAAATGTGTTGGAAGAGTCTTCAAAAGGTGCATTAAAGCTAAACACAGCCTCTCACAGTAACACCAGTTGGTACACTGATACAGATGGGTTCCTAGAACACTCACCTATTTGGGGAAGCCTGTACTACAAGAAACCTGCCCTCCAGAAGATAATTCTTTTTGGGGGGGTGGTCCCCCTCATATGTATGAATACATATTTGAGGTGGATCAAAGATCAAATAATGTTTGGAAATTTTACAAAATCCAATACACTTAAGTCTCTTATTTAAAGGGAGCACTATTTTATCTTTAAAATTTTTCTCCAAACCAAAATAACATTTCGCACCTCCTCACAATGATAGAGATGTAATAATTTGATTTAAAGTAACTCCTCACTTTGGTCTTATGTATTTTTGTTGT
The DNA here is from genome assembly GCF_019186645.2 of Phyllostomus hastatus. NCBI lineage: Eukaryota > Metazoa > Chordata > Mammalia > Chiroptera > Phyllostomidae > Phyllostomus > Phyllostomus hastatus. Next base: position 16,362,071 of record NW_025334011.1, on the reverse strand, counting down.
AAAAACCTACACCTGTTTTTAAAAGTGTGGTAAAATATTTCCTCTTATTATCTATTGATGGGAGTATAAACTTGTAGAAACTTTTTACAAGACAATATCTATAAAAATACAAGATGCTTGTGAATTTAATCAAGCAACTCTCCTTTATGAATTATCCCAGAAGCACACTGTGAAGTCTGTAACATTTCTGATAGTCAGTTATATACTCACCATTCAATTGGCATGTATTTCTTGAGCATTGATGTCATAGTAGGTGCAGGGCTGGGTTCTGGGGATCTGTTAGTGAACAGGACAGCTGCAGTCTTAGTTTTGATGGAGGACTCTCACAAAGTTTATGTGCCAGAAGAGGACATATGGACTAAACAACAAGTCACTCAATTCGTGATTTTGCTATATATTAATTTAAAATTATAAAAGAAAATGTCAAATTATTCAATGTATTTAATTAAATATATTATTTAATCCCAAACAAAGGAAAAGTACAGGCCACTATGCAAACATGGAAGTAAAGGTTGTGGACTAGTCTGAAGAAGTGAAATAAAAAAATTGGAACAATATAAAACTTCCTAATTTGTTAAAAGTTTAGGGATCAGTTAATACATTATGGCAATCTGTAAATAGAATCATATATAACCATTATAAAGAATTAGGTAGCCAAAAAGCATGTAAAAATGTCCTGAGTAAATCATAAATTTGAAAAACAGTTGCAAAATAGTACCTTCTGTGGTATTATCCTATTTTTGTAAATAAAAATACCATACAGTTATATGTAATGCACAATAAAAATATAAAATATGAATATGCATTTGTGTATGCTGTCTGTTCACCATAAACTTATCTTCTTCCTGGGCACCTTTTTAGATATTTTCCAGCTTTCCCTGCAGTTAGATGTGGTCAAGTGACTAATTTCTTAAAATAGAATATGACTTGGAGTAATTGTATGTCTAGGTTCTTGGACAGTAGGCATGCTTCCTTAACTTTCCCTTCTTCCTTCTCACCAGCTGGAATCTGGACATAATGGTGGACTCTCTCTAACTATGCTGACAATGACAATGGGGATAGGAGAGCAATGATTTAGAAGGAACCTGAGTCCTTGAATGATCATATGAAGCAGAATCTCCCTAATAAGCCTGGAATTCTCACCTTAGCATTTAAAAAAAAAAGACTTTATTTTCTTGAGCAGTTTAAGGTTAAAAAAAATTATAGAGTATAGAGAATTGTCAATAACACCCTGACACCCTGTTACTAACACCATGCATTAGTGTTGTGTATTTGTTACAGTAGATGATTATCATTAACTAAAGTCCACAGTATACATTAGAGTGTACTCTTTGTTTTGTAGATTCTATGATTTTTGAAAAATGTATTATGACATATATCTATTATTGCAATATCACATAGAATAGTTTTGTGTCCCTAAAAATGCCTTGTGCTTTACCTTTTCCATCCTTCCCCCTACCCCTCTGTTCCAACCACTGACAACAACTGACCTTCTTTTTGTTTCCATAGTTTTGACTTTTTCAGAATGTCATGTAATTGGTCATGCATTATATAGCCCTTTCTCACATTAGCTTTTTTAAGTGAGAGTAAAATAAGCCTCTGTGTTTTACAGTCACCAATCCTTTTGTAATAGCAATTTAGTCTTTATTCAGATGAAGTTAGTATAGTCATAGACCAAATTTAGAAGACTGTACACTATATTAATAGAGACTTTGTCCCTGGGTGAGGTTATGGGAGTCTATCACTTTAGAGTGTTTACTTCTACTGACAAACTTCCTCTCCTGGGCTTAACTTTAATGTTGCACTTCTAAGCCTCTAATTCAACTAAGTGGGATCTGTGTCCTTGCAGAAGCCAGTTTGAACAAGAATGCTGCTAAAGTTAGTTTTTAAAGCATTGCCTGCCCTTAGTACCTGATCAAATTCTTCATGCCCCACCCTCAGTGTCTTGTCATTCTGGTCTGCCTTCACTCAGGATTCTGTTGGGTCTACTGTGGTGATTTTTAACCTTTTTCATCTCATGTCACACATAAATAAAGCACTAAAATTCTGCAGCACACTGAAACATTTTTTGTTGATCTGACAAAAAAATAGGTATAATTTTGACTTATCTACACTGGATGGCTATTGTTGTGTTGGCTTTTATCATTATTTTTTATTTGACAATCTAAGGGAAAAGTGAGTCAAGTATTGCATGTTTTTAAATTTTTTTATGGCACACTGGTTGAAAACCACCAGTCTAGTAAGAATGACCCTTACCCTTGATGTTCCCTCTTAGTAATTTTCCACTTAGCCTGCTCCTTGCATACAAATCCTTACTTGTCCTTGTTGGAATGGAATCTCCCCCACTACAAAGCTGCATTTTGGTAGCCTTCCTCCCTTGAAAAAATTCTGCTGTATTATCTTTAACAAGTGTCATGAATCACTTTTTCTTTAACACTACAATGTGTGAATTTTCTTTTTAAAGTTTTTACTTATTTATTTTTAGAGAGAAGAGCAGAAAGGGGAAAAAGAGAGAGAGAGAAACATCCGTGTGAGAGAGAAACATCAATCAGTTGCCTCTGGCCCATGTCCCAACTCAGGATGGAACCTACAACCTAGGCATGTGCCCTGACCAGGAATGGAAATGGAAACCTTTTGCTTTGCAGACCAAAGCCCAACCAACTGAGCCACACCAGTCAGGGCTACAATGTTTGAATTTTTAATGATTACTTATAATTTTGTGACTTGATAAATAATATCTGTATATGTAGATTTTTAAATTGTCGTCTTAAATTCAGAGGGATCAAAAATAATCATGATTTCTTTGAAAGATTTTATTTATTTATTCTTAGAGGGGGAGCAGCGAGGGAGAGAAACATTAATGTGTGGTTGCCATCCATGTACCCCCTACTGGGAACCTGGCTCTCAACCCAGGCATGTGCCCTGACTGGTTTGCAGGCCAATGCTTGATCCACTGAGCCCCACTGGCCAGGGCATAATCATGATATTAATATGAGTGTAGCAGAGAGTGCTATTATAAGTGGTTGACAGGCAGTATACAACACAGGTCAAAACGTACAAGTAGGACTCTACTCATATGTGCAGGTAACTTAATGTAGGAGACTGATCCAAACAGCAGGCTGCTTTTAGAAGAACTACACAGCGAGATTAAGATATAGGGTAAAAACTGGAAAGCCTGGCAAGTAAACCTTCATTCACCAGAGGCAATTTAGCTTGAAAAGGCTTTGACCTAGGATACAATCACATGGAGCAATTTCATTAGATGGCTGTGCGGAAAGCTATTTTACCCTGGAACCCAGGCCTGAATAATCCCAATGGTGGGTTGAGCGGTACAAATCAGCTGGCTTTAGGGAATGGATGTTAAATAGTTTTAGAAATGTGAATATGCACCACAATTTTGCAAATACTCTAACTCAAAATATTCTTACTTTATCCTAAAGCATTTTTGTTTGTGTATTTTTAATTCTGCATGGCTGGCTGACTATGCATGAAGAATACTCTAAATGGAAAGAGGCTTCTAAGGTTGTATTGATATTTGTTAATGTTTATTATTTGTTTTTGATGGCCGATGCAAATACAATACTGAGCAAGTTTTATGTGTATTGTCTCATATAATCCACACAGCATATGAAGTAGATACTAATATTAAACTCATGTCAATTTTCCTCAACATATGAGGTAGAAACTAATATTAAACTGCTATCAATTCTCCCAACAACCCTATGAGGCATTTACTATTATAAGATACATTTCACAAGTAAAGAACCTTCCCCAGGATATGTAGCAAGTGGGCAGAGCCAGGGTTTGGACTAACGTTTGTTTACATTCCAAGTTTGAACTATTAATACCACACTGCTTTACCTATGAAGAAATAAAAGAAAAATGTTCTTGAGAGGATGGCCTAAGAAGGAAAACCCCTAATCACAGAAGCATGAAGGCCGTGGAACTTAGCTATCTGTACACCAACTTCCTCACTCTCCAGATAGGGAAGCTGGATCACACAGCTCTCAGTCACATGCTTGGTAGCTGAGCCAGAATTTGGAACCAGGGTTTCCAGACTCACAGGCCAGTCATTTGCCGTTTGTCCCCTGCTTTACATTTGTGTGGTGGTGGTGGAAAGTACATATGCCAACAGGAGATGTTTGCAAGCCTTCTGTTTTTGGTGAAAGACACAGCTTTTCTTCATAAGCATCCTCATTTCCTTATCTCCCACCCTTCTCTCATTTTTAATTCTGTAGCTCTCTGAGCAAGAATTCTATGTCTGAAGTTATTACTTTAGAAACAGATCCATTACTTTAAGCATTATTTAAAAAATTTCTAAAAAAAATTTCCAAGTGTATAATCTAGACATCAAACACTTGGCTCAGAACACACTGTTGCCATGGCAGTTGAGACAGCATTCAATGTGCACAAACATCTTCTTAATATAGTTTTTCTAATAAAAATAGAAAGCTGGGAGAGCAATGAACTTAAGTAGGCTAGGGAATTGAAACAAATAAAACACACTTCATTTTTTTACTGTCTTCAATGCCATTATTTAACCTGCAGCTGCTATTACAGCAGCCATCACAGGTAGTGGTAGTACTGGCATGGCCTCTGTTTAGGAGGAGTGTTGTAGGCCTGTGTTACTGTGAGCTATAAATAGGTGATCTTCAAGACTACTTATTGACTAGTTACAAAGGGCCAACACTTGATCACTAAACAGGCATGTGTTGTTTTATCAGGGGTACAGAAGAGATTACCACAGACAAGCTCGACTAAAAGGACTTTAAGATAATCCAGCCCCACTTGCCCCCTAGACCAAGTCCACTTGAATCTTCTTTTTGAGTGTACTTTGCTTTCTCCCAAGCTTCAAGGGCTCTTCTTTTGCCTCTATAACTTGTTTCCTGAGCCCATTGCTTCTACAGGTCACTTCTTCTACTTCTGTGACTTTCTAAATAAACTTTCTTTTATAAAAAAATAATAAAATAAAATCATCTGGCCAAGACTCTTCAAAAGCATGTATGCATGCACACACACAAAACCGATTGCATCACAAACTAATGTGCCTTTTTTTTTTAAAGATTTTATTTATTTATTTTTAGAGAGGGAAGGGAGGGAGAAAGAGAGAAAGAGAGAAACATCAATGTGCGGTTGCTGGGAGTCATGGCCTGCAACCCAGGCATGTACCCTGACTGGGAATCGAACCTGCGACACTTTGGTTCACAGCCTGCACTCAATCCACTGAGCTATGCCAGCCAGGTCTCTAATGTGTCTTTTTAGAAGCCCCTCTACAGATTCCTCATGATAAAATTCTGTAGAAGATAACAGTAACCCTGAACACCTACAGTGAACACAGATTTCTCTCCTGTTGTTTGTGTTGCAGTCCCTCCTTTGTTTCCCTGTAGAGAAAGGCAGAGAGAGAGAGAGAGAGCGAGAAGCCACTGACATTCAGAAGCTGTCTTGACCTTCATAACTAGACCATGTTATTCTGTTCTGAGACATAAACAATCTCACAGAATATCAAACTCAAACAAGGCTACTTTGAGACCATAATACAATGAAACAAAGTGAGTCTACTTCATCATTTTGTCTAAGCACAGACAAAACCAGGCCATGTACAACCCACAAAATACCAAACTTTTCTGTCTTGTACTAAATGTTACTGTTGCTTCTGTACTAGATTATAGAATTGCACACCTTTTCTCTGACAGTATCCAACGTGGATCAGACCACCACTTCTTTGGGTCCTCTCCCAAATCACCCAACCAGGCTCTTCCTAACACGCTCTGACTGAGAGGCCTACGATTCCATATAGTGTGTGTTCTCCTCATTACAACTAGTAATACACCAGCTGGTTCAACTAGAGTATGTTCCTGGAGGTTTTCAGTTGGAGGGAATTGCCTACCTCGTAGCATGGATTAAATTTTTAAATTATTTTTATCTATTTACCTTTTCTCCTATCTCATCAACTGGGCAGTAGGTTTCCATGTCTATTCTATCCTCTATTATATTTAGAGTACCTTGTATTTATCTGAAATATTGCAGATGCTCAATATTTGCTGAATAAATTTATGAATGTGGGGGAAATTAGGACTGACTCCCTGGGTTCCTCACACCTCTCTTATATATCAAGGAAGCCAGCATTTAGGTGGTAATCAACCTGTGGGAGGAACTTGGCCTTTCTTAACTGCTAACGTACACTGGAAAAATGTATACAAAACACTTTGTAAACCATACTTATCTTATCATAACATTACTCTTAGTGCTAATGAAAATCTTCTTCCAAAGTTTGGATTTCAACTGTTCTTAATAACTGCTGTGAAGACAATTGTTTACTTCTCCTTGTATAGTCTATTTCTTTTTAGTGTTTTACTGTATTGTTCTCTTATTACAAGAGCAATACCTATCTATTTTAGTGTAGGGAATTTGGTATTTGGAAACTTTGGAAAATGTAGACAAACACAGTGAAGAAAATAAACCCATATCCTGTTCTCAAAGGAGGTTCTTTTCCCCCAAATGCAAGTTTATGTCACCTAATGGTTTGGAGATTGAAACTCAATATTTATGTAGTTAGTTACATAGTAATACAAGTTATGTTATGTTAGATGATTAAGAAAAAATTTTTTGAAAGTATTTAGTGAAAAAAAAACACCCAGGAATGCCAGAGTCCTGCCCTGCTGATTAGCCCATCATCTTTCCTATTCACCCCACCATGAATAATGGCCACAGGAAACAAGGTTTTCCTTTATTACTTGTACCTGAACTCTGGAGAACCTGGGTAATGCTGGATTTGCATGTGCAGTTAGGCTACAGCAGTGGAATGAATAGGTGTGGATTGACGGAGGGGATGGGAATAGTGGTGGATGGGCAGGTGCTTCCTCTCTGTGGCTTCAGTCCAAGTTTTGTGGCCAACCTTACAGTTCAGTAAGTTAGCCATGATCAGCAGGCTCAGAAATATATGTATCTATAGACGTAAATATTTTACATATTATATAAGTATATGCATTTTATAAAAATATATTTTAAAATATAAATATATTGATTTGATAAATCTATTTTATATAAATATATTACATATAGTATTTCCACCCTAGAATTTTTACCACCATTCACCACTAAAGGCCCCTTTTCCACTCTTGATAATTCCTTTTTTATCTTTTCCAATGGATTTCAATCCTTTGAATGGGTTTATCTTGCTCAAACAAATATGTTGGAAGAGCATCCATTTCAATTCTGTATCTGTTTTTTTATCCCCTTGCTAATTGAGTCATACATTTGTCAGGTAAAAATCATTATCAAAAGGTTAACAACATAAAGATCTCATACATCATCACCATGGTTCAGATGCTAATAAGCAGAAATATTAGTTGATCCAACACGAAATAATGTAAGTAATATGCAGACACTTTAGCACTCTTCACTGTTCTTATCACTCACTAAAGTTGTGCAGTTACTCTGTACTTGTGCATGACGTCAATTACGTGTTAGATTGATAAAATTGTAGTTGTTAAATCTCTAGCATGTTGCAACACTCTGGTAACCATCTGCTCTATCTAATAAATCCCAGGAATGTCTAGAATGTCACCAGCAGATAATCAGAGTTTCTGTTGACACATAGTCATGCACTAAATAACTGTTTACTCCCTACCGCAGCCAGGCATGTACTGAGCATTGTGCCAAGAAAGATGAATGAAACAGTCCTTTTCTGGAGTGTTCCTCATGAATTACCAGTGTGATAACCACACTGTTATTATGGTCCAATAATAACAAAAAGAAATTGATATTTAACTAGTTTGTGTAACCTTATGAAATTAATGTGTAACCCATCTTTTGAAATAGTAAAACTAGCTCTCAGTCACCGTTGTTATATTTCTGGACTCCTGGTGGGAACCAAGTTTCAGCAAATATCACCAATGCCTCAATCAGTTAGAATTGCTAGTCTGTTTTATCATGACTTGACTGTTATATTTTAAAATGTCTTAAATGTGTAAAGTTCTTAGATATCAGTTATAAAAGAAGGAATAAACATAATAAGTTGTTTTAAAGTCATGAAAACATCTGAATGAAGTAAGTGGTAATGCTTCTGCACCTTGAATGAAGCACTTTCTAAATGTCAAGGTGGATCTCCAGGGACTGATGTCCTTATAATTTTTGTTAGGATGGCCTTGGATGCAAAACTCCAGGTGTCACTGACATAAACTTAAAGTCACTCCTTAGATCAAGATACAATTTAAGCCCTGGCTTGTATGGCTCTTTGGTTGGAGCATTGTAGTCCCATACTCCAAAAGGGTGAAGGTTCAATTCCTGGTCAGGAGACATACCTAGGTTGTGGATTTGATACACAGTCAGAGCATGCATGAAAGGGAACCAGTTGATGTTTCTTTTTCTCTCTCCCTCTTCTTCTTTCTCTAAAATCAATAAACATATCTTAAAAGTTTTTTTAAGAAAGTACAATTTAAGAACTTTATATATCAGGCTCCTCTTTCTATTCCTGACAAATGTCATTCTTCCATTCACTTAAGTATCCAAGCAATATATGTCAAGATGGTTTGTGGTACAGGCTGTGAAAAAATTCACAAAGAAAAATAAGTGTAGAGATTAAAGTTTTTTTTCAATCTCCAAGAAAGGACTGGGTCATGGTGTGGAGCAATCCACCAGCATTGAGGAGTGGGGGCTTTGAGCTTTTACTGGATTACAATTGGATTAAAAAAGGGTGGGGAGGAACTGCTGTTGTGTAGCCTCTGGGCTGTTGGGACTTGTAACACAGGCTTCAATTTGTTCCAATGTTTTCTGCCTGGGGCTGTAGGGAGAGGTTCATTCTGCTCTTGCTTCCAGTAATTTCCAGTCCTGGGGACAAACTCAGGAGAGTAAAATGGCAGTCATGTTTAACAAGGTCGTAGGCCTGCTAGGCAAATGGTGTGTCAGTGGCAAATGGGGCTGGCTTTGTCCTTTCAATTATCATTGATCTGACTCAACTAGTTAACACAACATTTATAGAGTAACACTCTCTCCTTTCAGTAATACAAAGTTTTCAGATGGGTCCTAGAAATTTCACTCAAAAAAAAAAAAAAAAGGAAAAGCACCAAAACACCTTCAGAATCAGCACTAAATAGATTCATCTTCATCACAAAGATCCATTCATGAGACTAAATGGAATTTCCTTTTTTCCCAGGGAAGACTTTGGACCTAAAAGGGGAGTAGGTACAGAAGCAAGAGTGTTTGCTCTGGAGTAGGGCTGCCTTGGGTTCAAGTCTCTTCCCTGCCACTTACTGTATGCTCTGTGCCTTAATCTTCTCATCTGTAGAGTGGTAAAAATGATAATGCCTATCTCATAAAATGATTATAATATACTGAGTAAATATATAAGGTTAAACTGAGTAAATATATGAGAAACTGAGGTTAAACTGAGTAAATATATGAGAAATTATTAAATGCTGTCTGGAATGTACTTTAGGGTCAATCATGTTAGTCATTATTATGTAGTTTTATTTAAAAGTATTTTTAAAAATATTTCCTGAGGTGAAGGTAATCAGATAATTTCTCAAGTAGTGGCTTGAGAAGAGCTAGACTCCCCACATACAAAGTGTTTCTTAATTTTTTTTTTTTAATAAAGGTCATTTGATCTTGGTGTATTATTGAGTAAACAGAGATCCAACAGAGATCCTACTGGATTTTTCAGTAATGAAAAAATTGCTATGTGTTTAGAACTTTGCTTCCTGAGTCTAGTGTTTCATTTAAGTATCAAACAATGACTGATAGAATTAATTGATACGCTAAGAGCATTCTGCCTATGTTTTTACTATCATACTCAGAAGGAATCTATTAGACTAAACACTGTATGTTTATTGTTGCCAAGTTGCAAAGAAATTCAATATCACTAAGGTTGTAGTGAAGAGACCACAGTTTTAGCAATGTTCATTGACTCATCTTTTATCCTTCTGATTCATTTGTAACCACCCAAACTCTTTCCCAAGCCAATCCTCTCCTCTGAGGAAACTTCCAAATAAATGAAACTGAATGGTATTTTTGAGGTTCTGACCTCATCTATAGAGCCAGATGTAGAGGAAGTTACTCTGAAAAAAAAGAAAGAAAGAAAGAAAGAAAGAAAAGGAAGAAAAAGAAAAAGCATAGTTAAATACCAGCTCTCTACAAAAAGAGAAGTTGTTTTCTGACAATTATTTTGAGATTGTGCAGTTTTCCTATCCTGGTATTCTTTTGTTTTCTATGCTTAGCTCAGGAGGAGAGTGAGTGCCTAAAATGAGAAGGGTAGAACAGACATTTTAAAAAAATAGACTTAGCAATCCAAAAATATTTAACCAGAAGGTATTTTAATGAGTGATAAATCCTTACATTAGGGAGATTTAAAGAGTGATGACAGAAGTTTTGAAGTACACACAGATCTAGTCCAGTGTACAGTAGGAAGTCTAATGGACCAATAGTAAGAATAACTTGACCATACTTGGAGGATTACTTAAATTTCTCTCTGGAGATGGCTTCATTTAGATGGGCAGTTTTAAATTGGTAATCCCTGACACCAGAAAGAGGAAGAAGCAACATGATGATTTAATTATTAGTTTTTATGAGAAAAATAGAAAATATTCAACTCAATTTTTTCAGGTATGAGGACATACATTTTTTTCAAGAAAAATGTACAGTTAATGGAGTGACCATTTTTTGAGGAAGATGGTAAAGAGGATAAAAATTGTGTGTTGCTAATATGCCTAGTAATTCATTCTTTTGTAGCAGCTTTATAGAGATATAAATTCACATACTGTGAAGTTCACCAGTCTAATGCACACATTCGATGTTTAAATATATGTATATTTACAGAGTTGTTCATCATCACCATCATCTAATTTTAGAATATTCTCATCATCCCAAAGGAAATCTTGCGCCCATTAGTGGTCACTCCCACTTCCTCTTTCCCCTATAGATTTGTGTTTATTCTCCCCTTTTGATTAAAGACTGCCCGACAGTGAGAAGTTTTATCTATTGTGGCTTTGATTTACATTTCCCTAAAGATCAATGGCGTTGAGTATTTTTTCACGTGCTTATTAACAACTCCTATATTTCCTTTGGAGAAATCTTTGTTAAAATCCCTTGTCTATTTTAAAAATTGTGTTGTCTTTTATTATTGAGTTTAAGAGTTCTTCACACATTCTGGATATATGGTTTGCAAATATTTTCTCCCATTCTGTGGGTTGTTTTTTTTTTTTTTCTTAGTAACTTATTTTTTTGTTCATACCTTATTCCTGGAAACTCCTCCATATCTTCAATTGAGTTTGAAGCTACCTCTACAGCCTGACACCCCTTCATTTCTCTAACTTCAGTATTTTACTTGCAATCTTTCACATTTTTTTTTTCACGCAGATGGTCTAATAATCCATTCCCACTTCTCTATACTTTTTTTTTTCCCTAAGAGGAATAGAGAAAGTGTTTCTGGACAATTTGCCTACTTTAAACCTCAGCTTCCTTCAGAAAATGTTGTCTAAGATCACAGTGTGAAAGATAGTCTAAAAGCAACACTCCTTTTTTTTGTAGCAAGGAACTTATTCAACTTTCTGCTTGGGAAAGGGTTCCAGACATTTGGTTCAAAAAAATATTTTTGGAAAGCTGAGGCCCCCCTTCTCAGAAATGTTACTTTAATTTTGAGCTAAGTCATTATTTAAGTGTAACACCATTTTCATCAAGAATGTAGAATAATTTTTACCACTCTATAGTAGACGCCCAACCTGCTGAACCACATAGGTCAGGGGGTCAGGGCAACTACTCTAGAGTAGTAGTTAACCAGGTATATATGAGTTAATTCAAAGAAGATTCCTAAGTAAATATGATTTGATTAGTTACACTGGTTATTGGAATTTTATTTTAGGGTTAAAGATTCATGCCCTGACTGGTGGCTCTGTAGGTTGAGCATCATCCAGCAAACTGAAGGGTCATGGGTTTGATTCTTGGTCAATGCCTGGGTTGCAGGCCAGGTCCCTGGTTGGGGGTGTGCTAGAGGTAACCAATGGATGTTTCTTACGCACATCAATGTTTCTCTCCCTCTCTCTTCCTCACTTCCTCTCTCTCTAAAAATAAATAAATAAAATCTTAAAGTACTTTAAAAAAGGTTTGCCTGTCCCTTTTAGTTCTAAATGTACATACAAGTATTTGTCTTTCCCTTATGACAAGATAGATTTGATTACAGGTTCCTTGGATTTGAAAAAATACCTACACCAAAATTAATTAAGGATACTATAATCATAACATTTAAGAAAGAGATAAATTACATACAGATCATCTTTTTAAACAATAATAAAATTCAGTCATATTCTGGGCATTTTTTAATCCCCAAAATACTTGAAGATGTGCTTAATGGAGAAAGGACATAAAATTTATATAACTAGATGCCTATTATCCTAGCATTAAAATTCTTTATAATAATACATAGTATTTATAATCACTTCTTTGCTCCACAGTCCTCAAATATCCTTTCCCCATTTTCTAGGCCATGAAATTAAAACATAGGTTGCAGTCTAAGATGTAGAAGGCATGTGTATATTCACACATAGTAATTAAATATAAATACAGATTTCTGTTTTTGATTTTAGTCTTTTAAATAAATGTGAACTTCCTCAAACTGAATGTTACTTTCATGAGGAAAGCACATGCTGTTCTTTAAACTTTGATTTTTCAACAATCATAGTATTAATGGTCTAAATGGAGGTTCAACAGCGAAAGGAGTCCAACAATTTTCTTGCCTTCACAGAGCTTGTACACCAGGAAATGACAAATAATCACATCATACATTAGTGTGATGTGGCACAGACTGTTGTAAGAGAGGCATTGAACCTAGCTTACATGGAAGAAGCATAATCTAAGTTGAGACCTTATGGATGAATAAGAGTTCCTTGGGTGAAGTTTTCAAGCAAAGAGAACAGTATATACAGAAGCCTAGAGATTAGAGAGACAGAGTCCAGTTAGAGGACTTAATGTAGTTCCTAATGATTGGAACAGAAAAGTGAGACAGACCATGGGTGTTGGGAGATGAGGACTGAAAAGGAAGCCGAGAGGCTTTCCATCAAGACCACTAGTAACTGTGTTAAGAAAAGCAGTGGGGACCCACCCAGGATCATAAGCAGAGGAAAATAGCAGGATGAGACTTTCAGTTTAGAGTTACAATAATAATGATAACAACAAGAACACTAATGATTGCTAATATTTATTGTATTGATAACATACCAGACAGCAGGCTAAATGTTTTATATCATACACTTTCCAATATTTTTCAAGTATGATTACTGTAGCTGACAATAAAAGCTATATACATGTTATAATTGTCAGAAAGTAGAAAGGAAAAACATTTCAGTTTATTTAAACAGGGCTTTGTTCCATATTTACCAGTACAAAAGGTAACCGTATGTAAAATGTGGACCCCACTTTAGAGAATATAATTTGACAGTGTAAACAAACAAGATACTTTTCATTTTGGGGACATAGAATTACTTGGGAAAATGGTTAAACTGCAGGGTAATTTTGGAAAAGTTTGAATTACATTCAATTTATTTCTCCATAGCACAGTTTTGTATTATTTTAATAATTGTGCGTGTGTGTTTGTACTTAGGTAAGTGGAGATTTAGTGGAAAGGCCTTGGAAGAATATTACAAGTGTGGGCCTTGAATTATGGAAGTAAAGTTTTTGAGAAGACATAAAACTATCAGGAAAATAGTACATTTATATTGATAGGCTTCTCAAAGGCATTGTTGAAATGAAAAACTATCATTAAGCTACTTTGCCAGCCCTGGACATGCTCCTGGAAGTGACACTAAAAATATTTAGAAACTGCTCTGGCTGGTGTAGCTTAGTGGATTGAGCAATGGCCTGTGAACCAAAGCATTGCAGGTTTGATTCCAGTCAGGGCACATGCCTGGGTCCCCATTAGGGGACACATGAAAGGCAACCACACATTGATGTTTCTCTCTCTCTCTTTCTCCTTCTCCTTCCCCTCTCTCTAAAATTAAGTGGGTAAAATCTTTTTAAAAATATGTAGAAACCAATAAGTAACAAGCACAAATTAATCAAAAAGGGCTCAGGTCACAGAGGGGAAACTTCCTTAGCAGTTTCCTGGCTGCTGGGGATAAGCAGGGATGCTAAAGGAGGGACCACAGGTGCTGAAACTTCTGGGAGACCTCAGGAGTTGAAAGTTGTTGGCTGTTGACCAAGGAATATGGAACCAGTGTAATATTTTATTACCAACCACCATGACTACACTAGTAGGTATTGGCTTAATTTTAGCTGTATGTGTTCCTATTTTTAGTCTGAATAGGAAGAACTATATAAAGATGGCAAGATGGTAGGCATCTGTATAAGGTACAGGAATAATATGCTCAGAGAACACTGAATTTGAAAACAATGTAAATTTAACATCCCTCAAATAGACATATGTTCCAAAGAAAATGAGTCAGAACCCCAAAACAGAACAGAATATAAGCAGAACCCAATTTCTAAAAAGTATGACATTCATTGTAATGGAGATAAATTGTACTCAACATTGGAGGAACCATAGGTTTGGCTCTTTATGAAATAAGGGCAGAGTTGTCAAAATGAACTTTCAAATATTTGTTGAACTCTTAGAATACACAAGAGCATTGAGAGTAAAAATAACATTCTCCTTTAGTAAGGACATCATCCTTGTCAAAGTGTATGACAGGAGGTGATAGAGTAGAAGCTGGAAAGTGAGGATTCTTCAAGTCTGCCACTTGTGCCTCGATGGTCTCTGACAAGCAAACATATCAGAGTATTGGGTTCACCACTTTAACAGAGATCAAAATAACAGTGGCTTAAATAAAATACATTACTTTATTTCTCTCTCTCTCATACTGGCTGGCAGTCTGAGCTGGTAGGCAGCTTCAGTGGCCATCTGCAGACTTGGGTTTTTCTGTGCCATAAGGTGTTGTCCTATCTGCACTGTGGAAGCTGACTCAAGGTTGGGAACCGCCCTGCCTGGTATCAGAAGCTGTAACCGCCGCCAAGGCTAAGCCTGAGGGGATGACCTTGGACCATAAGCCAGCAAGGAGACGAAAGCTTATCTCCCTGGCAGGAGCGCTGCTTCTGCTCCTTTTACTTCACCCTGCCTGGCTCCCAATGCTTAGTCGGTTAGCCAATGATGGGTAAGATTCCCCAAGGGGGGAACGACCTAAGACAGGCATGATCACGTGGGAGGCCCCTAAGGAAGGACTTTGGGGGCTACAGCAAAAGGGGGTGATGGACCCTCACCCCTCGGCTTTGACAAAACCTGAGTCCTCATTGTCTGCGAGAAAATCTCCTAATCTCTTGGCTGCCTTACTTCCCTTGCTCCACCTAAGCCTGAAACAATGACAGAGGGTGGTGCAGCTCTGTGCTGGAAAGGGCGGGTTCCCCAGGTGATCAGGCCTAAGAAAGAATATGTAAAATCCTCTGAAACCTGCTTTGTTTAGAATGCTCTCAATTAACTGATAAGGGTCCAAGGAAGAAGTAAGTTTGTTCCTTAAAGTTTTTTACAGCTCTTTGACCCTGACTCAAAATAGGCCCTCAGACTTCCTTGTTATCTATTGTTTGATCCTTACTTCCTGGCAATGTTTAATGAACTTTACCTGAACTCCTGTGTAAACGAACCCAATAAAAGGGTTACCTGCTCAGGTGGGAGAACGAGGCACTCTCCCCTAGGGAGGGTGGCTGAGGCGCTCTCCACTAGAGAGAGTGGCCATTCTGTTCTTATTTCCCCACAAGACCTGGTTGTCTCTGTGCATGTTTTTCTCGTGCTTTGTCGAGCCATCCGCAGCATTCCGCAGTCACTGCCGGTTTGTGGTTGTGACAACTCAACACTACATTGATGTTTCTGCCTGCTGGGAATAAGGGTGTTAGTTCGAAGTAGCTCAAGAAACCGGGCGGACCCAGCAAGCTAAGGAGAGCAGGGCTTATTAGCAGAGAAAAAGAGGGAAAGGGGAGACAACCAAGGGAGGCTAAGAGGAAAGTGGGGCAACCAAGGGCGGTTGGGTCTCGCTTGGTTGTTCTTAGATCAGGATTTTTAAACACAAAAACCTACGGTTGGGGTATTAGAGTCTGATTGGCTAGAGCTGCTTGCTGGGTGAAAGCTGTATCCTATTATGCCGGAGAAGCCGACCCAGACCCTAATCTTCCTGGGTAGGGTCTGCAGACAGCTTCTCACGGTGCCATTTTCTTACCTGGTGATTTTCATTCCTCCTAGGCCTGCCTAGATCTAACAGGGGGAATATAGGGCAGTGGAAGGCACTTCTTTAAAAGGAATGGTGTACAAGTTGCACACATCAATTTTAGTCACATTCCATTGACTATTATTGAATTACTTGGCCATACTTAGCTGCAAGGGAGGCTGAAAATTGTAGCCTCTAGTTAGCCAGCCAAGTACTCAGCTAAAAACAATGGAAGTTCTAGCATATAAGGGAGAAGGAAAAAAAAAGGGTATTTAGGAAAATTAGGAGACCCCGCTGCCTTTAACTACACTAAACCTCAGTTTCCCTTTTGTGAAATGTGGAGAATTGTATTAAATGATCAGTGTGTAGAAAACATCTAGCCCAGTGCCTGGCACAGGTTAAGTCCTCAACAGTAAGTAGTTTCCTCCCTGTCTTCATGCAGTGGTGGTCTGGATAGTGTTCATAGAATTCTTGTTTATAGAGAACCCAGTGAGGCAACAATGCAGACCTGGTATAAGAAACAGCCATGTGATGTGGTACTAGTTCAGTTACTGCTCTTCATCCTGTGCCATATCCATGACAATGTGTTTACAAGTTTTTCTATTAAATAGTATCATCCTTGAGTCCCTGGATCCCTTTCTATTTTGATGAAATGAGTTTAATGACCTAAAGGAAGCATGTCTACGAAATGCAAAAGATCTCTTTGGGCTCTAAGCTCTGAGCAAGAGCCTAGTACAAATCCTACACAGCTGCCCTTCAGCTATTTCTCCCCCATGGTCTTTCTTAAAATATATCCCAAGGAGCTAGGCTCTACTGAGGGCATCATCTTTTCTCCTCTATTCAGATATAGGTCCTAGGTTCCTGAAACCTTTTCTTTAAAATTATTTCTCTACTCTTCCCAACAGTTTCAATATACCAGTCTTAAGGTGTCTTTAGTCTCTGAATAAAGGAGACTTACAGTGCCCTTCTTAATCATGTTTCCTTTATTTTTATAGTATGTAGGCTCCAAAATGGCCCCCAGTAATCCTGACCTCAGGGAATTCATTTTCTAGTCTACTGTCACATTGAGTCAAAGCTGACTCATATGATCCACAGAGGGTAAAGGTAATAGTGTGTGACATCAAGGCTATGTCATAAAGGCCACTGAAGCTTTTCCTTTGCTTCTTTTTGGACCCATTTTTATAGGGGACAGAAGCCACCAGACCATTAAGACATAAAGAAGCTTTTTGGGAAAAGCCCATGTGCCAACAGCCAGCAACAGTTGGCCACCCATGTGAGTGAGCTTACTGAGAAACAGATACTCCACAGACATCTGACTCTGACCTCATGAAGGACCAAGCCAAGCCATTTCTGCATTCCTGATCTATATTCACTGTGGGAGACAATAAATGTGTACTGTTGGTTTAAGTCATTATGTTTTGGGGTCATTTGCTATACAGCAATAGATCACTAATATACTATTAATCTTTATATTTTTTTGAAATTGCAATGCATTACTTTTCTCAGATCTTCTCTCACTGTAATTGTTATGCATTTTCCTTGGCAAATCATTGTGATTCTTCAGTCAGGGCAAATGGAGTGCGAAGCAGTTCTCAGCTGACAGATGATACACACTGATGTATTGCATCATCTGTTAATACTATGTTTCTTAAATTTATGAATTATTTATTTTTAAAATATAAATTGCAGTAGATTCCAAGTTCTTCGTCTAATTCTCTTGTTCAATTCAGCTCAATTTGCTTTTATAAATGGGAGGGAAAAGACCTTTGTTATAGGTTTCAAGACAGAAGTACTCATGATCTGTGTCCTGCCTTGTCAATGAGAAAAGCTATAGGTCCATCTTTAATAGTTGTAGGGATAAAATGTTTATTTCCATAAACTTTTCCATGGAAAAGTTTATTTCCATGTTTTACTTCCTCACATTTACTCCCCTGCCTCCCCCCAAATCTCAGTATATATCTGAGAATGTAACACTTGTGAAAGTGTTATGTCAAGATAGATAGGTAGATAGACAGATAGATATAGACATGATTGAGAACCCAAATAGATTAAATTTTGCATACAAAATGTACTTTCTCCTATACAGGAGAAAGTTCTTTTCCATCTTTTCTATCCATAGTGACAGTTCTCAAGCATGGACAGTATGTTTATCAGATCACTAATCCAGACTGGGGATACTTAATGCAGACATTTTAGTAGTATTGTAAGCATCACCTATATAGTTGAAACAATCATTTGATGATACCTATTACTGACACAGTCAAATAATCAGCTTGGTCATGATAGTTTCACTTACAGATTCTGACTGCACAACACAATTGCCTAGGTGTGACTTTTTAAAAAACTTTTTCCTATCATTTTTCTTCCCAACATCCCAAAAGATAATTATTTCTTTTTTTCTTTTGAATTTCTTTCTAGATGTATCATTCTGGAATTCTAATGAAGTAATATTAAGACTTCAATATTAATAATGAAGTAATATTAAGACTTCAATATTAATAATGAAGTAATATTAAACACTGAAGTGTTTAAACTCAATTGTGGAAACATGTTTACATTGAGTAGTTTCTTTGTTTTTTGTTTTGTTTTGTTTTTTACAGATTTTACTATTTTTAGAGAGAGGAAATGGAGGGAGGAAGAGAAGGAGAGATACATCAACCAGTTGCCTCTCATACACATCTCGACCAGGGACTGAATCTGCAACACAGGCATGTGTCCTGACCGAGAATACAGAAGGATACCCAACCAGCTGAGCCACATCAGTCAGAGCTGCACTGAGTAGTTTTAAATACATTAAATAACCTTCAGAGGTTTAGAGAATACCCCAAGAAAGTCAGAGTTGAGCTGGAATAATCTGCATTGTAACAACAGCTACTCCAGGGAAGACATGAATCCCTAGTCAGCACTCACAACGAACACCACAGCTTGTAAGACTGATGCTGGGAACCCTGGCAGAAGAGGCCTTTGACTATGCACCTGCATGTTCCTGTTACACACTTCAGAATCTAAGTCCTAGGTCTGTGGGTGTGTTTGATGTCTGGAGCCTAGGTCAAATCCTGGACTTCATTTCAGGGGAGGCTGAGAGAATGAATCCAGGCTTCTAGCTGGGAAGGAAGGACTATGCAGGAAAAGAGTGTCTAAAAAGATTCTGGGCAGTGATAAACATGAAACCTGCCCTTTGTGATCAGTAACTCTTAGAATTATGTGTTGTGTTTCATTCAACTTGAGTAAACTTATGAGTATTAACTTATTCAGCAACCATGATATGAAGTTGGAATCACTCTTAACAAAATTGTGAAGTTTTTAATCTCTCACTTAACCTCTTAGCATAATTTCCTTCAATCCCAAACTCTCTCTATATATGCTCCCTGTGTTTCATCTGAGAAACTTACTCTTGCCTAATCACCTTATCTTTTTTGGCTGGATGGATAGGAGAAAGACACCTCCTAAGGTCTCCAATTCTTTTATGTATTTGCTGCTCACTCTTTGAGCCCAGTCCAGGTGTTCTTATTCAGGCATTTCTAGTGAAATAATCTAAGAAACTGTACTTTGTGAGAAGGCTACGATATTGCAGATTTTAGTTACCTTGTTTATACTGTAAGCTTTTAAAAGATGTTTGCATCTTTTCTCCAATGGCATAAAGCCAAATAATTTTAAGTTTTGAAAGGAATTATGATGATTATTAAACACTTATTTTATAGAGGAAGTAATTAAGGGCAAAGGAGATGTAAGATTTGTTCAAAGTGAACCATTTAGTTTTGAAGTTGAGAGTAGAATCCAGAGCTCCTGATTCTAACTTAGATTAACAAATTGTAAGACTCATATACCAAATATAAGAGATCCTAGGTTTTCATGGGTGTGATGGACAAATGAGTAGGAGTCAGAAAAAAATGGAAAGACATTAAATATATTTTGTAAATACAATATTTCCCTAACAAATCAAGTTCACTGGCATTCAAAACTTCCTCAAGTTGGTAAGCCTTCTCACAGATTACCTTCTAAAATGTTTAGAAGAAATTGTTCTGGGAACCCTCACATAATGGTGAAAACATGTGTACAAAGATGCTCTCTGTGACACTGCTTTGACTAGTGACAAAGTTAAAACAATCTGAATATTAAAATATATTATCACACATGCATACTTTGGAATTTTTTTGTGGACATTGAAAGAATGAAGTTGAGCTATATATTGTGACAGAAAGTGTTCAGAATATACTAGTTAAGATAAAAAGCATAGTGCAAAGAAAAGATGCATAGTATAATCTGATTATGAAAAATTTTAAGGCACATATGTGTATGAAATATATAACATATATATATGCTTATGAAAGTTCTAGAACTATATATTTACATAAAATAACTTTTTAACAGTGTTTACCTCTGGGTGTGAGATGGAGAAATGGGATGGAAGGAAATTTCAATTTTATTTTCATGTTTGTATTGTTTTAATACTTTACAACACACATTTAAAAAATAAAAAGCGATTTTGAAGTAACTTAATATTTATTCTTCATCTTTTCCTTTTCTTAAGTCTTAGCAAAATAGGTATATAATGGCTGGGCATTTTTACAGTTGACCCTTTTGTCACCAAGGGTGTGTCTCCCAGTCTGGGTTTCAGCCTATACAAAGGGAGAGTAGAGCGAGTGTGAAGTGCCTCCTCACACCCCACCGGGCTATGTTTGCTTATTTACAGATATTTAATGACTATGTCAATGTTTAAAGATTGTGGATATTTATTATAAAATGTTGGCATACAATCAGACAACTGAATTATGTGAGAACCACCCATGGCGACAGATTACTATATTTACTATGTTGTTATTTAATGAGTGAGCAACCCCTTGTATATTTTGGTGCACTTTGTTTTCCCTACTTTTATAAACAGTAGGCTGTCCTAGTTCAGTATATCTTCTATAACAAAATACAGTAGACTAGGCAGCTTATAAACCACAGAAATTTATTTCTCGCAGTTCTGGAGGCTGTAAGTCCAAGATCAGAGTGCCAGAAGGGTTGGGTCTGGTAGGAGCCCTCTTTTGGTTTGCAAACATCCTGTGATCTCTCACAAGGTGAGAGGGGCGAGGGCTCCCTCCTATTGTGATTGAAGCATTTCCCAAAGTCCCCACCTCTTAATACTATTATCTTTGCAGGTTAGAATTTTAATATATGAATTTGGGGGAGACACAAACATTCAAATCACATCAGGGGATGTAGGCTATATTTCAATTTCTTCTTTGTGGGCAGCAGACCTTGTTACTATAGCAGACCTGATCATCACACTGGTTAAAGCAACCAGAAGCAAGCAACAGAGCACAAAATGTTTCCATCTACCCACATTCCTTTTCTAGTATAATACCAAATCTTATGAACAGATTCAGGCTCCTGGGTTTTCAGGCTCCTGCCCTTCATGTTACAATGATTCAAAGCTGTGTTTGGGAACTGATTATTCTGCTCAAATTATTTCATCTGAACCTCCCAGTGAATAACAGCCCTGACTTTTCTAACTGTCTCTCAATAATTCTTTGAATCCACAAGTGAAAAATGCCATTGCATAGGCAAGGACTTGAACCACATTGCTAATCTCTATGGGAACTGTTGAGCTGTTTATCAAAAGGATCTGCACATTTTCTAAGCCTAAATTTAGGAATCAAAGATTACACATTATTTCCCAGCCTTTTCTCCATTCTTTGTCCTATTTTTTCCCTACAGAAAACAAACAAAAACTACTGATTACTTGATCTAGTTATCATAAATTGATTTAGATTTCCTGGAAGTAAGAGACCTTTAGATAATAGGATTTTCAGTGGTACTAATGAATACAGTTTCAAAAGAGCCAGAAGATTTAAATAATTAAGAAGAGCTTTCACTTCTTGGAAATTTCACTTCTAGCTATTAACAATTCAGCAATGGTAAATGTGCTGGAGAAATACTATTGAGTTGTTTGCAAGACGTGGTGCCCTTTATTTATTTGTTAACTTAAAATTGTCAAATTAATAAAATCAATATGCATCAACCCCCACAATACTTCCCAAGATTCTTGCCTTTATTGGTTATATTCCATTTTCACTTGATAACATTCAAGAAATTTATTTAGAAATTTATTGAGAGCCTGCTAAGTCTCAGGCTCTTTTCAGAATCCTACACAACATATTATGTATTTAAATTTGGTTGGTTCTATATATGCTTAAGCTGGGACACATTCCCAAATGCTTTTGGCATATCAATGATCAATATTTGCTGAAGAGAATGCAAAGTTATTTTTTATATCATGATCATTACACAAAAAGTTTAAAGAAAAAAATTACAAATTTAAAAAGCATTCCACTAGCTCATCTCTTCAAGTAGTCCTTCCATGTGGACAAAAATAATTTGGTTTCATTAAGTTTCAAAACTTTTATATTATTTTAACAATTACATTCAAAAGCTGCCATATAGCATATCATGAATTTGTCAGAAAAGTTACTAAGATATATCAAATGTTCATGATTTATGCAATAATATCACAAAGTAAATGTTGTTACTGAGTAATAGAGATAATACATTGACCTGTTTTTATAACAAGTACTAAGCACAGTACTGGCACACAGTAGTTTTTTTTAAACAGCTTTATTTAGATATAATTCACATGACAGAAAAATCACTTTTAAAATGATCAATTCAGTGGTTTTTAGTATATTCAGAGTTGTACTACCATCACCATAATTTAATTTTAAACATTTTTTTTTTACCTCAAAAACAAATCCATTCCCATTGGTAGTCACTCCCCATTTCTCCTCTCGAGCCTTTGGCAACCACTAATCTATTTTCTATGTCTATGAATTTGCTTATTTTGAACATTTCATATAAGTGAAAATACACAATATGTGGCCTCTCAGGTCTGCTTTTTTTTTTCACTTAGAATAGTATGCAAGTTTCACCCATGTAGAAGGGGGTCAGTACCTCATTCTTTTAATGGCTGAATAATATTTCATTGTGTAGATATACCACATTTTGTTTATCCATGCATCAGTTGAAGGGTAGCTGGTTTGTTTCCACTTTTTGGCTGTTTGTTATGAATAATGCTACTATGAACACTGATGTACAAGTTTTTGTGTGGACATGTTTTAATATCTGTTGGCTATATACATACCAGTGGAATTGCTAGATCATATAGTAACTCTTTGTGTGTGCAATCTTTTGAGAAACTGCCAAATTGTTTCCAAAGTGTATGCACCAATTAAAGTTCCACAGCAATGTCCAAGGCTTTTCGTTTCTCTACATTTTCATCAGCACTTGCTTGCTATATGTACTCTTTTTCTTTATACCTGTCCTGTGGGGTGTGAGCTGTATCTCACTGTGGGTTTTGATTTGCATTTCCCTAATGACTAACGATGCTGAGTATCTTTTCATATGCTTATCGGTTATTCATATATCTTCTCTGGAGAAATGCCAATTCAAATTATTTGTCCATTTTGTAAATTGGGTTATCTTTTTATTGTTTAATTCTAGGATTACTTTATATATTCTGTACATATTTCAAAGTCCCTTATCAGATATATAATTTTTAAATATAGTCTCTCATTCTTCAGTTTGTCTTTTCACTTTATGGTGTCATTTGATGCACAAAGTTTTAATTCTAATGAAGTCCAATTTACCTATTATTTTTTCTTTTGTCATTTGTGCTTTTGGTGTCACATCTAAGAAATCATTGTCTAATCTATGTGCACTGAGATTCCGTCTCTAATTTCCTCTAAGGATTTGACAGTTTTAGGTCTCACATTTGATTCACTTTTAGTTTTTGTATATATTGTGAAGTAGGGGTCTACTTTATTCTTTTGTATGCAGATGTCTAGCTGCCCCAGTACCCTCTGTTAAAAAGGCTTTTCTTTCCCCCACTGAAATATCTTGGCACCCTATCAGAGTCAATTGACTATAAACATATGGGTTAATTTCTGGACTCTCAATTCTATTCCATTGATCTGTATGTTTATCTATATAGCAGGATCACATGATCTTGATGACTGTAGCTTTGGGTTTTAAAATTGGGAAGTATGAGTCCTTCATACTTCTTTTCCAGGATTGTCTTTCATATTAGGGTTACACATAAGTGATTATTTAATGAGTGAATAACTGGACAAATGTTTGTACTTTTTAAAGTTTTATTTTTTGGCGGGGGGCGGGGAGGTTGGAAGTTTTAGCATCTTTAAAGGGATGCTAACTAAGAGATAGTGGTATTTAGATAAATGTACCTTCAAAAAATGTACCAGGATTGGTCCTATTTTATAAAGATGCCTTGGGTTTCTGCTGCTTGGGCTGCATGACAGAATCTGTTTCTGAATTCTGTGTAATTGATACCATGCTGGGGGTCATAGCAGGTACTCAGTACATATTCATACATTAAATGCCTTGTCCTTTTTTGTTTTGTTTAACCTATTGGTTGTCTTGCTGCTACTTTTTGGTTAATAATTGGTGAATTTCTTGTTTTTCTAGTTTATTCAATAACTCTGCAACTTTGGTTTAGAAGCCCATTTTTCCTAAACTTCTGCCAATTTTCTGTGCATGACCAAAATATGCTGGACAGATGATTTTCCAGAATGGAATCATTAGTAATTCTTTTCAGATGGAGTATGAAAGAATTCCGATTTGCCTCTTTCGCTTTTTCAGTCCAGTGTCTTTGCTATCATTTGTAAAGCCTGGTCTTCTATTAGATGCCAAGGGCAGAAAACAACTTCCATTTCCAAGGCTGCTGACATATTGCTTTGTGTTTCCTGAAATATCATTTCCTCCAGGAAGACTTTCCAGTTTGAGATATAGAGTGGACACTGATTCTCATAGTGAATATGCAGTCTTACATAGTCCACCACTCCTCCACAATCTAAAAAGGAAAAAAAAAGCTTTAATGTATGGTAAAGTTTTGAATCTTCACATCTTTGTTTATATCTGTCTGTTCCTTGTTTGGTACATTAGACCCAGCCCGTCTCTGTGTTTCTAATATTATTTTTTTCCTGTATTGATTCTAACCTGTTAAAACACATTTTTGCTTTAGGTTTTAAATTTTAATAGTTTCCTTATCTTTCTCTAGGCTCTTTTAACGCTAGCTCTGCTAGGTACACAATGGGTACTCAGTAAGTATTATGTGAGGATTTTTTAATTAATTATCTCTAGAACTCCAGGTACAAAAAGGCTAAAGGTAGTTTGGTGTAAGTGCTTAATTACAGAGCAACATATGGCCCAAAAAGCAGCCATGAAATCTATAATAATTTTCCTTATCTAGTTACGCAAGAGGGCTACAAGCTAGCAATAAGGTAGTCACCAGAAGTTGAAAAGATGGATAGACCCGTGTTTTATCTGTGGGATCCTGCTAGTCACACCTCCACAGCAAATTAAAAGCCCCGGCTAGGACCAGGCACCTGAGATGTGTAATTCTGGCTTCTGTACTACTGTTGGAGAAACCATGGGAACTAATTTTCCTTTAATTAATTCATTCGGTAAGTACTAATTAGCTCCAACTATGTGCCAGGGGATGTTAACTATAACAGGGAACAAGACAGTCCTTATATTCGTGGAATTTACATGCAGAAGGGTGGAGAAAGGTGTATACCATAACCTACAATTCTTTCCCCATCTCTAAAGCGGGTGATAGCTTCTAGGTTCAATTTGAACTTTAGGGACTGTTAACTCAGCGTTGGATAACAGCTGAGAATATAGCAAAAGCTGGTCGCTACTATATAAGTCAGTACAGGGTTGAACACATGCATAGCCTGGCCTTCCTTTACAAGTAAGGTGCAATTAATATGTTGGGTAAAACAGTTTTCAATTTTTTACATGGCCTTGGAACGCAGTACGATCCCTTGACCTCCTCTACATTGCCAATGACATGATTACAGCCACACATTTTCAAAAGGTCGGCGGTCGTTAGACATTTGATATTTCTAAATGCTGTTTGAAAGGCCTCCTGTCTCCTAAGTCATGTGTTTGCTAGTCGACACGGATTAAGAGCGCAAAAAAACGTCCGTTTAGCAGGGCAGCACGGTGATGGGGAGGCCTGGTGGAGTCACATGACCTTACTTAACATTTTGATCCCAGGAACTCAACATCCAAAGACAGCAGTAGCAAATCATGCAGGTTTTAAGGCAGCGTCCTGTCCTCCATACCGGGGGACGGAAGCTTTCTTTGAAACGGTAGCTTTTAAAGGGTTCTAGGTGACCCCAAACAGCTCCCACCCCGCCACAACCCCTGAATGCAGCACCAACAGGCGTGGCGCAGACACCTGTGGCTGAAGAACAGGAAGCAGGCGCGGGAGTCACGCGGCTCAGAGCAAGGAATTTCTTGACTGCGCAGGCGCCGAAGCCCTAGCGCTCTCCCGCCGAGACCTCGCCCTTAAGCCGCCGCCCGCTCCTCAGTATACGCCCGTGACGTCCACCGAACGGGGCGGGGGAAGGGGGCGGGGCGAGCTCGCGCTGTTGAATGGGCTCACCGAAGAGCCGCACATTCCAGCAGGCCCACGTGACGCGACCGCACCGCCTGAGGTAAACAACCGCGGCCCCGCCTCCTGGCCCTACCGCGAGGTCCGTACTGCTCAACGCCGGCGGGACACACTCCAGCGGGGCGGGCGGCTTCCTCCTTGAGTCCCCAGCGGCGCCGCGGGCTTCAGCGGCTGCAGTGGGCGCGGCGCCCGGAGTCTGCGGGCCTAACGCACCGGTAGGGGTCGAGCGCGCGTTCCCTCCCCGCCCCCACGGCACGCAGTGGCGTAGCAGGAATTTGGCGGGGGCCCGGGCGCTATTTGCAGCTTTTCAAGCACCGGCTGCCGGCGGCCCTTGGGTCATTTCTATTCTAGGGGCATAGGGTCATCGCTCTCGACTGGCCCCCTCCCCCGGACCCAGAGGGTGTGTCTCCCTCACCGGGGCTCGCCGGGCCTATAAGGGGCCGAGCGGCGGGCAGGGACATGCAGCTCTACAGCAGCGTCTGCACCCACTACCCAGCTGGGGGACCGGGTCCTACGGCCGCAGCTCCCGCTCCTCCGCCTTCAGCCGCTCCCTTCAAGGTTTCTGTGCAGCCTCCGGCACCGGCCAGCGGCGTGCCGGAGCCCGAGACCGGTGAGTGCCAGCCCGCCGCGGCCGCCGAGCCCCGAGAAGCCTCCACCGCCCCCGCTGCCAAGATGCCCGCCTTCTCCTCCTGCTTCGAGATGGTGCCCGGGGCTGCCGCGCCCTCTTCGGCAGCCGCTTCCGGCCCGTCCAGTGGGTCCTGCAAACCGCCGCTGCCGCCCCACTACACATCCACGGCTCAAATCACCGTGCGGGCCCTGGGCACCGATCGGCTCCTGCTGCACGGGCCCGAGCCTGGCTCCACGGCTCCCGCCGCCCAGCGCGGCCGCTGCCTCCTGCTGGCCCCCGCGTCAGGTGCCCCAGTCCCACCGCGGCGGGGTTCCTCGGCCTGGCTCCTGGAGGAGCTACTGAGGCCCGACTGCCCCGAGCCCGCGGCCCTGGACGCCGCCCGGGAGGGCCCGGACCGAAACTTCCGTCTCAGCGAACACCGCCAGGCCTTGGCCGCCACCAAGCACCGGGGTTCCGCGCCGCCCCCGGGGAGCCCGGAACCCAGCCCCGGCCCGTGGGGCGAGGAACACCCGGCAGAGAGGAGCCTCAGGGGCTGGGAGAGGGCTAGCGACCGTAGCGACTCTCCCAGCGCGGACGAAGCGCGGCGGCCTGGTTTAGAGGCTGAGACACCCGCGGTCCGGAGCAACGAGGCCTCTCAGAGCGGCGCCGCCGAGGCAGCGATCGTCTCCAGGTCGGATGCCAGAGACGAGAAACTAGCCCTGTATCTGGCGGAGGTGGAGAGGCAGGATAAGTACCTTCGACAAAGGAATAAGTACCGATTTCACATCATTCCCGACGGCAACTGCCTCTACCGTGCGGTCAGCAAGGCGGTGTACGGGGACCAGAGCTTGCACCAGGAGCTGAGGGAACAGACGGTACACTACATCGCCGATCATCTCGACCATTTTAGCCCCCTGATTGAGGGCGACGTTGGGGAGTTTATCATCGCGGCAGCTCAGGATGGGGCATGGGCCGGGTACCCGGAGTTGCTGGCCATGGGGCAAATGCTGAATGTGAATATACACTTAACAACTGGAGGGAGGTTGGAGAGCCCCACGGTGTCGACTATGATTCACTACTTGGGTCCAGAGGATTCTCTAAGGCCTAGTATTTGGCTCAGTTGGCTCAGTAATGGACATTATGATGCCGTGTTTGATCACTCCTATCCTAACCCTGAGTATGACAGTTGGTGCAAACAGACTCAAGTGCAAAGAAAACGCGATGAAGAACTTGCCAAATCCATGGCCATATCCCTCTCCAAAATGTATATTGAACAAAATGCATGCTCTTGAAGTGTCTGAAAACCTACACCCTGGGAAAAGTGCATACATCATTTGTGTTTAGGGAAGTATATGAACTCTAATCAGGGTAATAGCACTTTTAAACTTTCTAGATTACTGTAGGTGTAATGCCTTAACCTTTTTTTTTATTTTGAATGTTTTCTCAGAGCTGAAGGTTGCTGGGCACCTCGATGTTTCATGATAGCCTTGGATGATCCTACTGCAGTTTATAATTTGCTGTATAAAGTTAGCACTACTTAATTTGCAAGCTAATTTCTCACAGTGTATATTTGTTCATTCCTGTTAATCTATTTTCTATACAAATGTATTTTTGCACATTTAAAAAATTGGTGTAACTTCATCTACGATGTGTTCCATTTTGACAGCTTTTCCGCATAAACCCAGAGTTTATATGAAGCTTATTTTGAACAGAGTTTGTGAATTTAGTGGTTATTTTATGTTGAATTTGAATTTTACAATTCTTAGATATTATTTCAAAAGGAGATTGATATATTCATGTTTATCAGATGATTGGCCCATTCCATTTTGATGAAAGATTTGCTTTAGAAATCATTATTTTTCTAGAAATGGTCATCCTTTTAAAGAGTAATAATGTAAGGGAAGATTGTGGAGAGATTTTTTTTTTCCTTTAAGAGGCAGTGCCAGCTCTTACTTGAATGAAAGTCTGATATTTGCTGATGGAAGAGTGATTTTTCTGTATTCTGATTGATGTTTAGAGTAGATTGGTGCTCTCGATTGTTTTTATTTATATTTGTCATTTTGTTATAAAAAATTTTAACATGATGTAAAACTTTGTGATAAGCCTCCTGCTTTATATAACTTTTTGGATTCAACTGAGATTTGAAAACCAATAGGATGGATGCCTCAAACCAACATTTGCAGTTATTTTCATAGCAGGAAAATGTTGTCTTAATATTCTGTTCCTTTAAAATTTTTTAAAAGAGCAAGATAGGATTGCCCTGTGTTGTGTACAAACAAAAATGTCTAAATGGCTTGTATGGTTTGCTGGGTCAAACAGTATTCCCAACCTAAATTCTTATCTTATTTCCACTTTAACTACTTTGAGTCATATTTATTAAGTAATGAAGTTTGTACATTTTTATTTTGTAACATTTTGTGGGTTTTTTTTTGTACAATACTGTATTTGTATCATAGAGCAATTCTCAGTGATGGAGTGAATGAATAAAAGGCATAGTTTTACTTGTTTGGCTAAAGTGGTTTTTAAATTATAAGTGATAACTGTAGGAACTTTTTGTATCTACACTTTTTTAACATGTAAAGGTGTCACAGATAAAAGGTTTTCTTAAATTCTCACATGAACAGGATAGGATTATCAGTAGTAATTTCAAAGAAACATAATTTAAAGGTGGAATAACTCAAAAAATTACTGTCATTATTTCTAATTATAATTCCTATCTAATACACCTATTGACTAATGAACAGTGAAGTACAAGTATTATTAACCAGCACAATGTTTAATTATCATAGTACATTGAGTCAGCACAGATTTTAATGTTTTAAAGAGTAAAGCACTGCTCTAATCTTTATTTAGTCTAGCCTTTTGAGACAATTCAAATTTGATAAATTTTTTAAAATTTTAAGAAAATTAGTTTTAGTTGAGAAGTGCACCTGTATACATAATCCTGGACATGTTATTTATTGCAGAGAAAAAAGTTTGGAGTTTTTACTTCTCAGGTGTTTAGGTACCATGGTTATAGACACAATTGAATAGAGCTTAAGTTCCTTGCTTAACCACATATTTGGAAGGATGCCACTGATCATCAAGGAAAGTTAATTTGTCAAAGGTTTAAATGTTCATCTCGGTGTTTTAGGGAAGATAAAATATACTTCATGGCTTCACTAATTATATAACTTGGTAAGAAAGAAATTATTTTAAATGAATCACCTGGCTAATATGGTCCTCGCACTTTACTTTAGAGTTGTATAGAATTTGGAAATGCTTAAATATACAAAAAACCAAGACTAATTAAATATGAGTTCCTAAAGAGCATTTTATAAATTCATTAATGTTTTAAATAGGTTCTTTATGTTCTTTTTTATTTTAAAGTAGGGTCCTAAGTCCTTAATGTAGATTCTGAAGGTGATGCTTTTGAACAAAATTAAATGGGTCCCGAGGTTGTATTATATGGCTGCATATTTTTTTTAGTTCTCTTGCCTAAAGGTTTGTGTCTTTCCCATCCTCTCTATGGCTTAGATTTTTTTTTTTTAATCCTCACTCATGGACATTTTTTTCATTGCTTTTTTAGCAGGGATGGGAGGGACACAAGAAGTGGGAGAGGGAAACATGCTGGAGAGCAGTTGGTTGCCTTGTATGTGCCTGGACTTGGGATAGGACTGCAACATAGATATGTGACATGACTAGGAATCAAACGCAACCTTTTGGCTACAGGTTGATGCGCCAACCAACTGAGCCATGTAGGCCAGGGCCTCGGCTTAATTTTTTTCTAAGAATTTAAAAAGTTTTTTGAAGAAAAAAGGTATGCCTTTTTTTCTTAACCTTTATACTTAACTGTATTTTGTTATGTATAATGCACACCCATGTTTTTGCCCAAACTTTCAAGAAAATGAACCTTTTGTTTTAATTTTTAATTTACTTATATTTAGATGTTTTTTAGGAATTTTAGCATTTATTTTTGAACAGATAGTACAAGAAGTTTTGTGTAACAACTACAAAACGCAGTAATAGATACAAGGTATTTCAGGTACTATCAATATATAGTACATCCTTATATTTCCCTGCAGAAATTTGGGCAAAAAGGCACACATTATACAAGGCAAAATATGGTAATTTTTAAAAAATCCTCACCTGAGGATATGTTTATTGATTTTCGAGAAGGAGGGAGTGAGAGGGAAACATTGATTGCCTCCCGTAACTCACCTAGCAGGGATTAAACCCTCAACCTAGGTATGTGCCCTGAATGGGATGGAATTTGCAATCTGGTGTATGGTATGATGCTCTAACCAATTTATCCACCTGGCCAGGGCCCTTTATACTTAATATTTATTCTTTACTGCTATACCAGATTTATACGTTAGCAGTAATAGTCTGGGTCACTGAAGACTTGAGCAGTCAAAGGTGGAAGTGTGGTTAATTCTTATTTACTTTTAGCAAACATTTAACAGTTCATTCTTTTAGCTTCTCCTATAGAGTAGCCAAGAGGATCAAAACTGATGGAAACAGTTGATGCTGTGAGCAAGTTTCTTTAGAGTTTACTGCCCTATGAATATCAAGGAGAATAAAATCTATAAATCCAACTGTTGTATTTTCAGATAAATTAGTATGGGAATTGTATTAAACTTGAAAATTTTATTAAAGTACCTAGATTAAAAACTGATATAAATAACTTAGGGTGGTTTTTTAAAATTACTGTTCACTTAAAAACTAAAATGGTATAGTACTTGTAACATTTTGGCAAAAACCTAATTTTTTGAACCTTTTTATTTTCTCAAAATTTTCTCAACATAAAATATATTCATTTTAGTATACTTAATTGGACTGAGTAGTAAACCATTGATAAGTGGATATATACATGTGATACTTTACCTTTTTCTATACTTGTGGTTCATATGCTTGGTATGGCAAAAATTTTATTAGGCACAAAGCAATTTATCAGAAGACACATTTTATAGAGAGGAAATGCCTTAAGATCTCTTGAACATCAAAATTAGCCTCAGTTTGGGTAAATACTACTGTTGCAACGGTTTCTTCATAATTTTTGTATTAAAAAGAGCATCTTGAGATAATCCCACAACTTTATGTGTTTTTCTTCTTTTTCTAAAAGATGAGAAAAGTAAACCCTGAAGTTTTACTATGGTGTTCATATGTAGGGAAAGCATTAGAGAAGAAAAAATAGACTTTAAACCTTTGGACATATGATCATTTGATAGGTAGGTAAATGTACTGAATAAAGAGTGTATATCTACTGCAAATGTATAACGTTCACATTCAGCAGACAGTTATTTGTCATATGAAATAAGTCTAGACCTTATTTTTTTTGGACATCCCTTGAATGTCTAACTATCTCAAACAGGCTTAATTAATTGGTTAATTGATGGAAACAGTATACTTGGGAACATAATTAGAGTGCCAACAGGTAATCCTGTTAGAGAAACTAGATGGTATTTAATTGTTTCACTTGAAATAAATTGAGCTCAGTTAGGCATTGGCTGTATTATATTCTCTGGTGACTCTCTGGGTTCCAACCTAGTACCTAGCAGAGAGATGTTCAGTAAAGGAATTGAAGGTAAATAGGAGCTTTGGAAAACATTTAGTTGGTGAATATGAAATTAAATAAAAATGATTTGACCATAAAATTACTGGGAATTGTAACTGATGGAAATTTGGAACATTTTAAATTGAAATAGTGTTATTAAAAGACATTAAAGTATTGAATTCTATAATAGAAAACTAGATTTTGAAACTGAAAATTAGAATTTATTGATTTTATCTTTGTGTCATCTTCCAGACATCTTAAGAACTGAACCAATAAAAATTATTTAAAAATAATACTTCCATTAATCAGAAGTGATTTTGAAGGTGTTGCCTTGTACAAAGGGACTTGCTCTGACTTGCTTTAGGGGTTACACCCATCCCAAGTACATTGTACTAGTTTAGCTATATAATCTTTCTATAACCTGGTTGGGAAGAAAACATAGCTTTTAAGCATGTTTTAGGACTGTTGTGTTTAATAGTACTGGCTGCATGTTTACATAGTTGATCAATGTGCTTGGGCAAGTAGCATGAGTCAGATCAAAACATCTATTGGGGAAAAAAATCAGTGTATTTCCTCATACTGTAAATTAGGTCAGTGACAATAATTCTATGAGTAAAGGTCAAAAAGATAGTTCACTATCTTCAGATTACTTGTGGTAAAACCTTATCTAGCCTGGTTTCTCACAAGTGAGTTTCTCAATAAGCAAACAGTCAACTTATGTGTCTATAAAACAAACTGCTTTCGATAAAGTAATTTAAATGATCTATGGTAGACTTACTTGCTTTTGTAAAATAACTGAACATATTTGAATCTTCCTTTAATGACTTAGGGCTTTCCTGGGTATAAGACCTTATACCTTAGGGCAACATGGGTATAAGACCTTGAAGCCTTAGCAGATTGCTGAGCTGTGACAGTCCCTTTGTACTTTAGAGTATCTCAAAGTTCTAGGACTTTTATCTGGGTATTTTATTTCCTTCCTCCCTCCCTCCTTTCCTTTCTTTACATTCATTAAAGCCAGGGACAGCAGAGAGCCTAGGTTTTGCTCTGCTTTGGCCCCCTAAATATATTACAGGGAAAAAAGTGAGCCTTGATGGGCCTGTTAGCTCACTGAAAAGGCAGAGAAGAGGGGACCTTGAAGACAGGATCAAGGGGTAAGCCCAGGATGAGCTGCCACTGCTGGTTGCTCTCCTGGTTGCAAGTCTCCTGGGGTTCCTTACAATTTAGGAGAGAAAGTAAAGGTGCAAGTGCCTGAGAGGAAAGAAAGCTTCAGGCATGCTCCATAGAGAGCCTGCCAATGTTTTATACTTTCCTATCTCCCTCACATTCTGATTTTGTTCTTATCATTGTCACTTCCCATTCCTAATTTTCATTATGAATTCCTATGTTGAATTAGAGACACCAAAAAACATGCTTCTCAGAATTTATTCTAAGATAATAGGAAATGGGTTTCTAGGATGGTCTGCTATGAATAACGAGCTTCAGCTTTAGTTTTTGGTCACCTTGATAGTTTTTTTGCCTTCATCTTTGTCCTTTTTTCTCCCTTTTTTTTGCACCCCAGAAATGCTGAATTCGTCTGATTAAGGGACCTCTGAATGTGTGTATTGGCATGTTAAAATAAAACAATGTCAAAATTGGAGTTGATTTGTCATTGGTTAATGTTTTGCTTTCTCTCTGCCATGTGTAATCCTTTATAGTGTGTATGTGCCTGCTATGGTCTTATTTTTGCTTATATGTTTCTTGTATTAAATTTTCTGGTCCACAAAGATGTGCTAATTATGAGATAACTAAAATATTGGGTTTTCATTGAAGACTCTAAATTTCAGTGCATATAGACAAGTTCAATACAAATATGATTGGTCTTTTGAATTTCTTCTTCCTAATACTTATTTAATGAATGTGTATTATGTCTATACTGGGTAAATTAGTTTTCCTCGTCCTGGCCTTCCCTTTTTATAAAAGTAAAGTACTTTCCCCTCATATTTATTAGAATGGTTGAATAGAGTCAGTAGACGCCCTTCATTAATATGCTGTTAAATACACAATTTGAAAAAATTGCAATGGTCATGTGCATTTTATATTTTAAAGCAGTTAAAGTAGAATTTCCCTCCTCCAGCATTTTGTACTTTGAGCTGGAATGATTTTAGCAAGTGTTGAGGCCAAGTAGATTGGCAGTATCTAGAGAAGTAGTGTCAGTGATGTATTCATAAAATAATAATTGTATCTAAACAAATGTCCTACTTAGAAGTTTTCTGAATAATTTTAGGTCTGAACAGTGTGGTTGTATTTTTTAGCTTATCAAGATACAAAATGGTGGTGTACAAAATAAGTAACTGTGAAGGGAATTTATACCCATGTGTCATTTAACAACTATGTACCCAATTTGTGAAATAAACTCAGATAAGGTTCTCAGTTTTAATGACAAATAGAAAACATTCACACTTTTGTTTCTTACAGTGAAATATGACCTATACTGGTGATGCAATAGGAGTGAAAGTGAAGGAATTTGGTCAGGAAATTCTTGGCTGTCACTTTACTGCCTTGCCTTTTTGCTGAAAAGTGCCAGACCTAAGGGGAGTAAACAATTACATGTTTTCCTTTAAATCTAAGCAATGCTCATGTCTCAAACAGTAGATGCCTGAAACAGAAACCTTGCTAATTGCTTGCTTGTACAGAATTTCAGGACAAAAAAGAGAGAGATTTCAGATGTATGTTGAACTTTTCAACATGAAGTAGTTCTTGGATAGATTTTTCATTACCTTTTTATTTTATTGTTAGTGGCTGTTGGCAGAAGAAAATGCTACTCAAAATTGTGGCTATTTACAAAGAGATGGCTATACTGATTTAGAAGGCAACTGACCCTACAAGAATGAACAGTACCATTTTAATAGTTAAACTGTTATGAGACTATAAGAAGTCTGTTTCTATTTCATTCAATTGTTCCAAAGGGAATGGTCCAGGTTGGCAGGGCAGCTCTGCTCCATAGTCATTCCCTAGGATACTGACATTGTGAGCATGATCTAAGCTGAGTCACCACCATGTCTGGATTATAGCTGATGAGAAAGGGAAGAGGGTACAACCTGAAGTGGTGTGTACTTCACTTTAGTTCATCTGTTGTCAAGAACTTTGTCACATTGTCACTGGAAAGGGACCGGACCAGAGTGAGTCTGCCTTGACTGGCACAGTGTTGTGTGGGTTCTTCACTTTGTGCAGAAAAGATTTCACAATACGAGTCCAGGTGATTTTTGAGAGTATGTTTATTAAAGCTGGGGAGAGTGAAAAGAAGGAAGGGCTTAAGGTAGAAGAAGCAACAGGAGCGAGCCTAGGTAGGGCTGCTTTGACTCCCTAGAAATGTTATAGGAAAGAAGTGAGCAACACTGGGCTACATGAATTCACTGAAAAGTAAAAGTCACAGTGACAGAAGTGAGGTAAGGTGGGCCTGCTTTTTTAGCTTACTGGAACGTCAGAGAAAAGGGGCCTTGGAGATGGGTTCAGGGGGTTAGTCCAGGACGAACTGCCTCTGCTCACTGCTCCCCTGGTTGCAAGTCCCACTGGAGAGAAAAGTGAAGATGTATGCCTGAAAGGGAAGAAAGGTGTGGGTATACTCTAGAGACAGCCTGCACTGGCATCCTTTATTCTGAGGGTTTTTCTCTCTCATCTATGAGTGGGAATCCTAGAGAAGGCCTCAGGGGATAGTCTTAACAGAATATTCATTAGTTTTCCAGGTGTGTCCTTCAATATATTGACTCATCAAAATGAGCATATAGGAGAGTTTGGGATCATTCTCTGGACAGCTTTAATGCTTTACTTTTATCTTTGGTTTGTCTGGTTCTAATGTTTTGTTTTTTTTTCATTTGTTCCTTGTTCCCTTGACTTCATCTGTCTCTGGGTTGGGCTGGCACAAATGACACTAATTGGGTCTGTTATCTAGCTCCCTGACCAGGGTGATTTAAGCTATTTATTCTCTGCTTAGGGTGGAGAGGTATAAAACATTTGCTCTCTAGTGTCCTTGGTTAGGGAAGATAAGGTCTTACAGTTCACCAGCTGGCTGTGAATTGTTCAAATTGTTTGGCCTTATTTAATTATCTTGTCTCAGATTCCCCGTTCCACTTGCCAAAGAATTTTTCTAGCTTCTTACTAGCCTACCTTAACATGACCGCACCTAACAGGCAAATATCATCCAGACTTTTATATCATCCAAATATTTCCAAGAAGAAGGATAAATGGATTTCAGCAAAACAAACAAATAAACAGTCTTTTCTAAATCTTTATTTATTAGAAATGGTTTAGGGTTAAAATATTTAAAAAGAAAATTATAATATTGAAGTATCTGAGATTAAAGTGAATAAAATATACATTAATTTGCTTCACATCATAAAGATATAAAAGTAGAATTGGTAGTTACCATAATTTAGGATTCCTTATTAGCACCTGAATAATGTATTTCCCATAAGTTAGATATATACATATGTAAAGCTTTCCATGTTTTGAGAAGTCTGCTATTTTTCTATTTTTTTTCCATTCTTAATTGTTCTTTAGCATATCAGAAATATCTTGAAAATCTGGCCTTCAACACAAGCGCAAATTTTCTTTAGAAAGAATATGGAAAACTTTTTCCTTTTTTAGGTTTTTACACAATATGCTTCTTTAGGGTGTGTCTAGTTTTACTTTTCCCTCTTCACTTTCTAGTTATTTTTCTTTTAATTGTCCTATTTGGTTTTCTTTTAGAATAGTTTTGTGTGGTCAGGTCTGCTTAAAATTAGATGATCTTTACTAGTTTATTAAGTCTTTAAAATGAGTAAACCTCACCCCACCCCTTAAAAAGGGGGAAAATATCATTAATGGGTATGTAGTGGGATGGAGGCTACACCAAAATGGGTCATGTTTAGAACTTAAGGATGAGGCTTACCCTTTGAAGTTAAAGTTAATACGAATCATCATAAATGAATCAGAACAGACAACGGTAAAGAAAGCCCATGTGAAGAGATGGTCACTGAAGTTCTTTTTGAGGAAAAGGGGGTCATCCCACTTGAGTCCATGAAGCTGTACTACAGGCATACCCTTAGCAGGAGTAAATCAGAAGTAATTGATACAAAGAAAGCAGTAACTGACCCAAGTCCCTATATATGCAAATATCTGCCTATCTGTGTATCCTGTTACAGAAATTGTATTTCTAGAAGAGAAGGGAGGTGGTTTCTATGATGCCTAAAGAAAAGGGATCCAAGGAATAATACATTAGTCAATGTGTCCCTACTTTTATTTATGGGGAAAAGTGCCCTGGCAAACCTCACTACTATGCTGAACAGATCAGAAATATAAAGGAAAATACTTTATGGAAATAGGAAGTAAATATTCAACAAATATTGACTACCTGGATAGTAGTAGATACTATGATAAGGACTATGTAAACTCACAGGCTATATGGTAATAGATTTTTTAATAACTGGAGGGTATAATCTTTCTCAAAAATTA
This sequence comes from Phyllostomus hastatus, assembly GCF_019186645.2. Lineage (NCBI taxonomy): Eukaryota > Metazoa > Chordata > Mammalia > Chiroptera > Phyllostomidae > Phyllostomus > Phyllostomus hastatus. Next base: position 16,323,822 of record NW_025334011.1, on the reverse strand, counting down.
TGAGAGCTTTCAAATCTGAACTGAACCACTTACTGTAAGCATGACCTTGAGTAAGTTAGTAAACTCTTTCACCCTGCTTCATCATTTGTATATGAAATAGTTATTTATATTTATTTCACAAAGTTGTTTTAAAGATTAAATTAAAATAATATATAAGGTGCCCTGGCTGGTGTGACTCAGTGGATTGAGTGCTGGCCTGCAAACCAAAAGGTCACCAGTTTGATTCCCAGTCAGGGCACATGCCTGGGTAAGGGCCAGGTCCCCAGCTGGGGGCATGCAAGAGGCAACCAATTAATGTGTCTTTCACACACTGATGCCTGTCTCCCTTTCATTCGCCTTCCCTTCTCCTCTCTCTAAAAATAAGTAAATAAAATCTTCAACACAAAAGAAAGTGAGCATAGAATTAGCGCTCAGTAAATGTTAGCTACTGCTATGATTATCTTTAAAATCATAGCACTAGCTAGTATGTATGCATTGAAATTGGTTTACAGCTTTGCCTTCAGGTTTAATCCAGATTTTCCATTTTATGCTTACTTTATTTTAAATTACCTTTCGGTATTGATTGCTAAACTGGTATTGTATTTCAATATTTATTAGTAGGTTTTGCCCTTTATTCATGAAAACATTGTAATATTTTTACATTGGCTTAATACCAAAATTTTATTTCAAAACTTGAAAAATATAAGTGCTTTTGAAAAAAGTTACTATGGAGTAGCTTTCATTTAGACATTTATTTACATTTTCCTTTAGTACCTGTTGATAGCTTCAATTTGCCTAAAAGTATCAATACTATGAGATGGACAATTTGGGGAATTTTAAGTGGGATTTTGATCATCCTTGGTTCATGTATTTAAGTAAACTATGGGATTCTTTCATTTTATCCAGTATTTTGCTTTGGCTTACTCATCTTTAGTGTAATATCTCATCTACCGAATTTGATCTTCTATCTGGGGGACACCATTTTGAATTTTCTAGATTCATAAATCTCATTTTTTCCTCATAACCTTTGTATAGGAAGAAAATATAGGGGTTATTTCTGTTTTAAAAAAGATGAAATTGAGAAAGGGAAGTCAGTTTTTCATAGCTGGTGGCAGGCAGTGTTGGGACTATTACCCAGGCCTCTGAAGTTTAAGCCTAGAAGTTTCAGGTTATACCATATGTATTTTCCCCAGTGGATTGATATGGGCTGCCAAGAGCCCTGTATTTGAAAGAGACATGCCCAGACTTGGTAGGAGAGTCTCACGGAAGCAGAAGAAAGTGGCAAACCATGTGACAGACATTTGCTGTTTGTTGTCAGACCATGTTGTCTACATTGCCTTTTCTAGGGATGTTTTGCAGAGTTGAGGAGAGCTTCATTTATAATGATTTTCTATGAAAATTGAGCTTTAATTTTGTGACTCTCAGAAAAAATATTCATGCTTTCAAATTTCACTGTTGCAATGAAATTCTTAGTATTAAGAAAACATAATTTTCAGGGCAATGCAGAGCCACAAAAATGAGGATCATTGGTTTCACCAGGGAATGGATTGTGTGTGTGTGTATTTATATGTGTCTTTACTGAGTGTGTGTGTGTGTGTGTGTGTGTGTGTGTAGAAAATGACCCAGAGGGATTTAGTAGGTCTGGAGTAGAGTGTGGGCATTATATGTTTAAAAGTCTCTCTAGGTGATTTTGATGATTAGCAAAAGTTTAGTAGCCCTTGAACTACAAAAAGATCTTGTGAATCTCACTCAGCGAGTGAGTTCTATGAAATTTAGTAAGATTAGGAGAGACAAGATGAAGAATAAGAAGGAGTATGATGAAAATTCATAAAACCCTGAATGTTATGAACATGGTGATCATGGGTGTGCTCATCAAATCCTGAAATACCAAGAGGTAAATTTGTTGAATTTGATTCTTTTTTTTTTTTTAAGATTTTTATTTATTTACTTTTAGGGAGGGAAGGGAGGGGAGAGAGAGAGAGAGAGAGAGAGAGAGAGAGAGAGAGAGAGAGAGAGAGAGAGGGAGAGGGAGAGGGAGAGGGAGAGGGAGAGAGAGACATCAATGTGCGGTTGCTGGGGGTTATGGCCTGCAACCCAGAAATGTACCCTGGCTGGGAATCGAACCTGTGGCACTTTGATTCCCAGCCGGTGCTCAATCCACTAAGCTACACCAGCCAGGGCTTAAATTTGATTCTTGTATGTGTAAACAGACCCTATTTGTCCATGATATGTAAGCATAGAAGACACTGAATTCAGAGCATAGTGGAATTTGTCAATGGTAAAGCTGGTTGGCAGGATCTCATAACTGGCTTTCATGGAAGCTGCCCTTTGCCATTCCTCTGGGACTGTAGGTGGAGCACAGAAGAAGAAGGTCAGGTTTACTGTGCTTCTTAAAGGCAAAGGGTCTTATGCTAGTCAGGATTCTTCGGGTTGCAAATACCAGAAACTTGATTTAAGCTGGCTTCAGAAAAACAAAGTGGGGGTGGAGGGTGGCATGATGCAGTCATGCATGTTACTGAGCAGGATTCTGGCAGAGCTCAGAGAATTGAATAGAAAAGCTGTGGGACCAGGTCTTCAGGGTTTGGACTCAAGTCTTTCACGTGCAAATCTCTTCTCTGGCTTTTGTCTCCACAAGTCTCTGCTTTTATTTAAATGTTAGTCTTGCCTTGACTAGTGTGGCCCAGTCGATAGAGTGAAAGGTTGGGTTTGATTCCTGGTCAGGGCACATGCCTGGGTTGTGGACTGGTCCCTGGTTGGGGGTGTGTGAGAGGCAACCAGTCGGTGTTTCTCTCACCTCTCTCTTTGGTATTTCTCTCCCTCTCTCTTTCTCCTTCTCTTTCCCTATCTCTAAAAATAAATAAATACAATGTTAAAAAAAATGTTAACCTCACTCCTTTTAGCACATGGCACAAATCCAGGGTCTACAGGTGGTCCCCAGATAGAACCTGCAATGAAAGGTAGTCCATTTCCTTGCCTTTGTATCCATGGGTGCTAAACTTTAATGGCCATCAGAATCACCTGAATTGTTTGTTTAAAGAACAGAGTACAGGGCCACTCTCAGAGTTTCTGATTCTGTGGGTATGGGGTGAGGGACTCAGCATTTGAATTTCTATCAAGTTTTCAGGTGATACTGATGTTATTGGTCCCAGGACCACAGGGCTGTGTATTAATCCCAGAAAATAACTTTTTTCCTCCTCTGGGCTTTGCACATACTGCTTTGCCATGTATTGATCGGTCCATGTTGTTTTCACAATTATGATAGTTATAATCAGTGCTTTGCTTGGCTTTTTCTTACATACTTCTCTGGATAGTTCCATGAAATAGGTACTATATTGTTGTTACCTATAAGTGAGGAAGAGAAAAGTACCTAATATATAATTGGCCTTCCATAAGTTTTTCAAAGTATAGAAGGAATATTAGGTTTAAAAGATAGTATTTCAATTTATATTCCACTTCCTACTCTTAAAATACTTCCAGAAAAATGATGAGAAAAAATCATAATCCCATGAAGACAAAGAAAATGACAAAAGAGGTGACAATAATAAAACACAGTGGAAAATTGAGAGATCTGTGAGCCGAAAACTACAAAACTTTGGGAAAGTCCACAAGCAGAATTACGCTGCAGAATCCCAGAGAGAACAAATTGGAGTCACCTCTGATGGTCACAGTACAAGTGGGGTTAAAACAGGGCATTTGAGGACACGGCTCCAGCCCCTCCCCCACTTAAATCTGAGAATGCCAGTTGCCAGGCTTAAATCCTTCCACTCCCACATACAACCACTATCTGACAGATTTATTTCTGGGGAAGTAGACTAGACTGAGAGAACCTACCTACAGAGGCTCTGAGTTGTGATCCTCAGTAAAATAGGCAGTCAAGGTCATCTAGAAAGAAGCCACCGCTGGAGGAACACCACCCCACACACATTCCAGTTAGCCTTTCCCTCGAAAGTATCAGTGCCATGGATCACGAGGCATTTTACATCATCTCTAATACAAAAGAGAGGCACCAACAAATAAAAACAGCAGAAAAATAAATAGCAACTGAAATGGAAAGAAAGGAAACAATGCAGTGAATGGAAGAAAACCTAAAATGAGAAAAAGTAAATACATCTATAATGGATATATTCACAGAGATAAAAGAAGATCTTGGATCCTGGAGAACAGAATGCTATTTTAAAAAATAACTCTTGGAGATTAAAAATAGCATGCCTGAAGTTAAATATTCAGTAGAAGTTTGGAAGATAAAGTAGGGGAAATCTCTCAGAAAGTAGAACAAAGAGACATAGAATGGAAAATAGAGACAAAATAAGAAAATGATGAGATTAGCCTAAGAAGCCAAATATTTGATGAATAGGTGTTCCAGAGATAGAACAGAGACAGTAGTTGAGAAGAAAGATTATACTAAAGATTTCCCGGACCTCAAGAGTAGTCTCCAGAATGTAAGGTCTCACATAATGTTAGCAAGGTCGTCATGGACAGTCTTACAGGCTGTGTCTGTGGATTAAGGTGAAAATAGTGCTCTGTAGAGTAGTGCAGTGCACAACATGTACAACTCTGTGTGGCAGCCCAATGAATGCAAAAAGACCCATACCATGATGTTTCAAATACATATTTCAGACTACGAGGGAAGTAGAATAAATGAATAGCCTCAAAGCTTTCAGAGAGGAAAAATGTCATATCCAGAACCTTAGGAACAAGAATGGTATGCACCTTCTCAAACAGAAACATCATAACCAGAAGACCATGGCATTTTGCTTTGCAAATTCTGAGGGAAAATGATTTCCAAGCTACAGTTTTATAATCAGTGTTAATCAGTATTCTTTATTGTCAACAGCAGAATCTATGTAGTTAGTTCCAGCAGATAAGAAACTTACTGACCTCCGATTGTTTAGGCTGTTTATGTACTTTTCTGGTGAGTGAGAAAACTCAGGCTGCTGTGCCACATTGCCAGGATCCACATCCAAAAGCCTCTTTGGGGGCTGTACCCAGGAAAACATTTCCACTAACACACTTGGCACAGACATCATAGTTGGCAGCAATTATAAAAAGAAGATCCATTGTTTACTTTTGTCACTTACCAAAAAGATGAATTCTGTGAACAGCTGCTCTCCTACTTTGCTTGCTTTTCTTTTAGATTTTTTAAATAAATATTTATTATTTTTAGAGAGAAGGAAAGGGAAGAAGAAAGAGAGGTAGAGAAACATTGATGTGAGATCAATTGGTTGTTTCATGTATGAGCCCTGATGGCGACTGAACCTGTAACCAAGGCATGTGCCCTGACCAGGGATTGAACTGGCAACCTTTTGCTTTGTGGGATGGTGCCCAACCAACTGAATCACACTGGTCAGGGCCCACATTGCTTCTGAATTAAAGCCTCAGACAACATATGTGTCATCAGAAGAATTTAGATTACATATCTCCTTCCTCCAACCCCAACAGCAAAATAGCACATTCTCAATTTTACCTTGGAAAAATGGGGATGTGGGAATTTTACCAAGGGAAAGGTAATCAAAAGATCTTGGGTGGCATCGAAAACAAACAATACCAGTTAAACTATAGTGAGGGTGGAACAAATATTTTCAGGCATTCAAGTCTCAAAAAATGCTCCAACCCCTTAACCTTTCTCAGAAAGTACTGGAAGAAGTTCTCTCCATATATGAGGGTGTAAACCTAGGAAATGAAGACGTGGGATCCAGGAAACAGGTGCCATCTCACACCAGTCAAAAGGATCCCCATGATGGTGTGGAAGGAACCCTCAGGTTGATGGGTGAACAGCAGGCCTAGATAGCAGGCAGCCTAGCCTGGAGCAGGTGGTCGCTGGGCTTCTAGGGGGCTGGCTGTGTGGACAGGTGTAAATGTTGTGGGGGGCACTGATACTGCTGTTGAATAGTTTGGGGGCAGATCAGTAATAAGAGCATAGAAAGCTACACAAATAGAAAACTATTAATTTTAGGGAGAAAAAAATAGTAACACAAGAAAAGGATACATAGCCCTGACCGGTGTGGCTCAGTTGTTTGGGCAATGTACTGTGGAGCAAAAGGTTGCTGGTTCGATTTCTGGTCAGAGCACATGCCTGGGTTGTAGGTTCCATCCCTGGTTGGCCTGCATGTTAAAGGCAACCAATCATTGTTTCTTTCTCACATTGATGTTTCTCTCCCTCTCTTTCTTCCTCCCTTCCCCTCTCTCTAAAAATAAAAATAAATAAAATCCTTAAAAATATAAGAAAAGGATATAAAACCAGAACACAGTAAATGTGTATACTCAGCTTTGAAAGATAATCACATAATCATAGAATGTATACCCTGAATATTGTGACTTAGCAAAAATAAAGTACATAATTATATTGGGAGGGTAAGGAAGGTGTAGTATATGTATATGTGTAAGAGAGTTAAATTCCTGTCTTCCATAATAGAAAATTGATATTTTAAAAGAAAAAAGTTTAAAAATATTTATTAAATATAATTATTATGTCTTTATATGAATATAAATTATAGTTATATTAATTCACATAACTAAAACAATAATAAAAGCACATTATTTTAAGATATGGAGGCAGGCACTAGAATAAAGGTAAAAGGCATGAAACTAGTTACCTCTGGAAGTGGGAGGGTTGTGGCAGGGGACTATTGTTTTTCATTTTAAACTGTGTTGAATATTTGACTTTAAAATTATGAATATACTGAATTTAACAAAAGATGATCACAGTCAATTCAATACATTACAGATTCTTGCTAGCTCCATGTCCCAGATTTTAGTTGTTTAGTGCTGTTCTTTTTTTTTAAAGATTTTATTTATTTATTTTTAGAGAAAGGGAAAGGGAGGGAGAAAGAGAAGAAGAGAAACATCAATGTGTGGTTGCCTCTCACATGGTCCCCAGTGGAAACCTGGCCCACAACCTAGGCATGTGCCCTGACTGGGAATTGAACTGGCAATGCTTTGGTTCACAGGCCAGCACGCAATCTACTGAGCCACACCAGCCAGGGCATGTTTAGTGCTGTTCTTAATGCTGTGTTATAATGATGAAGACCTTAATTCTTGAGCTAATGTGTAATACTTTAAATAGATAATGGAGATATCTTTGTGGTGAGAGGCAAAGCAGTGAATAGAGTTATGTTCAGAATCTATTTAAGTGAAGCTAGATTCAGGTTTGTTCTACATAGATTAAAAAAAAAAGCTCAGTGTATAAAAGTAACTGCAATTTACAAGAGAAATGGTAGGGAAAGGAGACTAACATGTCCAGCAGGTTAACTTCATGCTGGGGTCATTAAACTCCTGCAGTGGTAGAAACTGGCTAATCACTGAGGCATCTGAAAGCTGGCAGTTAAGAAAATTCATGTCCCTTCATATAGACCTAGTATTCAAGTGGCCAGAGGGATTCAGTATATACCCTTGGAGATGCAAACCTAGAAATCATCCTCCCTTAAGGAATTAATGGTTTGGTGGGATCATAAAATAATAGAGGAAATTATGAGAACACAAATGGATTAATTATTTTATTAAATGAGTTGACCTTTGAAATTCAGAAAACTGGAAAATCGGTGAGATTTGCATTGTCAAAAGAGCTTAATGGGGAGGAGGCAGGATACAGAGCAGACTCTGAAGGGAGGAGATAGGATAGTAAGAGGGAGAGGAGAAGGACCACACCTGTGAATATACAGAGATGGCATGGTATATTCAAATTGTTAAAAGTATCCCCCAAACCAAAAAACAGCAGACCTGGAGTGCCTTAGGCAGAGTTCCTATGGAGCACTGGGGGAAAGTTTTGAATAGGTAGTGTGGGATTATACTATAGAGCAGGGGTGTCAAACTCATTTTCACTGGGGTCCACATCAGCCTCGTGGTTGCTTTCAAAGGGCTGAATGTAATTTTAGGACTGTATAAATGTAACTACTCCTTAGCATTTAAGGGGTTGAAATTTGGCCCTTTGAAGACAACCATGAGGCTGATGTGGCCCCCAGTGTAAATGAGTTTGACACCACTGCTATAGGAGATACTAAAATTCAGGAAGGAGAATTTGGATTTGATGTGTTAAAGGCGGTAAACTTTTAAAAGAACCAAGTGATTTTTCTTTATATACCTTGGTTTAAAATATACCCCTTCCCCCTTAATATAGAATGAATATGCTAATTATAGAAAATACAAGTATCTTAGGTATTTTTTGGTATGGTCTTATAGGACTGTTCTGTTAGAAGTGAAAGAGTTTGAAACTAGACCTGAATTAAAGTCATAACTTTGTCACTAGTAGTTTATTTCATCTTAAATGGGATGAGAGTTCCTATTCTCCCTGAATTGTGGTTGATTTCTTTACCTTTTAAGTTGGGTAAATGTGGTAGACACCTTTTGAACTTCTCAGTTTTCACCCTGTTTCTCTAGAAATTTCCCTTTGCCTCCATTCGAGGGATCAATCAGTGGGAAGGCGGACACCTCCACTGCTGGTGACTGATTATACCTGGGGTACACACTGACCAAAGCTGGACTAATCATTATCTTTCTTTTGGAACTTTGACATACTTGTGAGCCTAGAATGGTAACATCTGAATTTAAGAGGCCGTATGGGTAATCTATTCTTCAGAGTCCTGGAGAAGCAGGAGAAGTAGTTGGTTTGCAGAAAGAAAATGAAGTATACTGACACATCTGGATTATAGGTGGAAAGAAAATCCTGAGAGATTCTCATTTTCAAGCATTGACTACTTTTGAAGGCCTAGCTGCCTTCCTGCATCCTTGTACAGTAGCCTTTTTTCCTTAAGCTAATTTGAGTTATTTTTTCATTACTTACAAATTGAAAGTCTTAATTCACAGAAGGTAATGCTAGCTACCTGCACAGTTTATGTGCTGTCCCATATTGCTTGGCCTACCTCCAAACTTGGACTTCAGTCCTTGCTTGATGGAGATTCCAGCCATCACCCCGTCTCCTTGCACCACTGGCTGCCTCCATCTCCTCTGTAGCGGGGCTTCAGCATTGGCACCCATCACACCCAGTCTGGTGGGAGCTGTGGTGGTTCTGGTGACACTGGATTGAAGCCCTAGAAGTTTCAGCTTTTCCCATCTCTCCTGCACTCCAAGGAAACACTGAAATATAGGTCACAGGATCTGGCTTCCTCAGCAGCTGGAAGTGTGGCAGAGTCTCATCGGTTGGCTCTTACTTTATGCCCCCAAACTTAATGATATTAAACAGAGGACACTTATTTCTCACAATTCTGTTGGTGGCTGGTCAGCTCTTCTTGGCTGGGATGGCATATCTGGGGCTGGATAATATAGCATGAAATTATAGGTCTGCTGATTGTCAGTCTAATTAGTCTAGGGGGGTTCTCACTCATGTGTGGTACTTGGCTTAATGTCAGCTGAGACAACTGCGTGTGTCCCTTACCACTCAGCAGATTATTCCAGGTTAGCTATCTGGTGGCAGAAAGTTCCCAGCAACAAGAGGGGCGAAGCCCTAATGTATGCACTTTTCAAGTCTCTGCCCAGCATTATATTTGTTAATGTCTCATTGTCCAAAGAGATTCAAGTGGCCAAACCCAGATTCAGGGCAATAGAGAAACAGATTCCTCCTCTTGATAGAAGTTGCTACAAAGTCACATTTCAGACAAGATTGGGTGCATTCGGGGTGGTATGGCAGTAGATGCAAAGTATGCCTACTGGGATAAACTTTGCTGACTAGAAGATAGAACAGAAAGACTGACATACAAATTTCTCTCTCTTCCTTCTCCCCAGTGGATAATTCTGAGGCTCACTGGTTCCACATGTTCTCTCCCTGGAGATGTCCTGTGTGACCCTGCAACTATCTTAGTAGCTTTCCCTCCTTTCTAATTCTTCATTCCATTCTCTTGCTGCCCTGTGTTTGTACCCACCGGCAAATCACTGCAAATCATTTGTCTCAGTTTTGGTTCATAGCTTTTTATAACATTCTGAGCTAAGACACTATTATATCAGATTCTTGAGAGGATTAAAAGAATATAATGTTTCAGGCATATACTTTATAAGTTGTAACTTTTGTTTGTTATTTTTATTAATAACAAAAATATTTCATTATAAAATCTTAATGAATTTTAACATTTTTATTCTGAAATAAAGAACATTTATAATCACAGGTTGCATAAAAACACAGACAGCTTTTACAAAAATCATTTTGGATAGAAAATTTTTGCCTCAAAAAAACTTTCTTTTTTATTATATTTTTTCTGTTATCATTTATACCCCTTATACTCTCCTCCCCCTGACAATCACCACACTGCTGTTCATGTGCATGAGTCCTTTATCCTTTTGCTCAATCCCTCTACCTCTTAGAAACTATATTTCTCTTAATCAAACTATCCAGTATTTATCACAACTCATCTTTGGAGAAAAGTTCATAGTGTTTTCTGAACAAACCAAAGCACTCTCATTAAGTGACATTTCCATGCCCGGTGGTCACGTATGAGTGTTGAACACAATGACACGTTGTTATAACTGCTGGCTGGCTGCACTGGAAGGGACCTGGTAGACTGTGTAGTTTAGCCCTCATGTTACGAAGGAAAAACTAAGGCCAGAAGGCTTAAGAGCTCCACTCAGTGATCTTTTAGTTTTCAAAAGTAATCACAAAGATTTAAAAAGAAAAGTTAATGATTTTACTCACATTTATTCTTCTGTGCAGAGATGATGATTTCTGGTTTATTCAGATTAAGGAGAAAGTATTAAACACCACTGAAATGGTATGAAAACTCTTTGCCAAAGAGCACTAGGCCAAACACGGGCTCTGTTTCCTCAGTGACTCAAAGTGCTGTGAAGCTGTGGCCCATGTGATCACTGTGCCTTTGCCTGAATCTTAATGAACTTTATAAGTAGAAAGGGCACATTCTCAGATCACACTGCAGCAAAACTAGAAATCAATAAATTAAAAAAAAAACAAATTCCTAATGATGGAAACAAAAAACAAACACTCAAAAGGCAAAACTCACAAACATTTCTAAATAGCATTTAGTTAATACGAACAACCAGACAATTTACAAAGTAAATGAAAATTTAAAAAATAATATTTAAAGATTTTCATGGTATGCAGCCAAAATGGTTCACATGATTAAATTCTTTAGTGGTCTTGATAAACAAAGAAAAGAGACATAAGTGATAGAGAACAAAAACAGACTCAAGAGATGACAAGGTGGCAGAGGTATGCTGGTGTCTGCTGTCACTGGTTAATGAGAACTGAACTGCTAGCCCAATTTCTAGGAATTTGGTGAAGTTGTTAAACAGTCATTCTTAAAAATTACTTTATATAAACAAACTACTAAAATCAAAAGTAATAAACCTGTCATTTCACTCTAATTATTTTACTTCCTTTTACTTTTATATATGCTCCTGAGATTATTGGTGTGTAGTATATCTATATGGTGAAAGTACTATGTATGGGTGCCCTGTTGAGCATCTATTCCCAACTCTGCATTTGCTGACGTCACATGGGTGGCTGGAAATCAGCCTTGTGGAAGTATTTACACCATCATATTTGTCAGTGGTGCAAATCAGGGCCATTACGTTCTCCTCCTCCTTTTTTAAAGAGCTGTTGTTAAACATTGAATAGCATACCAATGACCAGCAGTACACAAAGTTTTTTAAGGGATATGAATTTTCCAGCTTGAGATTAGAATAAAAATAAAGGTAAAACATTAAGAGGCTTACAAAGTTTACACTCATTTCAGTACTGTGAAATACTCTAGATCTCAGGAATACATTTCTTTGGTTTGGATGTTTGCAGTTAAATCAGTTCTAGTTAATGCAAGGTGGACCTTACTACTCAGGAGTGATCTAGAGCATATGTTACTCTGGATTGATCATAAGTAAGGACTGCATTATATGGAAGCTTTCTAGCCATATCTCTGGGTGCCTCTGGTTTACTCAGAATCTAGAAATGGGAGAAATATATATTGCTGTATAAATATAGATTTTTGTCAAATGAAAAACTTTATATGAAAAAATTAATTAGGTTGGTGAATATTAGTGAAAAAATAAATAGCAAAAGTGACTAAATCCTTTTTTCACTGTGGGGGTTATTTTCTTTCAATTTGGAATAATTCTTTTTTTAAAAGAATTTTATTTTATCTATTTATTTTTAGAAAGGGAAGGGAGGGAGAGAGAGAGAGAGAGAGAAACATCAATGTGCAGTTGCTGGGGGTCATGGCCTGCAACCCTGGCCTGTACGCTGACTGGGAATTGAACCAGCCCGCACTCAATCCACTGAGGAATAATTCTTAGTAGAAGATTCCTTATAGTAATTTGTGTAAAAGACATTTTAAGCTGTAAGGTTTGTTTAAAAAATAATTAATGTTAATTTAAAGTAGGGAATTATGTTATACATGTTGGCTTGAGTTAAAACAGCAGGAGCCAGCACACAATTTTGTTAGGTACTAGTATTCCTCTTTGTTTTTTCAAAGTCACTAAATTATATTTGAGAAGAAAGATTCTCTTGATTTGCTTTGCATACCTGATTATGTTTCCTTTACAGTTCATCATATTAAATTTAAACGTAACATAGAATGGATTTTGGTGGAAGAGAAATTGTAACATTTTGAAAGTTAACTGACACATTTTTCTTTTTTATGTCCAAGCTGTGTTATGAGCCTGTGAAGTAAAGAATATATAGCAGAGCAATTTTCTCCCATGTGAGAGAGTATTATATATCAGCAGTCTATGCCTTAATTTATAAGGACTACTTAATTTGTGTTCAAGTTACTTGTGGTCTATAAATATATTCCATCTTTTTATTTCTTCACTTGATTTTTTTTTTGAGTTAGCATTAGGCTTTAGTATTTTTTAAACAAAATCTTTTCTAATGCTAATGATTACTTTAAAAAATTCCCTTTAAATAATGGTAAGATTTATTTTCAAGTCAGGTTTTTAGCTTGAAATTAAGCCTTTTCCAAAGATTTCTGTGAACCAAGTCTGACGTTTGAACTTCCTTTTTAATTTGTACTTGGTATTGTTGGCTCTTACGCATTCCTTGGGCTTGTTAGAGCATGTGATGTTCTTATGACTCTCAGTTGATAAAATAAACCTGTTAATGTAAATTTGTTTCTCCACACATTTGCTGATTCTGCACACTTGAGTTATTCAGATCTAGACTTAAAAGATTGTATTTTGAAAGTAAGGAACTAAATGATCCTTTCTAATTATATTAAAATATTTAAGCACTTGGTTTTACTTTCAGTCTCCATTAAAGATATCTGGGAAATAAGACTCTACTTTTTTTTTCTTTTGACTTTGAGAGATAATCTAATTGACTTAATCTAAAAGTAGAGTTTCTGGCTGAACATAGAAAGATTTGGGCTACTCTAGTAAACAAAATGGGAAAAAAGGATAGACATTGTAGAACATGCCTCTTACTGGATTATGAACATATATCACTGGTCTGATTAAGTAAGAGCTCGCTTCAAGCCTTTAAGCATGAATCAAGAGTACTTTTAGAATCCAGATTGCTCTTTCGCCTGCTTAACCCAGTGTAAATAAGTATTTAAGTGATAGGTAAAAAAATCAAAATCTAGAAAAATAGTTCATGTTTTTGAATTAATTTTATATTCTTACTTGAAATCTTTCACCTTTCTAAATATAAGTTTAAGTAACAATATGGGTTACTTTATTCTTGGACTTGTTCAAGTAAAATTGAGAGCAGTTTATTTTTGTATCATGATAATTTAACAACTTCAAGCAAGTTTGACATCTTGAAGATGAAATGGTATCTTCTGATGAGGATTCCCAGAATATAATCAGCATATTAATAAGTCTGCCCATCATGCACTTGAAATCCATTAACTGACTAATGTTTGTCAGCTATTCACAGATCAAGACTATATTGACACTTTCTTTCTCAGTCTTTTCATTTGATTACCTCCTGGCTATTGGCTTTATTAGGTGTTGCTAGTAGATAGATCAAAAGGATATTGAGCTTAGCAAAATGATAAGCAATGGCTGTCTACTTAAATTCCAAAATCAGATTCTTAAAGACAAACAAAAACCAGAAACGTTTTGTATGAATTTTTAAAAACCTCTAATTGATACAATGATCAATGAACAATCAAATCTGTTAACACCAGAACAGCCACTCCTAGACTGACTTTAACTAAGAATATCAGTTTGTCCTTCCCCTTAGCTCTAAGGGACATTCTTTTGTCTCTGTACCTTGTTTCCTGAGCCCCTGTGGCCCAGTTGACTCACTTCTTTCTACCTCTGTGACTTTCTAAATAAACTTTTTCCTTCAGTTTGTTTGAGTTCCTTGGCTCCGAATTTTTTCTTTGCCAAACTCAAGTACCAAGGTTACTAAACTGAGGTCCAGTCTAACCCTGCTGGGAACACCTGGTGCCATTGTGCCGTTAAGAGAACTAATGATGTTGAAATTGCCTAAGCAGGAGTTCTGTAATTCAGATGATTTATGATTCACTAGAGTAGTACTGAAAGGTAATTTGTTTGAGGAATTTTTTGAGTTGGAAGTCTTAGGAGATAATTTAGTGAGGTTGGTTTGAGGACAGAAGCCATCACTTCTTTTTATAACATTCCTACTGAGTGCTTAGCACAACATCAGAACGTGTGCTTCTCATCTATTCGAGAAGATAATAAATAAACATACAAAACAACAAATAGCTTCAACACTGAGGATCACGATATGGTGGGGAAGCATAGACTTTGAAGTCAGACATAGCTTCAAATCCTGCTTTTTCCTCCTACCTACTGCATAATTTTAGGTAAATGATTAACCTCATTGAGTGGCTCCTAGTTTTATTTGAAGGAAAATAGATGGAGATATGGATACTCCCTTCCCCACTCCCTGCCCAGTTTGTTAGGATTCAATAGAAAACCCTGAATGGAATCTTTTTTTAAAGAAACACTCTAACAATAATAAGTACTTAATGTGTGTTCTAAGTTTCAAGAGAGTGATTTTGAGTTACAAAGCAAGGAAAAGCTTCCTCACTGTTGGAGGAGTTAAGATGACTGTTGATCAGAAAACAGCATACCCATTTGTTTTGATTGTCTTCAGACTGGGAATGAATGGCACAAAGCTTGGAAGTGTTAGATTTTTCTTGTCATTACTGAATAATCAGAGGCTAGAAAAACATAAAATGTGCAAATCTTAAAGTACAGGCAAGTGTAAAAGAAATTAAAAAGAGAACATGAGTGTGGGTTTTTAGTAAACTGGAAACTATTAGTCCCAGAAGGCTGATTAGAATGTGGATAAGCATGTGGGAGAAGGGGTGTGACAGGAAACTGGAAATATCTATTACCCTTTTCTTCTACACTGAAATTCTCTTCCCCAGCCAGGATCAGGGCTAGTAGAGCCAGCCAAACCAGATGATCTTTCTGTCTTCCTTTTCCTGGTTTAATGTCTGCAGGACTCTGACTCCCAGCCAGAGTAACCCAAAAGGTCTCTGCATTTAGCTGCAGTTTCAACTGCCAACTTCTGTCCCCACATCTTCAAAATCAAGGTAGCTTTTCATTTACACTGCCAAATGCCCTGGACAAAAGGCAGAAAGACTCTGGTTCCTTAGAAACAACAATATGTATGGAGCTCCTATTTTATGCAAAAAAGTTTATGGGATACTTTGTAAAATAAAGTGAACTATAAATTGGTGCTTATCTCAAGGCATTAGAGAGCTCAGAATCTAATCTAAGAGACTATGGGTATGTGAAATGAGATGGCCCTGAGATTTAAATGGTAAATTCTACCTTCAATGGATTGGTGAAGAGCGGCAGTTATTCTGTGAAATGAAGACAGTACGGTGTAGAATTGGTATTAGGATTAAATGAGAAAATACACAGGAAAGCACTTTGAACGCACAGATGAAAATGGAATTCTTTGGAAACTAGCCTCACAGGGTGATCTAATCATGAATTCCTAACTGGGCAGGTAATGGTAGGTAGTTATGCCCCAGGCACATACCTTTTTTTAAAAGGCTTACTTTGCCTTAAGTAAGCCTTGCCCATTGTTTCTGTGCAACTAGGTTAATACACATTTGAAATGCCTCTTTTCAGACCCCGCCTCAATCCTGACCACCCTCAAGAGAGCACATAATCTCAATTATCCTGTGATCCTATTCCCAATTTGCTCTCTCCACCTTCCTGTGATCTTGCCTATATTCCCTCCTTAATTTCAAATGTGTAAAAGAAACCACAAAACTGTAATTCTCTGAAGCATTTGAGATCTTGCTTCCAGCAATTGTCAGCAGCTTTGGTTCAAATAAACTCATAAAAATCTTTACCTGTTTGGAAGGGTCATCAAGGAACATGTATAAAGGACCCATGGACAAAGCCAAAGGGGGGTAGGACTGAGGGTGGGGCAGGGAAAAGTGGTGGCGGGAAAATGGAGACAACTGTACTTGAACAACAATTTAAAAAAAAGAAAAGAAACCCTACAGGTTTAGACATTCTTTTGTTGACAAACGGTAGCCAGTACACAGTGTGTATTCAATAAATGTGAGCTATACTGAAGTCAGGGAGGAAAAAATTTTCCTTCTACCCTTCTGGGTTCTTTTGGCTGGTTTAAGAATTAAATTAACATGAGACGTATTAACAGAAGAAAATCAAGTTTAGTCTTGTATAGACAGAAGTCTCATAGATATGAAACCTAAAGAAATGACCAAAGCAGGCAACTTTTAGACTTTTTAGACAAAAAAGTAAATTTATGATGAAATGACAGGACAAAGAAACTTAAGCATGGGTACTAATTAGTGAAGAAACTAAGCCTAGTTTACACTGCTTTCTTGGCCCTGAATTTCCTATGTCTGATGATAAGGATATTTCCTTACCTCCTGGAGCAAGGAAGGTAACTTTAACTTGTGATTATTTTACTTCCTGCTTTCAGGGAGACAGAGAGGAGGGTGTGAGTGTCCTTTTTGCATGAAAGTTAGTTGTTTCTCAACTAACTTTAATTCAAAGCAATCAATATGACAAAGTGGCATATTTTGGGGTGGCGAATTTTGCTCTCTTACATTGACTTCAAGCAGTATCTCCTTATTTGTCTTGTGACAAAAATCACTTGGATGAACTTGTTAAATTTAAATATTTCCAACCCCCTGCCAGAAGATCGTATTTCAATTGTCCTGAAAAGGTTGGGGAAAGTGGATTCTGTATGCCAAACAAATGTTTCAGAACTTTTTAGATTTCTCAAATTTAGAAAAGACCACCTTAGTCAAAAGATACAAAGTTCCAGTTATGAAATAAATAAGTCCTGTGGATGGAATGTACAGAATGGTGACTATAGTTAATATTACTGCATTGTACATTTAAATGTTGCAAAGAGAGTAGGTCTTAAAAGTTCTCACCACAAGAAAAAATTTTTGTATCTTATGTGTGGTGATGAATGTTAACTAGACTGTGGTGATCATTTTGCAATATATACAAATATTGAATCATTATGTTGTATACCTGAAACTAATATAATGTTATATATTAATCAGATCTCAATAAAAAAGAAAAGAAAGCATCACCGTAAAGCAATGGTTTTCAAGGTGTGGCTACTTCAGAGTCTCCTGGGTATCCCACCTTTCCAGTCCTAGATAGGAGTGAAGAATCTGCATGTTTCTAAGAGTCCAGGGTAGTTCTGATGTTAGTAGTGATGCAAAGGGGCTTTATCCCACTGACCATATATGTCCCTTAAAGAGATTCTCTGACTTCTTGTAAACTTTTCCCAAACTTTGGTTTTTGGTCTTAATATAAAAATTAGGAAGAGGGGAAGAAGGAAAAAGGAGGCAGGTAAGAGTCTTAACATTAACATTCCCAGTCTTTTCCTGATAAATTTTTTAATCAGTAGATTTGGAGTGGGGCCTGAGCATTAGTATATTTTTTAGGGGCTGTTTATTTATATGAAAAAGCAAGAAGGCATTAGTACCTTGTATTCAACTTATAAACAACCATAACATGTATCTGTTATGCTGTGAAAAAAGTTTTCAGATATCAGGCGATCCTTGCAGTGGTGGAGCAAGGGGAAGGTTGTGAGGAGTCAGCTCTGGATGCAGGCTATATAGTATGCATTGACTAGAGAATTCAAAAACAATCATCAAACTAACCAAAAATCAATGTGTTTTTAAAGAACCAGAAACATGGAAATGAACAACTGACAGGGACCAGAGGGGACCAGGGGAGGGGGATAGTGAGGGAAAGAAGGGGAACATGTTCAAAGGGCCCATGGACAAGGACAATGGGGAGAGGAATGTCTTTGGGAGTGGGGGTTGGACGGGGCAGGGGAGAGCAACAGGGGGAAAATGGGGACAACTGTAATTGAATAACAATAAAAGATAATAAAATATCAATGTGCTTTTTAAAATATAATCATGTGCTGGCAATTCTAAACACTTTTAATGATAAAATACACCTCCCCTGAAAAATTAATTCTGAACAATTGCTCTAGGTACTATTCAGTTTACTAGGGAGCAGAAGAGATGAAAACCTTTTTCCATTTTCTTTTCTAGGTTCTTTGGCTGGCTTGATATTGTGTTGGCCAAAAAGTCTATTCAGTTTCTTCTGTAAAATAAAAGACATGTTTCTCATTTTCCCCAATAACTTTATTGATTTAGATATTTTGAGTATGTCAGCTTTCTTCCGAGTGGTATATCATTGATTCTTCTCAGCTAGTGTCTTGATTTACTCACTATGAACTTCAACTGGTCTACCTGATCGTGGAGCATCAGCTAGCGAGAAATCTCCAGCACAAAACTTCACAAACCACTTTTGACACATTTGATCACTCACAGCACCTTCTCAATACATTGTATAACTCTTTTGGCGGGGTATCAGTTCCATTTTAACTTTCTTGAAATAATAAACCATAATATGCCAAAAAATGGCAGTTATTTTCTTCTTTCTTCAATATTAAAATGGCTACACAAAAATCCATCAGTTTTGGTAAGTTTTCAAATGCATGCTGATGTGACAACTGTCACAGTACAATCTAACAAAATTGTTCCGAATGAAATTAAAGACAATTACGCTCTACTAGAGATAGCTTATGGAAAAAACCAGATGAACTTTTGGCCGAAGCAGTAAGTTGACATAAGACAAATTAACAGGGAAGAAAATTAATTTTGTATGTACAGAAGCCCTACAAAGGTATTGGAGAACTCTTGGACACTCAGGTAGTTAAGGCTTCTATACCATCCTGAGCTGAGGAGGAGAGGGTAGGGTCTGGGCTTCAAAGGGGACAAAGATCGTTCATAGGGAGATGGGAAGGGCAAATGTTTGGTAAACAAACGTTTGCCAAGCTGTGGACATAGTCCTTTGGATGTAAAACTGTCTCTTGTACTAGCTTCCTTCCTGGTATAGGCCCCTTTATCTAAATTCCTTTAGGCAGTAGAGGGGGAGGTTAAAAGCTCTTCTTGAGTCTGTTGGACTGTGAATATCTTCAGCTCAAAGTAATCCACATGCCAAGGTGGCACATTCTGGGCAGGCCTGCCCTGATCCACATCATGAATAACCTTCAAGCAAGCACATTTACATTACTCATCTTTTAATACACATTGCATTGTAATGGAAGTTAATTTGGAGGACTTCCAATTATACAATGGACTCATCCTGTTCACAAAATAAGTTCATGGAGGTTTGGTGGTTTTGGAACTAGCTTAGGAGGCCTTTTCCAAGACTTGTAGTATTACATATTCCTTCATATAACAGTAGGCTTGAAATAAACAATGATAGCACAGGCATTGTGAAAAGAAGAAATGACTTGAATTACTTCACATCTGTCATTCTTTGTGACCTCTTGGAGTTTTTATTTGTGCTTAAAATCTAAAATGTGGAAGAGTGGGAATTACAAGGTACAATGTCGTGGTTTGGTAAGTGCAAATTTTAGCTCATACATGAAATATTTTGTCAAATTTGAATAATATCTTTAAAATTAAAATTTCTTTTTATTTCAATAATATATTTTTTGTTTTAAAACTAAAGAACAAATCAAGATAATGATGATTATTATTGCTTATTGCGTGATGATTACTTTTTTGGCATATAAAAGAAGGGGGTGTTAAAAAATGATCTACTCTGATTGTCCAGTATGCTAGATATAGATGTGCCCATGGTTCCCCAACTTGGTTTCAATTAAAATAGAACATGATCAATATGTAGAGAAAATAGACTTTATAACTAACTTTGTCTGCTTCCCCTCCCATAATAATTCAAGAAAAGTCAGGGGACCAATTAAGACCTCCAAGTATGCTTTGCTATGTGAACTGTAAGTATGTCTCATGGAACACAGGAGTTTGTTTCTTGACTGTTTGGCATTTTGAAATTTGTATGTGTCTATATAATGATAATTTCAGGAGGAGTTGCCTTTAAATATGGTATACATGTTGAAAGGTATTTTAAATTTGTTGATTATCAACTTGAGGCAAACAGGTTTCTAATTATAAAATAAGCATGCATTTTTGGCATTGAGTGGTACAATTTAGGGACTAGTATAGATACTATCACTGAGTTAAATAGTAAAATATTTTGCATGTCTTTTTTTTAAAGATTTTATTTATTTATTTTTAGACAGAGGGGAAGGGTGGGAGAAAGAGAGGGAAAAAAACATCAATGTATGGTTCTCTCTCTCCCACACCCCCTGCTGGGGACCTGGCCCAAAACCCAGGCATGTGCCCTGACTGGGAATCGAACCAGTGACCCTTTGGTTCACAGGTCAGCACTCAGTTCACTGAGCCATACCAGCCAGGGCTATTTTGCATGTTTTAATGGCAGCCCTGAGTTAACTTTGGAAACATAAGTTCTATGAGCTATTTGTGAATCCCTGGATGTCCTGGAGAACACAATATTGCCTCAGATGGGTCCAGTTATCACTCCTTAGGTGCCCTAGACCTCCTGGGCACACACTTATGCAGCCACTGGTAATGATCACCTGCACTATTTAAATCCTTTCCTCTGTCCTTGTCCCTTTCCCCATCCTTCTCTTCATTACCTATCTGCTTCTTTTTTCCTTTTTTTCTTTTTGTCCTCTTCTCATTTTAACTTCATGCCAAAGGCTTATAGTTAAATTCCCTTGATACAGTCATTGGTGTATAATGCAACTCCCCAGTATTTGGTGAGTCATGGCATTTTGGCTTCTTTTTTCATTTCAGTTGCACTAACATAATTCAAAAAACACAGAATGTAGGATCAAGATAAATGCATTAACAGGTTGAAGGCTGGTTTTCTGACCTTAAAAGGTATTTGCTTTAGGACCTTGCCAAAAACAGGGATGAAGGGCTTATCTTAAAAAGCATACCTTTGATCCACTAGGGTTAGCAGCGAGTGGAATTTTCAAGGCACCAAAATTCAATGATCAGTCAGTCAAAGGATTTTTCTACTGTCTCTTTGTTTTCTACCCAAAATCATGTTAAGCAATATCTAGATATTACTATCATTGGTTTTCAGGCATCTACAAATGAGGTATTTCTTCATAAAGTCTTGGAACATAAAATCTTATTTATTTGGGCGTAAGTGGATACAAAGGAATTTTCTTGCAGCAGAAGCAGCTGGGCTCTGTGATCCTCAGAGCATTTCTATTACAAAGGGCAGCAGTGTTTAGCCCTTGCCACCTCCTCTTGAAGTGAACGTCATGAGAAGACATTCAGCCATCACTCTGTCCTCGTTGGAGGCAAGTTCAACAGGCAGATTTTCTCTAAAGCTACCCTTACTAGCAAGGGTGCCTACATGTTAGACTGAGAGAAAATTCTTACTATCATTTTGCAAACATAACATAGTCTTCCCTCATTGCAGTATTTGTCTTCTGGGAAAAGACTTACAGAGCCTTGTGGTAAGTTGTTTAATAGTAGTCATGATGTGTTAATCATATTGTTTTTTCTTCTTAAGAGAAACAAGATGAAATAACTGCCTGGTGACTACCAGGATCCATAGGCATTGGACCAAAGATGGCTCAGAACAGTAGTGTTTTATTCTAAAATTTAAAATTTGACTTACCAGAATAGGGGTCTTGACCAGTGTCTGTGGCGCTTAGGGGGTTCTTGGCGGGACTGCAGGATGTTGGATGCCCCTCTCAGAAATGACTGCACAATCTGTTTCTGCATGCACATTTCATCAGTTTTCAAAAACTTCTCTCTCTAAAATGATATTTTTTGCAGCATTCCAGAAGCTATGGTTTGTTTCTCAAATTATATTAAAATTAATTCATAATTGATATGTGAAACACATGTCCTTGCCTAATTCCATTTTTCAGAATGTTAAGTAAAACAAATGCTTAGGAGAGAAGAGAAACACTCGAATATGACTGAAGCTTGCCCCGTTTTTAATTTAGTGGAACTATATTGATTTCAAAAGCTTTGCACTGAAGCACACAGATATACTCCTAATTGAAAGAGAAAGATATCTACTTTGTTTGACTAAATGTATGGTAGTGGACTGGCTAATGTTTTTGGTTTTTTAAATATAATAAAAGTTACTTATAATAGTGATATAAATGAAAATACTTTAAAAATTGAGTTTTTAAGTGTGAAGACCCTTTATTTCTGAGTAGAGAAATTGGGGTTACTTTTTACTTTCTTTTATTGAGATTTTCGGTATTGCTTCAGGAGTGTCCAACATTTTGGCATCTCTGGGTCATGCTGGAAAAAGAAGAGTTGTCTTGGGCCACATGTTAAATACATTGTAGCAAGTAATCACACACACAAAAAATCTCACAATGTTTTAAGTAAATTTCTGATGTTGTGTTGGGCCACATTCATAGCCATCCTGGGCTGCAGGCAGCCTGCATGTGGGCTGCACCTTGGACACCCCTGGAATATAAAAGAGGCCACTTTATTCATGGAAGAGAAACTCTGTATTAGACACTGTTAATAAATTATAACACCATTAAGCGATAATTAGACCACAAATAGCGATGAGAAAAATTCTGAAAGATTAGATAATGGTGGACCTTTAAAGAGTAATTTTATAAAAGTTGGGAAAATTGGAACCAGACATGTCAAAAATGAAGAAAAACTGATGAAATGTCAGTTTAATGGAAGTTTGATAGCTAATCTTTCCTGTAAATTTATATGTACCTTGAATACTTTTATGCAGGATTTAATTGAGTGTCACCTCATTTTAGTAAAAGCATTTATTCACTCTAAGAGCTTCATGGAAATTGTTTCTATAATTAAACATGTAGGTTTGTTTCCACGTGGTTTCATAATAATAATGTGATACAGGTTTCCCCCACCAATATGAAACCTTTCCTAAGTGAAGACCTTCACTTAGTTTCCTAAGTGAAACTAGAATGAAGGTCTTATGTCACAATGCATTTGGGAGCAGAAGGAGCCTGGATTCTTTTAGCTGCGCAAGGGGTGCCAAGAGTTCCTTAGAAATAACAAATTGCCTTGTGGTGTGAAAAGAGTCAGCCAAAGGGAACACAACAGAGGATAGATCTTAGAGTCAGGAAAGGTGTTACAGAATTCTAGAAGTACAACATTCATTGTGCTGTACTGTCCAGAATTGATGCTGACTGAACCACCCTACAATTCCTCGCTTTTCAAAGCCTTTGAGTGATGTCTCCCCTTAAGAACGCATCTTGATTTTGTAATGGAACTTGGCTCTTAGGCCATTTCATTTTTACTTTAAAGCTTACAACACAAAGAAAAACATGCGTATCTAATCTAATCTGTCAAATCTTGCCAAGTCTTTTTCTCTCAATATTTTGTTACAAAATGGTGGCAGTGAAATGTGAAATGTTTATATTCCTGGCATGTATGTGCCCTTTTGCTCACACATGTCTGTTTGACTGTTACATGTTGTCACTTATTCTTCCATCTCTAAACTCCTTTGTTTTGAGATTGCTTTTTATTTTAGTGAATTCTCTCTTTCTCTCTCCCTCTCTCTCTCTCTCTCTTTTGACAGAGTCTATTTGAGCCAAACTGACAATTGCCAGAGCAAAATCTCAATGGACTGAGAAAATGCTCCAGAAAATGGCAGTTTTACCACTTATTTTATACCTTGGAATCAAAGGGGAGTATGTAAGGGGGTTACATGAAATTCATTGGTGATAGTTAGGGAGGTGGGGGAAAGCAAATTGGGAAAATCTGTGGGAGTGAAGAAAAAGTATAATGAATAGACTTTCACATTTGTGGGTATAGGATAGCTAACAGTTAACAATTAACAAGATAACAATGAGGGGATTTGTGGTTTCTGTTCTGGTACAGTGTGGTGGTGCCCTGAGTAGTCAAGTGGGGTCAGGGAGCTGGGAAGAAAATCAACCTGACATTCCAAAAGTATGTTATCATAGATGCAGAAAGACAACAGATAGGCTCAGTTAAGTGAAGGTTGACCATTGCCAGGGAAGATACTGGCCTAGGACATAACTACCTGTCATGATCTCTTTTTAGTTAGAAAATTTTAATTTCAGACCATGCCATGTGGTTACTTTGGGTCTCTGAGTTTGGAAGGCAGCCATGCAGGCTTCCCCTGAGCTGGTCAGCTTTAGTATGTGACCACTTTTTCGTCCACACTTTCCCTCTTTGGTTGTAAATCAATCTGAAGGATGCATTGATGACCAACCTTTAGTCCAGTTGGTGCTAGAAAGGCTCATTCCTAGGAAGTCTCAGTGTCAGCATTTGTCTTCTGAATGATGGACCCTTGGGGACGGGGCAAGACTGTAACCTTGGATGGAAGTCAAGGCCAAATTTTTCTCAAAGGTGAAAAGTAGGTAAATGGGAAGCAATCAGGTTTTATGGACCTTCATTAAGAAAAGCACTCTGCATCATTTCTAACCTATAAGCTATCATGATTCAAGTTTTGCTATCTGTGTCATTTCTCTGTATTTTGCATCTAGTATAGCATTTATTTATAATTTGAGGACACACTATCCACCTCTTTAGCTTAATGAATACTTTATTTTGAGCCTTAGTATCAAAAGCTATACCATGAAAAAAAATCTTTTTTGTAAAATTGAATTTATTAGAGTGACATTGGTTAATAAAATTATATAGGTTTCATGTGTATAATTCTATATCATCTCAACTGTATACTGTATTGTGTGTTCTCATCACCAGAAGTCAAGTCTCATTCCATCCCTGTTTATCCCCCCTTTAACCCTCTTCTATCTTCCCCACCTCCTTTCCCCTCTGGCAATCACTGTGCTGTTGTCTGTGTCTATGAGTTTTTTTTCTTAATCCCTTTATCTTTTTCATCCAGCCCCAGAATTCACCTCCCCTCTGACAGCTGTCAGTCTGTTCTCTGAGTTTGTTTCTATGTTGTTAGTTTATTTTGTTCATTATCATATGAGTCCACATATGAGTGAAATCATACGGTACTTGTCTTTCTCTGACTGGCTTATTTCACTTTGTATAATACTCTCCAGGTCCATCCATGCTGTTGCAAAGGATAAGATTTCCTTCTTTTTTACAGCCAAGTAGCCTTCCATTGTGTGTAAATGTACCACTCATCCACGGGTGCACACTTGGGCTACTTCCAAATCTTGGCTTTTGTAAATAGCACTGCAGTAAATGTAGGGCTGCATATAGTCTTTCTAATTAGTGTTTTGAGTTTCTTCAGATATATTCCCAGAAGTGAAATTGCTGAGTCCTAAAGCAATTCCATTCAGAATTTTTTGAGGTAACTCCATGCTACTTTCCACAGTGGCTGAACCAATCTGCATTTGCCCCAACGGTGCAGAAGTGTTCCCTTTTCTCCACATCCTTGTCAACTCTTGTTTGCTGATTTATTGGTGGTAAAAAAAAAATCTTAAAAAAAGAAGCAACAACACAATATTGAGGCTGAAATCAAGTTTATTTCGTGTTTCTGTATCCGTGGCTTCTGGAAGCCTCACTGTTCCAGCTGCGGTATGTCTTCATTAGCTACAGACACATTTACATTTGTTTAGAGGCCTGGTTCCTGGGCCAATAATTTAATTTCTTTCAAGAACAATATATGCCTTGTATCTATATGACTTCCTTATAGGAAGGGACTAAATGAACCAGGAAACGAGGATTCCTAATTAATCTTTAAGTCGCTTTCCTGTCTTGTCAACAAAATCAATGAAGTCTTATTTATATAATTCCTATCAGAAATCTGGAGTCACCCATATCAATCTTATTAAAGCATAGTCAAGAAAATTGGTATAAATCTGAGGGCAACAGGATAATTAAATATCTTGCATTTAGCATTTGTACTTTTAGCCAAAATAACAATATTTACATTTAGAATACTTTATTTTCTAAGTAAAATCTGAAATTTATTTTCTACATAATCTCTTCATGTTGAAATCTTCTATCTCTTAGGAGATAAATGGCTTCAGAGTTTTTTCTTGCATTGCTGTTTGCCAATTATGGAGAAATTCCATGGTCTAAGAAACCAGGTATGATCACCTATGTCCTTAAATTCTTTTTATTTCCAGCATAATATTTTATTAACTTTTATTCTCCATAAAATATCTATGATGTCTAAGTCTGACGATCTTGGCTTCTTTTATGTTGCACAATTGTGTGACTTCTGACTGGTGCTCTCTTGTTCATCCATTTGCAAGTAATTACCTCTATCCTATTCATATTGAACATCCTGCATTTACTTGATACATCAAGTACTTTTTATATTTCTTTGGTTGTTTAAATAATTGTTATCTCTAAAATTATTGTTTATAATTTAATTTTTCAATTAGTCTTATCTTTTTATCATCACCTGAAGACATGCTTATTGATTTTAGAGAGAGGGGAACGGAGGGAGAAAGAAAGAGAAACATTGATTGGTTGCCTCTCACATGCGCCCTGACAGGAAAGCAACTAGGTATGTTCCTTGACTGGGAATAGAACCCCTGACCTTTTGGTTTACATGATGACATTGCAACCAATGGGTCACACCTGCCAGGGCTAGTCTTTTTAGTAAGAAATTAATGCTACTTTCCTCAAAAGATAGTTTTTAGGAAATTAGAGGTATTTTTAAGAAATCAAAGCTATTCCAAATGATGTGTGTGTGTGTGTGTGTGTGTGTGTGTGTGTGTGTGTGTATGGTCAGTAAATGTTGAACTGATCGACTCAGTCATTTGCAGGGATAAACTACAACATACCTAAGCATCTGGAGGGTATGTAGACCAACAGAGAACAGTGCATTGGTCGTAGAGCTGGGAAAAATTGCTGGATCAGGAAGACAGGCTCCTATAACAGAGGCTAGAGTAGATGTAGTAGCTGTGTTCCCAAATGAACCGATAGGGGGCGGGCGAGGTTCTGTTACTGAAACAAGCCCCCTCCGCCAGGGTCTTTCTGTACCAGATTTGTCTTACCCTCTGCCCTTAGGTGTTGTGGCTCTCAATGCCAAAGTTTGATGAAAAGGAAAGGAACTATTTATTCAAAAGTTATACAGGTTTAAAGTAATGGCAGAATGTCACTGTTTCATAATCTCTCAAAACACCCACAAACTCTCAGTCCTTTCTTCCCCCCTTTGCCCAATCAGGCCCGTCAGGGGTACTGTATTTTAGGAAAAAGAAATAGAAGTCCATAGCTCAGCTAGACTCCCGGTTCCTCCCAGTAATCCTCGCTCTGCTGTCAGGTTTCCTGTGGTTCCCAGCACCATCAGCTGTGTTGCCTCCACCACTGATCACCAGTTCTTAATCCAAAACCACATGGCACCTACTCAGGGCCCACCAGTGAGAGTCTTTTCACCCCTTTCCTTCCCACAATGTCTCGCAGGGTCTCTCTCCATTCTTTCAAACCTCTCAGAGAGAGCTCTGCATGGATGCTACATCTTGCTTTCCTGCTTCCTAAGCCGTGTGGTCAAGGGAACCCCCTCTCTGATCCCAAAACGGTGTGGTTAAAAAGAAAAAAACATGGCTACTGCACCTGGGTTTAAATCCTGGCACAAATATTTCTCCATAACTCCATTTCTGACTCCTCCCACAACTTGCTACACCTGCTAGCACTCCCAAAGTTTTCATCCTTTCTGGGCTGCCATAGTAAGTCCAGGAAGGTTTTGCCCCGTACCATGGAATGAACCATCTCCAAGCTCTCATGCAGGCACCGTAACCCGTGGGAGCTACTCCAAGTTACATCATGGGTTAAAGTCACACCCACCTCCCTAGCTAGACTTGTTGATAGGCAAAATAACCATTTTTTGATATCAGGTATGAAGATATCCTGCTGTTATTGTTATGCAAAATAACTCTCAATGGCCCTGTTCTATATGTCTCATCCCCCAGTCCAGACTTGTGGGGGTGGGGATATCCTATATTTCTATATTTCCTGGACACCCCAAGTACTGGACCCCATTTCAAATCCCCTCTTTGTGGCGGGGTTCGGCAGTGTGGGGGGAGCTGGTGACCCTGGTTTTATAGCCATACACAAAAAGACTCAGCTATTCTATTGTTTAAAGAACTCTGTCAAGATTTTAGATTCTACCTTGATGTAGGCCAGTTTGCAGATAGAACCATTTACAATGCATTCTAATAGGAGCATGACAGTGAGGAAAGAGCATGGACTTCAGTGTCAGCAAGGCCAAGTTTGCATGAGTCATGTGAGCCTGGGAAAATTTCTCATCCTCTTAGAATGTCAGTTTCCTTCTCTATAGGAAGCATAGCAATATTGTCCACATAAGGTTTTTGGACAGTTACAAGTAACATGGGAAAAACCTGGACCACAGGAAGTGAGAGTGGTTGCCATCATCCCCTTCATTTCTATGACCCCATTCTCTTGGGTGGCTCCTTCCTTCTTGGAAAACCTTACTTTGGGCTCTTTGTTTTTTGCTAATTCCTTAAACCTGAGGGCTCCCTGGAATTCCTTTCTTTAGCTCCCATTTGTTCTCTGTCTGCATACTCTCTCCAGCAATCTCACCCACCACCAGGACTTCTGACATCACCTTACCAATGACTTCCTCGTCTGAGTCACTGTTCAGCCTCCCTCCTGGGCTCCAAATCCTACATCTTAGTAATAATCTCTGCCTGAATATGCTACAGGTACTTCAGGCTCCACATGTCTAGACTTGACTTCATCACTCTCTTCATCACACACTTTTCCTTACATTTCCTACTTAAAGTAGCACCATTCATTTTTGAGCGTCATCCTTGAACATCCACTACTATTTTTATACCATAATATGTCATCTTTAAACACTTGCTATCATTTTTATGTTCAAATATGTCAACCATTTCTGTCAATTTTGTCACTTAAATATCTTGTCATCCCCACTGTCTTAGTTCAGTTCCCCATCTCTAAAAAGATTTTATTTATTTATTTTCAGAGAGAGGGAAAGGGAAGGAGAAAGAGAGGAAGAAAAACATTGATTGGTTGCATCCCATGTGCCACTAACTGGGGACCTGGGCTGCAACCCAGGCATGTGCTCTGACAGGGAATCTAATGGGTGACCTTTCAGTTTGCAGGCCAACACTCAATCCACTAAGCCACACCAGCTAGGGCAGGTCCTCAATTCTTTCTCTACCTTCCCTTTTTCAGCATCAACTATCTCTAGACTATGTTATGCAAAGCCAAGAGAGTTTTTTTCTTTTTGATATTACTTCCTTTTAAATATTTGATTACCCTCACCAATGACTATTTACTGTAAGAAGATCAGAAAATACATATAAAAATAAGACGTTAAAATGACTGTAATCCACAAATGACACACCATTAAAAATTTTGTATACATTCTTTCAGACTATTTTAAATTTAAAAATAACAGAGTGATATATAAGGTCAAACTCTAGTAGATTTTGAATCTTTGATGAGGTGATATTGAAAATAAACGGAATTAAGATTTTCCTTCTGACCTGCACTGGGCAATTGATGGTGCATCCACTGTGCTGATGTTAAAGTGAGACCATTGGTTGGTGGTTAATTATTGGTTGTTTTTATTTTAAAGGAAATTATAGCAAATCATATATCTTTGTTGTAGTTATGGTTTCTCCTGAAGGAAATAGATATCCCTGCTGTCAGTCGTCCTAAGCGTGGTCAATCCTGGAGCAGGAAACTTGGAAGGCAAGCTGAGGTGAGAGGTAAGTTTTTTTCTTTTTAACACCAGAAGTTTGTTCAATCTAAATTCTGAACAACAGGATTTCAGGGCATCTCAAGTGAATTAACAGCTATGGTTACATGGAGGATGCTGGGAGCAAACCAGTCCTATTAGGGACCAAAGATATGCCCTGACTCTGAGCAGTAGAAATTCTGGAGTATTTTGTATGTGGTGCTTCCTTCTCGATATTCCCAAAACTAATGGAAATGATACTCCATGGAAGTTACATCCTGCTTCCTGAGGAATGGTGGGGAAAAAGGGGTAAGTCTCTTTGATACTTGAGACAAAATTGGATGACTAGTAAATATAACTGGAAAGGCTTGACAGAGCCCAAGTAACCAGTAAATAAATGTAGTTAAAGTACATTCAGTATCTGATAAGTAATTTAAATTTAGTAGTACAGAGACTGAGTAAATCGTAGCAGACAAGGGTATCTTTTCAGAAGTGTGGACTTAATTTACTTGCACTGTGTGCTTTATAATCCTGCATGTGGCAATAACCTAACCGAGTGACCTTTAAAAAGTAAACATTTTTAGATGTTTGATTTTTAGCTAGATAATAATCTTTTGAGAAAACAAACTTTCATAGACAATAGGTGGCCATGTTTATCTGCTTGATTTCATTGTTTTGAGGCTCTTCATTGTTGACTGTTGATCACAGGTTTTGCACAGTGGGGAGTTCCTGTCGTTAGTAGCTCCCCACACACTATTTCCATGTTGCCTCCAGTGATGGCATTGCTTTGGCACTTGTATGATCTATTATCTTCTGATGGAAGCTGCAGTTCTTCAGTTTAAATCTATCTTGTGAATGCTTTTTTGTAAGTAGCGGAAAGTAGATCTGAGATTTCCTGAGTCTCAAAAGGCTCTTTTATGGACCAATTATTTTAATCTAATATCTTTGAAGACAGCAATTAACATGGTATATTTAAATAGTTAAGTTTTCTCTCTTCATTTCCTAGCCTCTTATCCTGTGTATAGCAATGCTAGTTAGATCATGGGAAAGAGGTGTTTCAATTTAACATAAAAACAAATCCAGCTTTCCATTCCTGAAGTTAGTTTTATTTTATTGTTGTTTAATAGATTCAAGTGGGAATTTGCACTGTAAGTTACTTTTTGTTTCTTAAGACTACTCTTCTACAGAGTTTAGACTAAGTACCTCTTCAGTCTTTTTCTAAATATTATATGTTCATGGATATGAAATGAAAATATTTTTAGTTTTTATAGCACCAAAATTGTGTCTGAACTTTTTATAATTGAACAAAATATACCAAGATAACTTCTATTTTATAACTTGTGTTATGAGGATTGAGTTAAATATATATTAATGTTTAAATACTCATATACAGTAATATTTAAATATTTGTCTTCTTCTATGGCCCATGACAGCAGTTTTTTTATACCACAAAATCTCCAACTTTAGCTTGCATCCTAATTGCCTGGAAGACACTGGATCCCAGCCCAGGTTTCTGATTCAGTAGGTCTGGGTAAGGGGCAAGAATTCACCTTTCTAATAAGTTTTTTTTAGGTGATGGTGATGCTTCTTGTCTGGGGTCCCCACTTGAAGAACCTGGTTTAATCATTCAGGCAAATGCTCTTCATAGGGTATGCCTGGATACTGGAATGTTTCTGTGGCCAGTAGACCCAGATAGGGGTCCCTCGTGGATGTTTCAATTCTAAGTCCTTTGATCTTATACTTCCATTTAATTTCATGACCTTTAGAACTTTGGCCGAGGTGATAGGGAGAGGGCTGATGCCATTAGCCCAAGTCAGCTATGGAGAGTAAACAGGAATAGAACAGTTTGTTAGTTTATATTTGTGCAAATTAAGTTAGAAGCCCAGGTGGAGGTGTGCTATAGACAAACA
Organism: Phyllostomus hastatus; assembly: GCF_019186645.2. Lineage (NCBI taxonomy): Eukaryota > Metazoa > Chordata > Mammalia > Chiroptera > Phyllostomidae > Phyllostomus > Phyllostomus hastatus. Next base: position 16,292,077 of record NW_025334011.1, on the reverse strand, counting down.
GAAATTAGAGCAAGAACAGGGTTAAAACCTTATTGATAACCTAGTGATAGATGCCTTCATTGTCACATTTCATATAATCCACACAGGTCCCCCAAAGGAAAGCAGTAGTATTCTTATTTTGGGGGGGATGAGGAAGGAAACTGAGATTCAGACATTTTAAGTAACTTGTAATCATCTAAGGCCCAAATTTGAACCCAGTTGTTTTGTTTCTGAACTCTCTGTTATATCTGTGGATGAGAGAGTTTGACAAGGGAAGGTATACACAGTGTCATACTCTGCAAAGGGATCAGGTAAGATGAAGGCTGAGAAAAAGCCAATTAGATTTACTGTCTGAAAAGAAAATATTCAGTATTTTGGTTGGGGGTGTAAGACCCCTAAACTGTGGAAGCAAGATGGGAGAAGCAATAAGTAAAGATTCACTTTTTGAAAACATTGGTTTTAAAGGAAAAAGACAAGAGAATGATATAGAAAGAATTAAGGCCTTCCCTAACATAGGCCTCTATTAAGGACTGAATGTTTGTGTCCATCCAAATTTATATGTCGAAGCCCTAACACCAATGTGATGGTATTTGGAGGTGAGGCCTACAGGAGGTAATTAGGTTTTCATTAGGTAATGGAGGTAGGACCCTCATGATGGCACTGGTGCCCTTAGAAGAAGAGGAAGAAAAAGAGATCTCTCTTTCTCCATGTGCATGCACCCAGAAAAGGCCATGTGAGCACACAGTGAGGAGGTGGCCGCCTGCAACCCAGGAGGAAGACTGTCACCAGAACCAGACCATGCTGTCACCCTGATCTCAGACTTCCAGCTTCCAGAACTGTGAGAAAATAAGCCTAGGCTGACTGAGACAGCACCCATGCAAATCGGTGGGTTTTTTATTCAGCCGTGGTCCATTAAATTCTTGCTCCAAAGTTTCTGAATGCATTGACTTGATGTCTCTCGATGTTTTTTTTCTCCTCCCTACTTCTGTTGGAACACTTACAAATGAGCAGAGAATTCCTGTCTTGACAGGATTCTCCTGCCAAATATGCTTAATTATGTAACTGGGTGAGGTATGCACTGCTTCTTACATAAGAACTGGTTTTTCTTTCGTTTATTAAAGTGGACTGGGCTACTTCTCTTATGCTTGTGTGTACGTGATATGTAGGTGGTGAAGGTGGTGTTAAAGGCATTACTTGAATGGCTTTCAGTCTTAGTTTGAACTTTAGAACTGATGAGCTAAGGTTCTTAACACAACACCAAGGAAATAAACTCTATTATGTTTGTCTTTGCGATGTTAGAGAGCTGCCCCCGAATAAATGAACTATCAAGTTATTGATAAATATGGGTCAGTCTGGTCATATGGAACATAGCATAAAATGTTATTTCATTTCTGCTATGAACTCACTATTTTATCTTTCTATTTGAAGTTACAGAGGAGGTAACTTATAAATTACTATAGATTTTTTCTACAGCGTGAGTAAAAATTTCTTAGTTGACTTACTACTGAACTCCCAAATATTTAACAGAGCCAAGAGAATGAATAGCATATTAAACATGAAGCTAGTGTGACTCAAATTCTTTTTAAAACTAGGCAGAATATAAAATAACTAATATATTACAAAAATACTTATTAGTAGCTAGGAGAAAATGATATTACTGACATGATATGATTTCTATGAATTGAAATAGGTTTTGAAAATGACTTATGGGTGTTTCTCTTGTTTCAAGCATATGCTAACTAAATTTACAAAACTGCTAGGAATTCTTTTTGAGTGTAAGTATAAAGACTGTGTGAAGCCATACTTTTCTTGTTCTTTAGTAATATGAGAACTCAAACTACCCCCAAAGTCAACTCATGTTACGTGAAATTTAACAGCTATCCAGACAAGATTAGAGAACCATAGGCAGCTTCTAGTGTAGTTACTTTACAGGCCAATGGTGGCACTATTCTTCTCTTTCTAAGTCACCTGAAAGAAATCACAAATATTAGAACATTGCTTTGGGTTATACAATAAACAGGTGAACTATACCACCTGATCATGTGAATGTATTATTAATGTATATTTATTACATATAAACACACACATATATATATATTATATGACTATATATACATATATATGACTATAGTCTTCTATGTCTCAGTTTGCTCATCTGTAAAATGGGAATAATAGTAGTACCCATCTTATAGAGTAGTTATGAGGATTAAATATTAACACATGTACAGCCCTTAGAACTATGCCTGCCACAGAATAAGCCCCAATTAAAGTAACACATTCATGGCTTCAAAGGATAAATAGAATAACCCATTTTCCCTGACAGTGGAGAGTAAACTAAAAAAAAAAAATTAAAAAAAGTACAGGTGATTCAACCAGGTAAATTTGGCAGTGAAGAGGCAGATTGGATGGCATTTGTGCAGAAGTGCTGTCCAGGAGGGGCACATCATGATTGAGATGGATCCTGTTTGTTCAGGAGAGCACTCCTTGTGGGGACAGTGTCTCACAGTGGGTGGCCAGAGTAAGCAGGGGCAATCCTCGGAATCCCCTTCATGGAAGTCATGTGTTTTGCTTTTGGAGAGTTGTTTAGACACAAGCTCCAGCCTGAGCAGCCTTTGAAGGAAGCCATTTTCTCCCAGGACTTAGGGGCTGTCCTTCTTTCCCTGCTCTCAGCTTTTCTCCAGAGGGAGAAAAAAGTGTGTTGTTTACTTCTTTAAGCATCTATGGACAGTTAACTCTTCTTAACGGACCTCTTTAATCAAGGAATCACAAAGCTCCCTCTAGATTTATATATAAAAATGTTGTCATCTTCACTGTTTCCTATTTGCCAGCTGTCATTTGGTTGTTGCAGCCTTCACCTGAGCCTCTTCCAATAGCCGCATCACACACTGTTTGGGCCAGCATTGTGGGGGAATTGGGAGCTGGGCAGAAGCTGTTATAGCTATCAGCAGCCTTGATGGCTTTATGATTTTACTACAACTGGGCAAGTCATCAGACCTCCGTAGGACTCCACTTCCTTTTTATGTAAAATGAAGGTGTTGGATCAATCTCTAAACCCCTTTAAGCTGTGATGTCACATTTGATTGATGGGACCCCAGTCACGAAGAAACATATTAGCAACTCTAGGACTGCTAATATGTTTCTTACATACTGATCACAAAAGCAGTTTGACACAAAACTTTTTTACTGAAAAACAATCTTAAAGATATTGGCTTTACAGACATGGAAGCCACTATTGCAGTTGACTTTGCCTTGAGATCCATTTCCCCTGGGCTCATCTCCCCCACCTTCACTTTACTTGAAGCAAGCTTAGTTGTTATTCACTTCTTGGAGCTCTCAAAGATGAAACCAGTTCATCAGAAAAATTCCTGGGCTCACAAACTTCCTGGGATTAGAAGGTTTTAATTCCAGTCTGTTAGGATCAAAGTGGCCAAGGTGAGGCTTTTGTGAAAGAGTGTGTCTAGGGCTCTACTGTCATTGGCAATTGCTAATGTAGTAATTGGTCAATAATCCTTGGAATCGGGTCATTTTCCAGACATTATCATGATAACACTTTTCAGGCAGCTAACAACCTGGAAGAGAGGGCATGAGAAAAAAATTACTAATTTGGGACTATGATGTTGCTGTGACATTACAAAATTGTATTTCTAATGTATTTTAGGGATCACAAAATGACCAGCAAGAAAGGTTGATGCTGACTCCATCAGTGCCTGGAAAACTGTAGGGTGAGTGTAAAGAGCTCATGGCCATTGTGTCTGACACTGACGGGATTTGCTCCCTGCATATTTCTAGCAGTCGTCCATTTAAGTGTCCACCTAGATATTATATGGAGAATGGGAACTTGTAATGTTTGGATCAAAGGTTTTATAAATTATTTTGTAAACATCTTGTGTATAGTACCCAACTTTATTATATTCATAATAGAGGTTCAGAGGCTTCGAATGCTTTTTGAAATGAAAAGAGGAGATATCTACATACATAAATAAATTACATATTGTGTTCAATAAATATTTTAAGTGAAAATGTGGTCCCCTTATTTGTGAGAGACACCCATAGGCTCTCTTGAGCAAATTTGTTTAAAATGTCCTATTTCCATTTTATCATTCTGGTTTGGGAACCTAGGAGATTTAAGTCATATCAAAATGCACAAAAAAGAAATTTTCTTAATGCAATTAATGTCTTCACCTCAGTTCATTAGGCTTGATTGCTATCAGGGAGCTTTAATAGGGTTACTAAAATCTAAAATATTTCACATACATGTAAAATGACTTAAAGTTAGTAAGGATTTCTTTACTAATAAGCCAAGCCTTCTCAGATGTGCTTTTTTCTTTTTTTTTCTGAGAGCTTCACGAGGCCCAGGAATGGAAACCAGCTTATTTCTCAGCATAATTCAGAAACTGTTTGAAGATGTCATTCTAAAAAAAACAAAAAGCAAAAAGGTAAAAAAAAAATCTATCCCACCCAACAAAAAGGATATCATTCTAAAGACTGTGGGTGTTTGTATCTCTTTTTAGTTCATAATTTATTTAAATTATGAAATATCATAGACCTATATAATATACAGATGACAGTATAATGAATACTCAGTGTATTGGTCAAATGGTATAAGAAGATCACAAACACAACTGAAGTCTCCATGAAAACTTATCGTGCTCCATCCTCCCCCAACCCTCCCACTTTTTATACTTTTTAAATTGGTTTATTTTATTCTCATTGGAAAGAGAGTAGAGAGAGAGAAACATCCATGTAAGAGGGAAACATTGACCGGCTGCCTCCTGCACATGCCCTGACTGGGGTGGAACCCGCAAAATAGGTATGTCACCAGGAATCCAACTGGTGATCTTTCGGTTACTGGATGACACTCCAACCAACTGAGACACACTGCCCAGAGCTATACTTTTACTATATACATATGTAGCCTTAAAAATTAAGATATTTTTGGCTTTTCTTGAATTTGTTTATAGATTGTATCATAATGTATATATCCTCCTTCAAAAACTTTTTTATTCCTCTAACAATATATTTTTGACATTTAAGCAAGTTGACATGTTCACTGGTACTGATGTTTGGTATTTTATTGGATAAATAGAACAAAAAACCTGTCAGCTGTTCTGTTGATTAACCAAAAATTTTTGGTTAAAAATTGTATTAAACATTCTTTAACATTTTCCATATCTCTTCTGCAAGAATTTCTTTAAAGATATATATATATATATATATGTAGGAGTGAAATAGCTAGGTCATAGTGTATGTTCATCTTTACCAAGATTAGATATGGCCAAAGCGGTTGTGCCAGAAGGTGCCTTTTACAGTTTTCCCTGAGAGTGTTCTTGTTGCTCTACTTTCTCACTAACACTTATCATCAGAATTTTTCTTTTTTACCAATCTGATGAGTATGAAATAGTATACCTTATTGTTTTTTAAAATATATTTTATTGATTATGCTCTTACAGTTGTCCCAATTTCCCCTACCTTCCTGGTACCTCTATTTCCTCCAGCAATCCCCTCCCTTAGTTCATATCCATGGGTCATGTATATAAATTCTTTGTCTACTCCATTTCCTGTACTGTTTTTTACACCCCTCTGTCTATTTGGAACCTACCAGTTTGTGCTTATCTCTGCACCCTTTCCCTCATTCTCTCCCTTCCTCCTCCCAGCTGATAACCTTCCAAATGATCTCCATATCTATGATTCTGTTCCTGTTGTGCTTGTTTTCTTAGTTTGTTTTTTAGACTCAGTTGTTGATAGTTGTGAATTTGTTGCCGTTTTAATGTTCATAGCTTTGATCTTCTTTTTCTTAAATAAGTCCCTTTAACATTTCATATAATAAGGGCTTGATGATGGTGAACTTCTTTAGCCTTAACTTGCCTGGGAAGCACTTTATCTGCCCTTCAATTATAAATGATAGCTTTGCTGGATAGAGTAATCTAGGTTGTAGGTCCTTCCTTTTCATGACTTTGAATACTTCTTGCTAGTCTCTTTTAGCCTGCAAAGTTTCTTTTGAGAAATCAGCTGACAGTCTTATGGGAACTCCTTTGAAGGTAACTCTTTGCATTTCTCTTGCTGCTCTTAAGGTTCTCTCTTTATCTTTAAACTTCGGAATTTTAATTATGATGTGTTTTGGTGTGGTACTCTTTGTGTCTGACTTGTTTGGGACTCTCTGTGCTTCCTGGACTTGTATGTCTATTTCCTTCACCAAATTAGGGAAGTTTTCTTTAATTATTTTTTCAAGTAACTTTTCGATTTCTTGCTCTTCCTCATCTCCGTCTGGCATGCCTACAGTTTGGGTGTTAGTATGTATGGAGATGTCCCATATTCTATCCTAGTTATTTTTTTAAATTCTTTTTTTCTTCTTGCTGTTCTGGTTGAATGCATTTTTCTTTCTTATGTTCCAAATCATTGATTTGTTTCCCAGCTTCATCTACTACACTGTTGGTTCCTTGTAGATTTTTCTATATTTCCCTTAATGCAACCTTCATTTATGCCTGTTTTTTTTTAATGCTGTTGCAGTACTCAATGATTTCTTTGAGCATCCTGATAACCAGTGTTTTAAAGTCTATATCTGGTAGGTTGCTTATCTCCATTTCATTTCATTCTTTTCCTGAAGTTTTGTTCTGTTCTTTCACTTAGATCATATTTCTTTGTCTCCTCAATTTGGCAACCTCCGTGTGTTTGTGTCTGTGTATTAGGTAGAGCTGCATTGATTCCCTGTCTTAGTAGTGTGGCCTATTGTAGAAAAGGCACTTGTAAATTGTGTGGGGTGAATCCTTAGGTAGTTGCCAGGGCAGGGCAACCCATTTTACCACTTTGTGGTTCTGTGAAGGGGAGGGTTCAGAGAGGGGACAATGCCATTGCCTGGCCTCTGGAGATTGCCTGGGAGGAAGCTGTCACCTGGCACTCACCCTGCTGCCAGTCCTCTTACTCTTTCCCCTTTCCCCTGCATTCGCTTGTGCCTTTCCACCTATTGCCTTGGTGCTGAATCCTAGAGAGGGTGGGTCTGTGTGAATCCTAAGTCTATTATGGGCCTTTTAAGAGTCTCTTGAGAATCCCACATTTTCTCCTGACACCCTAACCCTCACTGGTTTTTACATCCAGAAGTTATGGGGACTTATTTTCTCAATGTTGAAACCCTAGGCTGGGTTGTTTGATCTGGGGCTGAGATCGCTTGCTCCCTAGGTATCCCTCCTGATTTTTATCTACCACATGTGAATATGGAACTGCCTGTTTCACCATGTCTTTGCATCACTCCACGTCTCCATGCCTCTCTGCATCTCCAAACTTCCTACCCATCTGGATGAATATGGCTTCTTTAAAGTCTTGGTTGTCAGACTTCCATACAGCTCAATTTACTGATGAATTTGGGTAATATTTGTTTTGCAGTCTAGTTATAATTTTTGCTGCAGTTGTGTATGGAAGCAGTGTGTTTACCTACACCTCCATTTTGACTAGAAATCTATTGTTTTAATAAGCATTTCCTGAATTGCTACTGAAGTCCAGCAACTTTTTTTATTTTTATTGGACATTCAGGTTACTTGCTCTGAGAATCATATCTTTTTGTTCATTTATCTCCTTAGTGATTTAAAGTGGTTCTTGATAATATTTAGGTGCTAATATTTTTTCTACCAGTTGTGGTTTTTAAAATTTTTAAATGTTTTCATTTAATTAGCAAATGATTTGTTAATTAATTTTAAAGATTTTTGTTTAATAAAGTTTTCCTTTTAAAAAATATATTTTATTGATCATGCTCTCCACCCTGCAACCCCCTCCCACCATCATTTCCCCACCTTAGTTCATGTCCATGGGTCATACATATAAGTTCTTTGCCTTCTCCATTTCCTTTACTATTCATAACCTCCCCCTGTCTATTTCATACCTGACATTTATGTTTCTTATTCCCTATACCTTTTCCTCCATCCTTCCCTCTCCCCTCCCCACTGATAACCCTTCATGTGATTTCTATTTTTGCTATTCTGTTTCTGTTCTTGTTGTTTGCTTAGTTCATTTTAATTTTTGTTATTTTTGTTTTTAGCTTCGGTTGTTGATAGTTGTTTGTTGTTGTCTTACTGTTCATATTTTTTAATCTTCTTTTTTTTAGATAAGTCCCTTTAACACTTCATATAATAAGAACTTGCTGATGATGAACTCCTTTAACTTGACCTCATCTGGGAAGCACTTTATCTGCCCTTCCATTCTAAATGATAGCTTTGCTACATAGAGTAATTTTGGATGTGAGTCCTTCCCTTTCATGATTTTGAAAACTTCTTTCCATCCACTTCTTGCCTGCAAGCTTTATTTTGAGAAATCAGCTGCTAGTCTAATGGGAACTCGTTTGTAGGAACTGTGTCCTTTTCTCTTGCTACTTTTAAGATTCTCTCCCTATCTTTAATCTTGGATAATGTAATTATGATGTGCCTTGGTGTGTGCTTCCTTGGGTCCAACTTTTTTGGGAATTCTCTGAGCCTTGGGAGAGTCCCTTTGGGACTCTCTTTTTTTTGGACTTCCTGGAAGTCTATTTCCTTTGCCATATTAGGGAAGTCTTCTTCATTATGTTTTCAAATAAGCTTTCAATTTCTTGCTCTTCCTCTTCTCCTGGCACCTCTATGATTCAGTTGTCAGAGATTACTAAACCTCTCCTCGACGTTTTGAATTCATGTTTCTTTATTCTGCTCTGCTTGGATGTTTATTTCTACCTTCTGGTCCAAATCATTGATTTGTGTCCTGGTTTCCTTCCTGTCATTGTTGGCTCCCTGTACATTTTTCTTTATTTCACTTTGCGTAGCTTTTACTTCTTCCTCTGTTTTCCAATCATATCAACCATTTTTGTGAGCATCCTGATTACCAGTGTTTTTTTTTTTAAAGATTTTATTTATTTATTTGTTTTTAGAGAGGGAAGGGAGGGAGAAAGAGAGAGAGAGAGAAACATCAATGTGTGGTTGCTGGGGGCCATGGCCTGCAACCCAGGTATGTGCCCTGACTGGGAATCAAACCTGCGACACTTTGGTTCGCAGCCTGCGCTCAATCCACTGAGATACGCCAGCCAGGGCTTTGATTACCAGTGTTTTGAACTGTGCATCTGATAGGTTGGGTATGTCTTTGTCAGTTGTATTTTCTGGAGTTTTGATCTGTTCTTTCATTTGAGCCTTTTGTTGTTGTTGTTGTTGTTGTCTTGTGCCTGTAGTAAGAGGCGGAGCCTTAGGTATTTGCCAGGGAAGGGCAACCCATGTCACTGGGTGGTGGCAGTATATGTGGGAGAGGGGTCTGAGAGGAAACAATGCTGGCTCGCAGCCAGCATTCAGTCACTTCCCCTGGCTACCCACAAGCAAATTGAGCCCTTCTGGTGCTGATTCCCATGTGAGTGGGTTTGTGTGTGTTCTAGAACCCTGTGGGTCTGTCCAACTAACTCTTCTGTGAGGCTGGGAGTTTCTCCCATGTCCACAACCCTCACAGGTTTCTGCAGTTAGAAGTTTTGAGGCTTTATTTCCCTTCACTGGAACCCTAGGTTTCACAGTCTGTCTTGCTCCCCAGTTGTTCCTTCTCATTTATCCACATACAAATGGGGGACCACCTGGTCTGCTAGCTGCCGCCTTGTCAGATCAGCCAGTTGCCTCGTTGTTGCCATTCTTCTTTGTCCGGTGGCCTGTCTCTGCCCCTCCTACCAGTCTGAATGCATATTTCTTCTTTAACTTCTTGGTTGTCAGATTTCCATATAGTTCAATTTTCTTGCAGTTCTGGTTATTTTTTGTTTTAAAATTTGTTGTTTACCTTCCTTTTGTTGTGTGAGGAGGCAAAGTGCATCTACCTATGCCTCCTTCTTGGCTGGAAGTCCTAATAAAGTTTTTCATACCTTGGGATCATAAAGCTATTTTCTAAAAAATTTTCCTAAACATTTAAAAGGTTTTTTTTTTTTCATTCAGCCATTAATTTATCTGGAGTTGAATTTTGTAAATTGTATGAAATAAGAATGTGATTTTATTTTATTTTTTGATACAAGTAAAAATTATTCTAGTAAAACTTATTCAATGGAATTTTCTATACTGGGAATGAGTAAAGTTTTATTAGTCTGTTTGGGTTTGTTTTGCTTTTTGAGGGATCAGGATATTAACAGTTCTTAAAAAACTTAAGATATTCTCTTTGAATATTTTCTTTCCTGCATTCTTTTCATTATCTTTTTCTGGAACTCATACTAGAAATTGTTGAATCTTTTAATTTTATCTTCCAAGTTTCTTGGCTTATTTTTTATATTTTTCACATCCTTTATTTTTGTTCTGCTTTCTGTGCAACTCTCTCAGATTTAAGTTCTCTTTTACTAATTTTTCCTTTAGCTGTTTCTAGTACCCTGTTTAACATTTCCATTAAGATTTAATTTAAATGACTATATTTTAGTTTATATAATGTATTTTGTTCTTTTTCAAATCTATCTTATTTTTGCATGTGTTCAATTATTACTTTGTTTTTATTTCAGCATATTTGATTCTTGTCTCTGATAGTTCTATTACCTGATCTTCTGCCATCTGTTGATTAGTCAATTCTCAGTATTGTTGCCTTATTTATTTGTAAATTTTGGATTGTGAACTCATCTAAGTGGGACCTATTGGTGGGAATCTTGTATGACCTCTAGAGCAATTTTTATTTTTTATTTAAATTTTAATTAATCAATTAATTTTTTTCTTATAGTTATTTTCAGGGACTTTAATGACTTCAGTGTCCTTAAGGCTCATAGCATGGCTTTACTATTGTCAGCTTTCTCTGAATTTCTGAAGAAACATGTTCAGGTAAGCAGACTTATTGGCTAGTTTTCCAAGAGCAATTTTTAATCGCTTTTGGCAGGACTTTGTTTTTTAATTAGATTTTTAAAAATTTTTTGCTCAGACATCTCCAGGCAACAGAATAGACTCATTATGATACATTTTTTGAGAGATAATTATTTCTTCCATCCCAAGCCTAGGCAAAGATAAAGTCTTCCATTTTGGGATGGCATTTTTTTCCAGTATACCTTTTGCAGATAGATAAAACCTTCTGGAACCTCTCTTGATTCAGGAGCCTCAGTTCTGTCTATTTCCAAAAGAGCTCCAGGACTTATGCATTACTCATGTCATGATGAAGAACCTAACCTTGGTTGCAAAGACATGCAAACAATGAAGAATTGTCTAGTATTATCAGCTTATTCTTACCTTTTTAGTTTAAGTTTCCTAGTCATTTTTGGCCACTGTAGGTTTCTTTTGCCTTATTATCTTTAGTTTTATAGCAGGAGTATCTTCTGGTTTTTACAGCTTCTGAACTGCCAGAAAGGGAAGGCTGTTTGTTTAACTCTTAAAGCTTAAGCTACTCTTATAAGGAAGAGTCTTGGGTTAGAAAGAAAGTGATTTAAATAGTAATAGAACCAAACAACTATAGTGTAATATAAATGTGTTTACTTCAAAAATTAGTATTGTGCTTTTGCTTGCACTAAACTGTCTTTTCAGGAAAATAACTTACTCTTCATAGAAAATATTTTTATTCTTTCAATGGTTGGTGTCTACTAACTTCGTGACAGATAGCAGGGCATACCCTTCCAGTTTCAGTGTATTGACTACTGACCTATTTCTCTCTTTGCCAAAAGATAATCTAACCAATGTCTGAACTGGAAAAATGGTAATCAATGCTGTGCAGATCTTCCATGTGAAAAATGTGTCCTTAAAACAAATCAAAGAGAAATTAAATGGTGCTGGAATTTTGACAATGTGTTCAGCAACTGCTGCCCATTAAAAGCAATTATTAAAAGCATTATTATTATTCCATTAAAAGCATTATTATTATTCTTTTTTTAACTGGACATGCAACCTAATGGAGCTCAAAGGCTTGAAGTCTCAATCTGATGTTGTATCTCTTTTCACAAGTAATTATGACTCCTGGGAAGACTCAATAGATATATCTACAATTATATATATGTATATGTTCATTTACTCTGTAAGAAATAGTATTCTGCTATTTATATTAATCTTCTAGAAAATTAACTTTTCTAGTTTGGCAAGCTTGGTTTCCTTGGCAAAGACTGTACAAGGACACTCATTTGCATCTAATTTGGTATAGAAATTAAAAGATGGTGTCCTTCATTCAAGTACACCTCTCCTGAAAGGTTACTGCAATAAACTTTGGGATAAAGTGTTCAATTGAGGAAAAAATAATCAGAAATTTGAAAATAATTAAAATCTTATGACTATACCAGAAAATTTCTATGCCCTTATCTTAGACGGCTAAGGGACCACTAGGTATAAAGATCAGTGAACAGTAACTATTCCCTGAGCCAAAAGAGATTATAAAAAGTCTGTTTTTTTCTTTTTCTAAATTTTATTTCTCAATTACAGTTTGCATTTAATATTATTCTGTATTAGTTTCAGGTATACAGCATAGTGGTTACTATGTACTATGAAATCATGTACTTTACAGGGTGGTCCCCCTCCCCCAATATTATAAGTACCTACATGACACCATACATAGGTATTACAATATAATTTACTATATTCCCTATGCTGTACTTTACATTCCTATGACTATTTTGTAACTACCAATTTGTAGTTCTTAATCCCTTCATCCTTTCACCCAGTTTCCCAACCTCTTTCCCTTCTGGCAACCATCAGTCTTTTCTTTGTATCAATAAGTCTATTTCAATTTTGTTTGTTGTTTTCTGTTCTTTAGATTCCACATATAAGGAAAATCATATGATATTTGTATTTTTCTGACTAACTTATTTTGCTTGAGCATAATACCCTCTAGGTTCATTTATTCTATCATAAATGGTAAGATTTCATTCTTTTTATGAATAGTCCATTGTATGCACTACATCTTTGTTAGCCAATTGTCTATTGATGAGCACTCAGGTTGCTTCCATATCTTATCTTGGCTATTATACATAATTCTGCAATGAACATAGGAGTAAATATATGCTTTCAAATTAGTGTTTTGAGTTTCTTCAGATATATACCCAGAAGTGGAATTGCTGGGTCATAAGGCAGCTCCATTCTTAATTTTCTGAGGAACCTCCATACTGTTTTTCATAGTGGATGCACCAGTCTGCACTCCTACCAACAGTGCATTAGGGGTTCCCTTTTCTCCACATCCTCAACATCTGTTGTTTTTTTATTAATTGATAATAGCCATTCTGGCAGGTGTGAGGTTGTATCTCATTGTGATTTTAGTGTGCATTTCTCTGATTATTAGTGATTCGAGCATCTTTTCATGGTCTGTTGGCCATCTGTATGTCTTCTTTGGAAATGTGTCTATTTAGGTTCTCCATCCATTTTTTAAATTGGGTTTTTTGTTTGTGGATTTTTGTGTGCGTGTGTTGAGTTGTATGAGTTCTTTATAAATTTTGGATATTAACCTGTTATCAGCTGTAGTGAGTATCTTCTCCCAATCAGTAGGTAGTCTTTTCATTGTGTTGATGGTTTCCTCTGCTGTGCAAAACCTTTTTAGTTTGATATAGTCCCATTTGTTTATTTTTTATTTTTTGTTTCTCTTACCTGAGGAGACATATCAGGAAAAATATTGCTAAGAAAAATGTCTGAGATTTTACCACCAATGTTTTCTTTTAAGAGTTTCATGGCTTTGAGTCTTACATTTAATTCTTTAGTCCCTTTTGAATTTATTCTTTTTTTTAAAATGATCTTTTGATTTTAATCATTTCTGTCATTATACCGGGTAAGGATAAGGACTCGATCTATTTTGTCTTTTCAGCTATAGCATCATATAGCACATTTTATTTACACACACACACATATAAAATTGTAACTCAAAAGCAACCAAGATTTTGGTAATAATGCTCTATGGATAAACATTTAAAAAACAAACCTTCACAGTGTCTGTAGCTACTGTTTTTTGGACTTCATTTGTATTTTTGAATTTTGAAAGTTAAAAAAGGTACTTCACAATATTTTTTATTTCTCCTTACAGGAGTTTATGAATTTGTGCCTTTGGAACAAAGTAATGGATTTCAGTTACAGATAAATGCTCAGAACTGTGTGCATTGTAAAACATGTGATATTAAAGATCCAAGTCAGACTATTAACTGGGTGGTACCCGAAGGTGGTGGAGGACCTGCTTACAATGGAATGTAAACTGCAACTAATTTCATTTGCAGGCAAATCTGATAACCACTTTCTCTAAAATGTATGGTAAACTAACTTTAAAATGGTGAGAATTAACAAGTGTCAAAATATCTCGCAGCATGTTATTGATCATAATGTTCATAAAGTGTCAGGCAAATAGAAACTTTATATACCTACAAATTGTCCCATAAAAATTACCAATATTTATCTTAAATAAAACTTTACTAGGGACATAGCATCTACTTAGCTCTTCTTCAATGATTCAGTACCAACAGCGGAATAAACTGTTGACCCTTAATGTATATTTGGACTCATCAAATTCAACTCTTCAAATATAATAAATGCATATTATAGACCAGAGGATGGCATCCAGCCCACCACTTTTCTTAGTTTTACTGGAACGTAGGCATGGCATGCCCATTGGTTTACCTATTATCTGTGGCTACAACTGCAAAAATCAGTTGTTACAGAATACAATGGTCCGCAAAATTTAGTAATCTGGCCCTTTAGAAAGCTTGCTGACCCCTGAACACATACGTATGTATCTGTATGACCTGTAAGTATCAAACACCAGCACAAACCAACCACAGTGTGCAAAAAGCTACATTACAGAATCGAGGAAAATCATTAAAAACTTAAGTTTTTGTCTGTTTATTCAACAAAGATGTATCTTTAGTTTAAAAATAGATTGAACACCATTATTATTTGTGAATAATGTAGATAGCCATGAAAACAATCGACTTCACTGTAGTTTGTAACACTTTTATTAAGAGTGAACAGATACCAGTATTTCTAAACTGTAAACAATGGGAACTATCAGAGCAAACACATTAAGCAACATATATTAGATGAAAACCCTTCAATTTTCTTTATTGCCTTTATACATCAATGTGTAATACTTAAGTATAACCAAATTCGTTATTAAGCAAACATTTTTATATATGCTGCCTTCTCTTTTTCTTTCTGTGCCTTTATCTTTTGTTTGACTTTCAGCAATTCTGCCTGGATAGCTTTATCTTCTGGTGCTATCTCCTGAGTTTTCTTAAGATCAGCCAATGCTTGGTCATATTCTTTCAATCCTTGCCATCCTTGAGCTCTATGGTACAGTGCTTTGGTATTTGACGGGTCTATTTCAAGAGCCTCCAAACAACTGTCAATTGCTCCCTGCCAATTTGATATCTTCAGTCTGCAAGCACCAATATTCAGCATGCAGCTTAAAGCTACAGGTTGCAGCTTCAATCTATCTACTTCCTCAGTTACAGCCTTTGAACCTTCCACATATCTTAAAACCTTTGTGTATTTTTTAATGGCCATCTCCCAGTTCTGGGATTTGAAAAAAGTATTCCCAATGTTTTTTAAGTCTTCTGTTAATTAATAATATTTTATCTACGTCTTTTAAATCTATATCTGCATCTTCAGGGAAATCTGGATGCTTGTCACCAGAACCATCTTCTGAGAATACTCCCCAATCATCTCCTTCCTTCAATTCTCCACATTCTGCAATAACGCATGATTTGGCAGGTTTTTCACCTTTCACTTCTACATTTTCCAGAATTCTTGCCACATCCATTCTTTTAATTAATTGGCCAAATACCACATATTTCCCATCCAAATGAGGAGTCAGAACTGTTGTGATAAAGAACTGAGAACCATTTGTATTGCTGCCTGCCATGCTCAATAAACCCTCCAGGTCATGCTTATAATAAAAATTCTCGTCTTCAAACTTTTCACCATAAATACTTTCTCCACCTGTCCCATTCTGATTTGAGAAGTCTCCACCTTGAATCATAAATTTCTTAATAATTC
Source organism: Phyllostomus hastatus (assembly GCF_019186645.2). Taxonomy (NCBI): domain Eukaryota; kingdom Metazoa; phylum Chordata; class Mammalia; order Chiroptera; family Phyllostomidae; genus Phyllostomus; species Phyllostomus hastatus. The sequence continues at coordinate 16,276,211 of NW_025334011.1, read as the reverse complement.
GATGCAATGGGCATCATTTGAAATGGAGAGGTTTCCCAGTGGTGGGTCCAATGACTTTTTCTCCTATACACAATGCACGAAAATTTTTTGCAGTCTTGGGTACAATATCCGCAAACAATTCTAAGACAATTTGACCAACTCGCTCGCCTCCAATGTCCACATCAAAGAAGACTTGGGGATTCCTGGGGTTGGAGGGCTTAGTTTTAGGGGACGGGTACGACATTTTGCAGACGCGTTTGGAAGCAGGTTCAGAGTACCTTGTGGCCGCCTGGTAGCTGAAACTCCAAAGCCGAATTTATTCTTTTGTATGGTGTAAGAAGGTAGTCTAATTTCATTGCTTGCATGTATCCAATTTTCTCAACACCATTTAATGGCTATACTACCTTAACCCCGTTGTATATTTTTACTTCCTTTGTCAAATTTTAATTGACCATGCAGGCATGGTTTTATTTCTGGGCTCTTTATTCTGTTGTATTGACTTATATGTTTGTTTTCATGCCAGTACCATGCCATTTGATTACTATAGTATTATAGTATAATTTGATTGGATAACATGATACCTATGACTTTGTTCTTTTTTCTCAAGATTGCTGTGGCTATTCTGGGTCTTTTGTGGTTCCATTTAAAATTTTGGATTATTTGTTCTAGTTCTGTGAAATATGTATGCCATTGGTATCTTGATAGGAATTGCACTGATTCTATAAATCATTTTGGGTAGTACAGACATTTTAATGATGTTAATTCTTTCTATCTCTGAGTATGGTGTATGCTTCCATTTATTTGTATCTTCCTTAATATCTTTCTTCAGTGTTTTATAATTTTCCAAGTACAAGTCTTTTACCTCCTTGGTTAAATTTATTCCTAGGTGTTTTATTTATTTTGTGATGCAATTATAAGTGAGATTGTTTTCTTAGTATCCCTTTCTGATAATTCATTATTGGTGTATAAAAATGCAACTGATTTCTAAATATTTGTTTTGTATCCTGTTTCTTTACTGTCCATTTATTGGTTCTAGTAGTTTTTTTTGTGGAATCTTTAGTATCATGTCATCTGCAAATAATCACAGTTTTATTTCTTCTTTTCCAATTAGGATGCTTTTTATTTCTTCTTGTCTGATTGTTGTGGCTAGGAATTCCAGAACTATATTGAATAAGAGTGGTGAAAGTGGACAACTCTGTCTTGTTCCTAATCTTAAGAAAAATGATTTTAGCTTTTTCTCATTGTGTATGATGGTAGCTGTGTGATTATCATGAATGACCTTTGTTATATTGAGGAATGTTCCCTCTATTCCCACTTTGGTGAGAGTTTTTATCATAAGTGTGTGCTGGATTTTGTCAAATGCTTTTCTCCATTTATTGATATGATTGTGTGATTATTATCTTTCATTTTGTTTATGTGATATATCACATTAATTGATTTGCAGATATTGTACCAAACTTATCTCCCACGAGTAAATCCCACTTGATCATGGTTTATGATCTTTTTAATGTGTTGCTGAATTCAGTTTGCTAATATTTTGCTGAGCCTTTTTGCATCTATGTTCATCAGGGATATTGACCTATCATTTCCTTCCTTTGTAGTCTTTATCTGGTTTTGGAATTATGACAATGCTGGCCTCATAAATGAGCTTGGGAGTCTTGAATTTTTTGGAACAATTTGAGAAGGATAGATATTAGTTCTTTTTTGAATATTTTGGAAAATTCACCTGTGAAGCCATTTGATTCAAAATTTTGTTTGTTGGGAGGTTTTTGATTACTACTCCAATTTCTTTCATTGTACTTAGTCTGTTCAGATTTTCACTTTCTTCTTGATTCAGTTTTATTCAATTGTATGTTTCTAGGAATTTATCCATTTCTGTCAGAATGTCTAATTTGTTGGCATATAGTTGTTTGTAATATTTTCTTGTAACATAGGAAGTTTGTTTTAAGGTCACTATGACTTTGAAGCAAGCTGGAGCACAAGCATTCTCCACATCGCTACAGAGAAACCACAAAGTGTTTTGCATCTCCATTTCAATTAATCAACAAATTTCCACAATAAATTTTGAAAAAATACTGCATTTTATCATCAAAAGGAAACAATTTAATTCAACATAAGTTTATTGAGTGCTAACTCTTGAACAGCTACTATAATTAATGGTAGGTTTACAATAATAAAAAAGATGTTTCTGCCTAAAATTGCTCACAGTGTAGACAGACTTACACAAGTAACCAAATGCAGTGATAGAATGGATCTGACTAATCTGTGAACAGATTATATCCCTGTGATCATATTATGACTAATTCCTTGACCAGGAGTGATAAAATGCAGGGGAGATGGTCAGACCCTGATTTACTATCCAAGATCTGCCCAGAACTGTTTGTTATGCCATAATTTTGCTTGCCTTTTATACCTCCAGATCCCAGTCATATTAATAGCCTATAAATTTGCCTTACCACTTTGTAGAATTGCCCAACTGCATGCAAACTCAGTTCTCTAATTTATAGAATTAGTCTGTCTCCTAACTACCTCTGTTCCTGGACCCTCATCTCAACATTAAACTTCACCCTTACCCCCATTTATCCTTGATCATTGATTTTGTCCTCTTCTCCCCACCCCCATTTAAAAATCATTTACTCACGTGTTGTCATTTTTGAATCCCTGTGGATTTCAGCAAGATGTAGCTAAAATTAAAAATGGAAAAGCACTCTTAGGAGGTGCATCCTCAGGGGTTTAACCCCCCATTAGTGAAAACTGCAAAAATAAACCAGGACCCTGAAAGAACTGCAGGTGGCAGTAGAGGAACAAGCATACTTTCTGGTCCTGGTGCTGAAGAAAACATACAGGAGTTCTACCTTCACTCCATTTTCTCCCACATCTGTATTATTTTCTCTTCATGTTTCCATTTCTTCTATTTTTATCCCTAATTCAGCCATTTATCTTATCTCTCTCTCTCTCTTTCTCTATATCTTCCCAATTGCTTTTGAAGGATATGTGCAAGCAGAGATATTGCTAGTTGTTTTTTTTCCTACTCATCAAGAAATAGCAAATCTGCCATCCTTTGCCTTTTCATCCATTTAAGCCATACTAAATAAATGGGCTCTGGGAACTAATACAAGAAAATATGTTCTCTGTCATCTTTAATACAAAAATTATAAAAAAGTACTGAATGGGTAAAACTTGCAAAAAAGTGATTTTAGGGAATTGCTTGTATTTTTAGCCTGTGGCTGGCATACTTAAATTTGTCAGAAGTGTCTATCCAACTGAGATCAAATCTGCTCAGCTGCTTGTTTTTGTAAATAAAATTTCATTGAAACATAACCATGTTCATTTGTTTATCTATAACCTTTGAATGCTTTTGCATGACAGTGCCCATATGGGATAGTGCTGATTTAGGAAAAAGGGAAAAGAGAGAAGATGAAATTGCGATGGCTCTTAAAACTATTTTTTGGAAGTAGCACGTGTCACTTTCACTCATATTTTATTGGCTAAGTAAGTCAGGAGACAAAATCTGGAGAAGAAAGTGTATTATTCCTGCAGGGACTTCTGGGAGGCAAAGGCCTGGTTAGGATACTTCAGAGAAAACTCTGACAGTAATACAGTCTAGTACAGTGACTATTCAGCTTTTGTTAAGGGGTTCAATATGAAAATAAGAACTTCTACAAGGTTTCAGGACAGAAAGGCTAATTATTTTTGTCTTCTCTCCTCTTGAAGTATATCAAACAGTAAGAATTCTATATTAAGTACAGCCTCAGAATTCTAGGTGTTCTGGGGATGGAAAGGGACCCTTTGAGCTTGTGGATTCTTCCCAAGACCTTCTCACGTTGCCCTTCCCTTTCTCAGCACTCACGGTACCCCCTGCCACCACCACCCCCCCCCCCCCGCCCCTCCCTTCCCCACACTATTTGTTTTAAGAGTCTCAGGAGTCATCTTACTTGTTCCCTTTTGTCCTGGTAGCAGTTCCCTGAGAAGGAGATTTGAGCACAGATGGTTTACCTGAAGAGTTCTCTCAGCATCACCAGCTGGGGAAGGGAGCAGAAAAGACAGAAGACGGTGGTCCAGGCAGTGCAGTAGCAGAGGTCTGCACAGATTCTGCAATGTTAGGGAGAGCTCTGAAGCTCTCAAGGTTTTTCCAGGGAGTGAGGAGGTGGGCCAGGGGTCCAGGCACTCAGATTCTGTGTTGACCAGTCACAGGAGGGGGTAAGGTGAGCCCAGGAAGGGTGTGACATTAGGCAAGGGAGTTTTCTTCATTCTCTGGCAATTCCTGCAGGGGTGCTCAATTAAAAGCTGTCAGCACCAACATTCCAGCAACTAGAGGCCAGAAATTCGGTCCTGGAGAGTGGGAAGGGGATCTGTGCAAAGCACTGCAGCATTTATCACATCAGGTCTACTTCAAATGCCTTTAGAAGTGAAGAACTCAGGGTGCTCAGGTTTTCCTTACTGCCTGGATCCTCGTCTCTAACATAGAGCTATTCAGCTCTAACATTCCCTTTTCCGTTTCAATCACCAACCCTTCCCCAAACCTGGAAATCCTAGGCCCCTGCCTCCTTGGATTTCCAGACTCCTTACTGTGCTCTTTGAAATTCACAGCCCATCACCAGCACACATCTCTATATTTGCAAATTCTTCTCTCACCCTTTCTTTCATCTTCTTGCTCTAAGTGCAACAGAGCTTTTCCCTGAGGCCACTGCTTCCCCAGCAGACCTGTTTTTGTTTAATTTGTTTGCACATATCTCTTTCCACTTAAACAAAGATAGGTGTCTTCCTGTTCCCTACACAGTCACTTCCGGACCTTGCTCTTTCCCTCTCTAATACTCCTAGCTCTGAATCAGTCTCCTGTCCAGAGGAGTTGCCAACCACTCTCTCTCCTTGTTGCAGATCAATGGGTCATTCCCACTCATTCCTTGAAGATGTTTGCTTCCTATTCTTCCTAACTCAAGTACTGTCATTGTTCTTGTGATACAAGTATCCACACAGAGGATGCTTTCTAATACATTGGCTTCCTTGTTTTTTACCTCCCTTCCTGGAGACTCCTTGCGCCCCACCCATCATTACATTCTCCTTGTTCATAGTCTTGACCTCATTGTTATTAATAATTACATTTCACCCAAAATTCCCATTTTAAGCACCCTACTTTTCAGCCATCATATTCTTCATATTGATCTAACTCGTTTCCTGTGGTATTCTAATACCAACAATTCTTGGACCCCTTTAGGACCTCAAGTGCCACCTTCATTCTGTCTGTCTCTACCCTGCTGAGAATCCATGGTCCATGCTCTACACTAAATCAATTACATTGCTCCTCAGTTCTCTTCACCCGATAAAAAGTCCAACTTTTCTTTTTTTTAAAGCTTTATTTACATATTTATTTATTTATTTAGTATATTTTATTTTATTGATTATGCTATTACAGTTGTCCCATTTTCCCAGCTTCACTCCCTTCCACCCTGCATACCCCTCCCACCCACATTCCCCCCTTTAGTTCATGTCCATGTGTCATACTTATAAGTTCTTTAGCTTGTACATTTCCCATACTATTCTTACCCTCCCCCTGTCCATTTTCTACCTACCTTCTATGCTACTTATTCTCTGTACCTCCCCCCCTCTCCTCTTCCCACTCCCCTGTTGCTAATCCTCCATGTGATCTCCAGTTCTGTGGTTCTGTTCCTTTTCTAGTGGTTTGCTTAGTTTGTTTTTGTTTTAGGTGTGGTTGTTAATAGTTGTGAGTTTGTGGTCATTTTACTGTCCATATTTTTTTTATCTTCTTTTTCTTAGATAAGTCCCTTTAACATTTCATATAATAAGGACTTGGTGATGATGAACTCCTTTAACTTGACCTTATCTGAGAAGCACTGTATCTGCTCTTTCATTCTAAATGAAAGCTTTGCTGGATAGAGCAATCTTGGTTGTAGGTCCTTGCTTTTCATGACTTGGAATACTTCTTTCCAGCCCCTTCTTGCCTGTAAGGTCTCTTATGAGAAATCAGCTGACAGTCTGATGGGAACTTCTTTGTAAGTAACTGTCTCCTTATCTCTTGCTGCTTCTAGGATTCTCTCCTTCATTTTAATCTTTGGTAATGTAATTATGATGTGCCTTGATGTATTCCTCCATGGGTCCAACTTCTTTGGGACTCTCTGAGCCAGTGCAACTGGACAGGGCTTAAGAAAACCATACTTTTTAAATTTATAGACTTAGTCAATTTGGGCTGCTAAAACGAAATGCCACAGACTGAGTGACTTATAAAGAACAGAAATTTATTTCTTACACTTCTGGAGGCTAGAAGGCCAAGATCAAGGCACCAGCATGGTCACTATCTGGTGTGACCATTCTTTCTGCTTCATAGGTGGCACTTTCTGATTGTATCCTCACATGGCAGAAGGGGAGAGGGAGATCTCTGGTGTAGAAGAGCCCTAATCTCATTTATGAAGGTTCTACTCTCATGACCTAAGTATCTCCCAAAGGCTTGACCTGTTAATACTATCACTTTAGGTATTAGAATTTCAACATAGGAATTTTGGGAGGACACAGACATTCAAGATGAAGTCAGAGAGGTGGCTGTGGACCAGATTACATTGGGGCTTATAAGTCATTATAAAGACTTTTAATTTTACTTTGAAAGATAAGGGAAGCAATTGAAAGGGTTCATTTAACCAGAGGAGTGATGTAATTCAACTTACATTTTAAGTGGTTCAGTCTAGTTGATCTGTGGAAAGTAAATTGTAGAAAGGAGAGAGTGGAAGTAGAACAGTTAAGAGACTGCTTCTGTGTAGTCCAGAGAGTAGAGTTGGAGGTGATGGGGATGGAGAGAATTGGAAATGTCTTAAAAATAGAGTCAAGAAGATTTACTTATAGATTGGATGTGAGTTGCAATAGGAGAAATAAGTAAAAAATTCCTAAGTTTTGACACAAACAACTGGATGAATTCAGTTGGTATTTAGGGAGAAGGAGGAAGAAAATGGGGAGAAGTCATGGATTAATAGGGGAGAGATAAAGTTCAGTTTTGGAAAACTTCAAGTAACTTCCAAGTACAAGTGTAGCTTAGATATATGTGTTTGGGGTTCAGGGTAGAACTAAATGTATAAATTAGTGATTCACTGGCATATGACATTTAAAGCCAGCAGGCTGAGATCATCAAAGGAGTAACAGGAAAAGAGAAGATCCAAGAACCAAGCCCTGGGACATTACAACATTTATAAGTTGGCAGGAAGAAGAGGATTTATTAAAGAGGCTGAGACTGAGTAGCCAGGGTTGAAGGAGAGCAAGAGTATGTTGTTGTCCAGAAACCAAGAGAAGAAATATTTCAAGAAGGAAACAATGGTCAAATGTGTCACACACTTCTGGTAAGTAAGATGAAGAAAAAAAATTGATCATTGGCTTTGACAATTTGGGGTCATAGGTAACTTTGATGAGAGCAGAGAAATGATGTAGTAGCTAGAGGAGAATGTGAAGACAACAGAGATATTTTAAGATGGAAGCATGTGTAAATGCGAATTGAAATGATTCAGTAGAGAGAGAAAGTTCATAATGCAGGAGAAAGGGAGATATTTGCAAAATTGTAATTGTTGAGTATCCAGGAGGAAGTGAGATGTAATAATGCACAAGGACCAAATTTATTGTTGTAAAAGGGAAGACAAGGCCTGTGGCTACAGGTGCAAAAAGTTAGTAGATAGGTTGACAGGGATTTTATTTTTTTCTCATTGAAATAAGAAACAATCGTCTGATCAGAAAGAGGTGCAGGGGTTTGGGAGGTTTGAGAAAGACAAGATATAAAGTTGTTTAGGAGAGTAGACTTGATAAAAGTGCACAACAGGGGACATGAGGGTCAGCCTGTTGTTTGTGGTCATGGTTTTACAGAATGACTGGTCAGCACAATTGTGTTTTCCTCTAGGCATATTCAATTGCACAGGTGCAGGTGAGGAGTGGGGGTGGGGCAGGGGAATGGCAGCAGAGAGAGGGAGAGAAAAAGATAGAAAAAGAGAGTTAGATTTAGTCAAGGTTAGAGTTTTTCAGGTAGTTATGACTAAAGGAGAGATGAAAATGGAATTGGGGATTTCTGCAAAGGAGTGCTTATAGTACTGACCATGAAATTTGAGCTCAGTGTGAAGAGAAGTGAGGATGTGAGTAGGGGGAATAAACAGTGAAAATGAGGTGCCAGTAGGGTCAAACATTGGTAGAGTTGGGGTATGAGAGGGAGTGAGCTGATGGAAAGAGAGTGGAGTGCTTGAAACTAAAATTTTGGATGGGATGCACCTGTTGGTAATGACAGGGGACAAGGGTGTGACCATGTAGAGGGGTGTGGCTGAGGTGAGATGTGGGACAATATCCTTGTTGAAGAGTTAAAGATTGGCAGGCTAATGAGTTGAATGTATTTCCTACTATATGGGGTGTTGAAATTCCAAGAATTATGAAAAAGTATTGTGGAGAGAAAGTGAGTTAGATCTAAAATTTTGACTGAATTGGAGGCAGTGACTGTGAGTTCTGTTGACAGTTACAGTAATTAGAGGTTGCAAGTGTTTCCTAATACTAATTTTATGAGGTTGGCTATTTCATTCAATCAGTGTAGGTAGGTCTCAGTTTATTTTTCTAAAAATAGGGAAGTCATCCTCTGTTCTAAATTCTATATATCTGTCAATCTATCAAATCATGTTTAAAACTCCTCTGGTAACCCGAGAACAGTTCAACTATAAGTGTTTCAAGTTTCTTGACAATATAAGGATATCTATTTATTTCAGACTGTGATGTATAATCGTGCTAATTTAAAGGGTATTTTCTTTTTTCCTTTATATTAAATTTATTGGAGTGGCATTTGTTAACAAGATCATATAAGTTTCACATGTACATTTCTATGATACTTAAAGATATTTTCTTATGGCTTAAAAGAGAAATTAGGGGCCTTTCTGGGTTAAAAGAGGTGAAAGATCAGGAAGGAAACGACAAAATTTAATTCTACAAGTGCCTATTAAGTACCAACCAGGGAAATTTGGAATTAATGTTGTTTCAGGTTTTACCACGAAAGAGGGAAAATTGCATGACTTTATGAAATGAGTCAACAAAGAGTCTTTGCCATCAGAACTCTAACTGAATGAACATTCTCATGTTTCAGAGAGGATTCCCTCCCTCTTTCATAGGCCCTTGACCCTGTGTCATTCTTCTACCAGAGTACTTTTCTCTTTGCAACACAGTAATTTACTTTCTTCTCTACTACCCTCGTCTGGAGTTGGGGTGCCCCAAAGGAAGGTTTGTTTATTGTTCATTCACCTTTGCACCCATCTTCCAGTGCAGGGCCTAATATACCAGTCATTTGATTAATATCTGATCAATGCAGGATCGAATTATCGAATCTATGAATGGAAGCAGTAGCTACTCATTTATTTACTTTAGCATCTATTAAATAATAACCATCTTGTAGTTTGTAGTTACTGTATGACTTAGGTGTTTGTAGGTAATATTTAAAGTATTTATTTGAATTGCATTTGAGGAGAATTACATGACTAAGTAGTTTGTGTGTTTGTTTGTTTTGCTAAATATTTTTATACGATTGCTGGTTCCTACTGAATATTATTTCCTCTTTACTCCAGGTTTCTATTGTATCTTACAAATGTGCATGGCAACATCTCTCCTTGCACAGATTCCTTCTGATTTGAACTTGCATCACACTAGCACAGCGTTTCCAGTACTCTAGGCCTTTTGGAAGCTCTGGAGCCAAGAATCCTCAAAATGTTGCAAGAGTTTTGAGGAATTGTGCTCCTTTTTGGCCATTCTTTGCAGGAGTTCTGGACTGTCATCTCCCACATAGGACTTTGGTGTGTTAGGGTGAAATGTGAGTTGAAGGAGCCTTACTTTTTGTTATTTTTAACTAATGAAAAATTTTTATTTTATTTTATTACATTTCTAATTGGAGAGTAAGCCATTTGTCCCAGACCTGGAAATAATCAGTGAAGCTGTGACATAAACCCTCTCTTTTGACAAGCCAGGCCTGTTCTGGATACCTGGAATGGGGACAGTGGGAGCAGCTGAGACTCATGTGCAGGACGAAATCATTCACTGCCTCACCTTTGCCTCTAGATCAGTGATTTTCAAACTTTTTCGCCTCATGGAACACAAACTTAATTACTAAAATTCTGTGGCATACCACAAAATATACTTTTTGCTGATCTGACAAAAATAGATATAATTTTTATATATTCACGTTGGATGACTATTATTGTGTTAGCAATTGTCATTATTCAATTTGACAATCTAAGGGAAAAGAGGTCAGTACCCCTGACTAAATAGTCAGGTACTGTATGTTTTAAAAATTCTTGTGGCACACCGGTTGACAAATCACTGTTCTTGTGGGCTAAGACCAAAGGCAAGTCTCTTCCCTCTATGGATCTCTTTATAAAATAAAGGGGTTGATTCAAGAGGGCATGGCTGTTTTTTTTTTCCACCTGTATCATTCCTAAAATGCATGCTCTGGACTTTTTCTTTTTCCAGTACCGGTTGTTCTTTCAGCTGTAAGTGAGCCTTGCCCAGCCACTCCTTTTTCCTCTTTGAGATAATATTTTAGTTGAAATCTTCCCCAGTCTCCACCTCAGTCCTGTGGGTTTTTAGTTTTTATATCATTGTTTTCTTGTTCACATCTAATCTGGGTTTGTTTACAAACCTGGAGAAATTAAAATCGAATTGACATACATTTGCTGAAGAAGTAATCTGAGCTACACACTGGGGACACTTACGGGAACAAACACGTCCCTGTCTCTCAGGCTCACACAGCTTGGCAAAATGGTGACTTCACTCATTTCTACAGATTACGTTTTAAAGATCATCAGTGTTTATGAGCATTATTTCTGTCTCCAACAGGGGAATTTTACTTATGCCTTTTCAAAAGGATAAGAAAGTTACCAGTAGCTGTAAACACAAATGGTGATGAACATTTTTCTCTGTTTCTTTGGTGCAAAGACAATAGGTACATTTTTTAAGATTTTATTTATTTATTTTTAGAGAGAGGAGAAGGGAGGGAGAAAGAGAGGAAGAGAAATATCAGTTAGTTGCCTCTTGCACACACCCAGAACTGGGGACTGAAGCCGAAACTCAGGTCTGTGCCCTGACCGGGAATCAAACTGGTAACTTTTTCTTTTGTGGGATGATGCCCAACCAACTGAGCCACACCGGTCAGGGCCCTTCTATTAGTATTAATTTAGTTGGACTACTTCTGTTTTGCAGAATTGTTATCTTATGGTGATATGTTATTTAATGACAGGAGAAAACATTATACTCAAGAGTTAGAGAGGATACAGCCCCAGTGAGCTGTGTGGACCAGCAGTGCTTTTTGAGATGAAAGGAGAAGGCAACTTGGGTGTCTCAGCTAAGGTTCTGTGGCTCCCAATGAGGGTGGGAATTATTGAATTATTTTGCTGACATAGTGTTAACCCATTAAAGATTTTTGAGAAGCAAAATTTTAACTGTACCTCTGTTCCAAGAGAATAAACTGATTTTTGAACAAAGGGAAATTGTCTATTTTCACTCTAGGAAAGAGTTGAACCAGAGAAGGTGCTGGCAAATGGCAACATCCTAGGTTCCCACAGTGAGGTTCATTCTGTGACTTGATAATAAAGCAGTCACAGAATATTCAGTGACTAGATACTTCACCATACACAGAAAAATATGTCCAAGGAAAAACTTCAGTAATTTTTGAATGGCTCTTATTTCTCTCCATTATCTTAAATATTAGATAATTGAAAATATTATATTTTACACACTATAGTTGACATTTGGTTTGTTACTCATTTTTGCTGTGGTTTTTAGTAGTTTTATTGTTTATGTATTAATTATTATTGACATTTGTCACTAATGAATGGCTATGTAGAAAAATTATATCAACATATAAGATTTAAAAAACACAAGAAAATGTGCTTACTATTAAAGATTATTTAATTAGAAAAACTGTGATTTTAGGAAACATCTTTCTAAACATTTTTATTGGAGTGATATTGGTTAATAAAATTATGTAGGTTTCAAGTGTACAATTCTATAATACTTCATCTGGATAATGTATTGTGTGTTCCCCACCCAAAGTCAAGTCTCCTGTCACCATTTACCCCCTTTCCCTCTGGTAATCACCATACTATTGTCTGTGTTTATGGGGTTTGTTGTTGTTGTTTTTGCTTAATCCCTTCACCTTTTTCACCCAGTCCCCCTGAGCACCACCCCCACCAGCTGTCAGTTTGTTTTCTGTAGCTATGAGAAACACAACTTTTTTAAATGTAACTTTTCCTCTCTTTTACCGCTATCTTCGAGCTCTTATTTCCTTTTCTTAAATCTCTGACTCCTAGAAAGAAGAATATCATTTTGCTCACTTTTGTGTTCTTTTCAATTCCACATGCCTGACGCAAAGGTAGCATGTGATAAATGCTTGGTTTTAAGCCATGAATTTTAGAAAAACCTTGTGATATAATCAATTAAACAAATTATTGACCTATTTGGTATTCAACAAAAGAGGTAAAGAGATTTGCCCATGGTCATACAGCTAACAGGTGGTAGGGCTGAATTCAAATTCAGGAAGTGTGCTCCCAGAATTCTCCACATGGAGTCAGGTGTCTGAATTAGTACACCTGTTTCCCTCTTCCCTCCCCTCACAACTGACATTGTCTCCCTTTCCCTTAGCAGCCCTGATTTTTACACATGTATCCGTACCTCCCGCATGCAGGCTATTTGCTGTGGGGAAACTGATTTCATTTCTGGCTACTGAAATGGAAAATGTAGCTTGGGTCTACCCCAATGATGGGTTCTCATTTCTTGGCCAGAGCTATTGTATTGTGGGTGGGCAGTAAGCCTGTAGACCATGTTTGCTAAGGAACTGGTGGGAGAGAAGTATCCTCTCTCCTGGAAAATCTTTGGTTAATGAGGTTTTTTTCTCTATCCTTAGATATGAATGGAAACAGCCCAGGCACTTGTAGACAGCCAAAATAGGACCACTGGAAGTGAAGCAGACATTGCCAAGGGCAGACAAATGCAGAAATAAACCTGATCTTGGTGAGCAACTGAGTCAAATCAACCCTGAAACCAACCCTGCCTCTAGCATTCAGCCTTGTAAGCCATTACATCTCTTTGATTGTTTGAACCACTTTGAAGTTATTTTTTTAAATCACTCAGTGGAAACTATTTATGGCCATAATTTGGAAAAAAGATTCTATCTCTTTCTCAAAAGCTATCTGGTTAGAGATTTGACCAGGTACAGCTGTTATGCTTGGAGAGAATTAAATCTCAGTACTTAAGAGCTATGTGATAACTAGTTCAAGCTATATTTACAACTCTATATTTAAATAAAACTTAAATGTCAGGTGCCTGAATATGAATATAAAAATATCAGGACCGGCTGTTACTGCAGCTGAACTCAAATTATGGCTCCCGTAGGGAAAATCAATACTTTTCTTTTAAGCCAAATGGATTCCTACATGTACTTCCAAAGGACAAATAATAAATGGCCAAAGAAAATATTTTTAAAATACTTCCACAGAGGATAAAAATTAGAAAAAAATACTACTTGTCTGTTATAGTAGTTGGAAAAATGTTCCTTTAAGCTCTTCCAATGTAGGACCTTGCTTCTCTCCCAGAGTAGAGCCAGTTAAAACACTTTTAAAGTGGAGGAATCACTTGTTCATGATTATAGACACAAATGTAAAGATAAAGACAAACTCCAAAGTTTTCAATGGTCCTAAACTTTGAACTAGGAGAGCAGTGCTTCTGTTGGTACTAAGAAAGTCAAGAAACCAAGTATCTTAAGAATAATGGTGGGTATATTGATTTTTCCTGTTAGGAAACCTTCCAGACCCTGTTATTACAAGGTTCCTATTGTATTTTCCTTTCCTTTCCTTTCCTTTCCTTTCCTTTCCTTTCCTTTCCTTTCCTTTCCTTTCCTTCCCTCTCCCCTTCCCTCTCCCCTTCCCTCTCCCCTTCCCCTTCCCCTTCCCTTCTCCCTTCCTTTTCCCTTCCCTTCCCTTCCCTTCCCTTTCCCCTTCCCTTCCCTTCCCCTTCCCCTTCCCTTCTCCCTTCCCCTTCCCCTTCCCTTCCCTTCCCTTCCCTTCCCTTCCCTTCCCTTCCCTTCCCTTCCCTTCCCTTCCCTTCCCTTTCCCCTTCCCTTCCCTTCCCCTTCCCCTTCCCTTCTCCCTTCCTTTCCCCTTCCCTTCCTTTCCCCTTCCCTTCCCTTCCCTTCCCTTCCCTTCCCTTTCCCCTTCCCTTCCCTTCCCTTCCCTTCCCTTCCCTTCCCTTCCCTTTCTTTTTTCTTTCTTTCTTTCCCTCCCTCCCTCCCTCCCTCTCTCCCTCTCTCCTTTCTCTCTATTTCAATTTCTCTTTTTCTTTCGACTCTAAAGGCTTAAGACTTTTCTTTCCAGCTTGGAAAGAATTCCTTCTTTCACCTCCTGGTACTCTGTCTTAAATAGTCAAGTAAGAGGCTTAATAAAGTTAGGGAGAAAATGATGATTTCCTGCTTTTGTTTCATCTGCATTAGAAAGAATAGAGGGTCCCAAGCCATTTAATGTAATGGACTCAATATCTGGAGAGGACTGCATTTCAACAATTCACTATAAGGAAGAATGGTTTGGTTTTCAAGGTCCCTGGACGATAGAGAGCTCCAGCTCTGGTTGCAAGTCGCTTACCTCTAAGAGGCATAAATAATTGGCAACTGATAGAAAACAAAGCAGGTAATCTCTAGAAATGCGTGAATAAATTAAAATGAAATACAACCCAAGACTCCAACCCTTAAGGCCCCACTGAATACTGGTTCTCAGTCAGCTAGTAATATTTTAATTTATTTTATTATTATAGTTTGTAACAAAATATAACTCATTAATTTTTTATATTAATCCTCCCTCCTTCATAAAAATGGCATAAATGATGATGACCTACATTAAAGTAATTAATTATCTGCCATGTGCAGGATTGTAGTGATAATCTATAAATAATATATAATAAAAAGTTTGTAGAAAATTAAAATATAAACCATTAGCTTTGAAAAGAGATATCAAGTTTTAAATAAAGTTGGGTTTGTTTTCTTTGCTCATGTATTGAACTATTGTTTTATCTGCTTGAGCCACCTAGTGGTGATATCCATGAAATATTGTTTCTCATACTACAAAATAATATAAAACTAAGTTTCCAACTTAATGGGAATGAACTGAGTAAAATGAATCATGGTCATTTTATATATTCAGATTTTTAAATTAATGTTTATTTATTGGTAGAAGGTTGACTATTATAAAGTAAATTATAAAAGTATAACTCTATTTTTTTTCTTCTAATACAGGCCACTTAACCAAGAAAATAAAAATTATAAGAAACTATAATAATTGATGAAGGGGAAGGTTTCAATGTATATTATAAAGAAATAGCTATCAAACTTTTATTTTTTTAATTTAAAAATATATTTTATTGATTATGCTATTACATTTGTCCCATTTTCTTCCCCTTTGTTCCCCTCTGTCCTGCATAACCCTTCCCACCATCACTCCCCCACCTTAGTTCATGTCCATTGGTCATACATATAAGTTCTTTGGCTTCTCCATTTCCTATACTATTATAACCTCCCCCTGTCTATTTCATACCTGCCATTTATGTTTCTTATTCCCTATACCTTTTCCTCCATCCTTCCCTCTCCCCTCCCCACTGATAACCCTTCATGTGATCTCCATTTCTGTGATTCTGTTTCTGTTCTAGTTGTTTGCTTAGTTCATTTTTATTTTCATTATTTTTTTTTTAGTTTCAGTTGTTGATGTGAGTTTGTTGTTTTACTGTTCACATTTTTTAATCTTCTTTTTCTTAGATAAGTCCCTTTAACATTTCATAGAATAAGAACTTGGTGATTATGAACTCCTTTAACTTGACCTTATCTGGGAAGCACTTTATCTGCCCTTTCATTCTAAATGATAGCTTTGCTCAATAGACTAAGCTTGGATGTAGGTCCTTCTCTTTCATGATTTCGAAAACTTCTTTCCAGCCCCTTCTTGCCTGCAAGGTTTATTTTGAGAAATCAGCTGATAATCTTATGGAACTCCTTCATAGGTAACTGTCTCTTTTTCTCTTGCTGCTTTTAAGGTTCTCTCCCTATCCTTAATCTTGGGTAATGTACTTATGATGTGCCTTTGTATGTGCTTTCTTAGGTCCAACTTCTTTGGGACTCTCTGAGCTTCCTGGATTTCCTGGAAGTCTATTTCCGATGTCAGATTGGGGAAGTTCTCCTTCATTATTTTTTCAAATAGGTTTTTGATTTCTTGCTCTTTTTCTTTTCCTTCTGGCACCCCTATGATTCATATGTTGGAACGTTTGAAGTTGTCCCAAGGTTCCTAAGCTTCTCCTCGTTTTTTTGAATTCTTGTTTCTTCATTTTGTTCTGGTTGAATGTTTATTTCTTTTTTCTGCTCCAAACCTTTGATTTGAGTCCCAGTTTTCAGCCTGTCACTGTTGGTTCCCTGTATGTTTTTCTTTATTTTACTTTTCATAGCCTTCACTTTTTCCTCTGTTTTGTGACCATAGTCAACCAATTCTGTGAGTATCCTAATTACCAGTGTTTTGAACCATGCATCTGATAGGTTGGCTATCTCTTCATTGCTTAGTTGCATTTTTCTGGAGTTTGGATCTGTTCTTTCATTTGGATCATTTTTTTTGTTTGTTTCAGCTTGCCTATTATGTAGTAAAGGGTGGAGCCTTAGGTATTCACCAGGGTGGGGCAACCCATTTCACTGCGTTGTGGCACTGTATGTGGGGAAGGGGTCTGAGAGGAAACAATGATGCTACTTCTTGGCTCTCCGCTGGCTTTCAGTCACTCCCTCCACTACCCACAGTCAAATTGGGCCCTTCTGGGGCTGATTCCTTGTGTGGGTGGGCTTGTGTACATTCTAGGATTCTGTGGGTCTCTCCAACAAACTCTCCTTAGAGGCTGGGGGTTTCTCCCACTGTTTCAATCTGCACAGGTTTTTTCAGTCAGAGGTTTGAAGCTTTTTTTCCCTGCACTGGAACCCTAGGCTGCACAGTCTTTCTCACTCCCCATTTGATCCTCCCAGATATCCACACACAAATGTGGGATTGCCAGGTCTGCTAGTCGCCATCTCACCCTGTCCACCAGCTGCCTCCTTGCCTGCTCCAGACTTCCGGCTGCTGCCTTTCCGTGAGTCCTCTCTGCCTGGCTTCCCTGTCTCCATCCCTCCTACCGATCTGGATGAATATTTCTTCTTTAACTCCTTGGTTGTCAGACTTCCATACAGTTTGATTTTCTGGCAGTTCTGGTTGTTTTTTGTTTTTTAATTTGTTGTTGTCCTTCTTTTGGTTGTGCAAGGAGGCACAGTATATCTACCTATACCTCCATCTTGGCTGGAAATCTCTATCACGTTTTTAGTGAACTAAAATGACAACTACATTTTAGAACTAATCGTATTCAAATGTAGTCTTTGTTAAGTGGTCTTTGGTGTAGATAGTCATGTTTTCTAAGCCTGTCTTCCAGGCAGTCATTAGTCCCATGTTTTCTCATACTCGAGGAACAAAAGTTAATCATCAATGTGCTCAGTGGTCCATTAGATACACTTCATACTTAAAGTACCTGGTGACTAATTTTAGATTTCTTTAACTGGGAACTGTAGTTCTCATGTTGTCTCTGTTCTGTAATAACTTCCAACAGAACTGAATCAAATGCTTACTGTTAATGTCATGTGTTAAAATCTACATTCATCTTTGCCTTGTTAACTTTTAAGAAGTTTTTATTTGTTATTCCAAGAATGTCAGGTTCTTTGTTTTCCTGCTTTCTTAAATTGTATATGTCTCTAAATAGTTTTTTTAAATATCAGAATTAGTACAAAAAATGATAGATTTATCCTCCTTGAATGCACAGAGCTTCCCAGTTGGTACAATTACAAAGCTATGATATGAAATTAACAGTGAAAATAGTCTCTCTTTTGAATGATTCTGTTTCTCTGAAATTTTCCCATCTCATATGTACTTTTCTTTGGTAATCAGAAAACAGGTCGTTTTCACAAGTAGTTCCTAGAAGCAAAGATGTTTGGAACAATGAAGAGTGTCAGCTTGAGAGTAGATGAGACCTTTAAGGAGTGATGGAGCAGAATCAAAATGAAGTAAGCTCGAAGAGAGGAGATGTTTCTTTGATATGTAAAGCATAGGGAGATCTGTGAGGGGAGGAGGCAACTGAGGGATGATTCTGCTGTGAGCACATGGTGGATGTCTATTATTTTGCCTTTTATTTTTTTTCTGGGAATACCATATTTCTAGATAATGCAGAGGATTTTTACACACAGCCAAGTAACTTGTTCAAGTGTACCAGGGAAAAGTGCAGGTCCCAGACCCCCTGAGAATCAGGGAGATAATGATCAGGAGAGCCCAAGAAGACCTAGTGTTCACCAAAGCAAGGTAGGTGACCCCATAAAAGTCATAAGATACTGAAAGGAGGTGTGTCCATGTGTATGTTTAAAGAATCCCAGGAGGATGTGGAATTTTCATCTACCCTAAAATGCTCATCACAGGCTATATGCTTCCTTAATTTCTTTTCTCATCATTAAAATTTCTATAGTGATGACTAACATTATTTTTTTCATTTTAAAGAGAGGGAGAGAAACATCAGTGTGTGGTTGCCTCTTGCGTAGTCCCCACTGGGGACCTGGCCCACAACCCAGGCCTGCACCCTGACTGGGGAAATCAAACTGGTGACCATTTAGTTTACAGGCCCATGCTCATTCCACTGAGCTACACTAACCAGGGCATGATGACTAACTTTTACAAGCAGAAGGTACTAAGATACAAAGGTCGGGGCTAATGCTAGCTGTATCAGTACTGGCACCTGTTATGACGACTACCCTGTTTGAGTAAGATTGTCCAATATATCTTTTCCTGAAACCTTTGGTGCCATGCAGCCACATTTGGTATCAGGTGAATTACCTATCCCCATCCTCATCCTTACCCCCTACTCTCACCTCTTTGGATGAATTTAAATTTGAAACATGTAGTGTTCATGAATTAACAAATTCTAAAATGAACTTCAAAAACACATGCAAAACTATAGAAGAGTAAGTAAACCCATCCAGGATTGGAGGGGGAGTAGATAGGACTTTCCTTTGTTCTGAGTGCATTTTTAATGTACAGTGGTAGACATCACCTAAAACTAGGGTCTGCCTGTGTTCCATGTGGTCTTGGCTCCCCACCCTCTTCTCATTTTTTATAGGCTATTTGAATAAACTTATTTACTGTCATGGTTTTTTTCTCACCAGTGTGCTAGTGACTCCCAAATTGACATCTCTAGTATTGAATTCTTTCTTGAACAGAAGACCTGTGCATCTAATTGTATATTGAACATTTCTTTTTAGAAGTCCTATGGAATCCTCAGAGTCGATGCATCTAACAACTAACTCTTCCTGAATTTTCTCTGAGTCAGTGTTGTTTTACCAACTACTTGAAGCCAGAAACCCATGAATCATCAGTAGCTTCATTTTTTTTGATACCCCCATCCATCTTATCAGTCACTATGACATTTCCAGCTATCTCTTTATTATATCTCAAATGCACCTCCTTCTCTCCATCTTAACCACTATGTTCTTAGTCAATATTATAATTTCTCTCAGCCTTGAGTTATTCACCACTGGGTATCATTCTCTTTTCTGGAATTTACTTTCTAAATTAAATATCTGATAATGTCACTTAAAAAAATCTTGTATGATATCCCTTGCTAAAGAACTGTGAGTTCTTCTGTATGGCTTTTCCAACAAGATCTTTAGCCAACCTCTTCCAACCACTCTACTTTCCAGTCCTGCAAGTTGCTCCCTTTTGGCTCTTTCTGTGCACAGGCTGTTCCTTCTGTGAGTACTGTCCTCAACCACTCTCACATGCCTCACTTCACAGTTCAGCTCAGCCACTCCCTCCTTCAGAAAGCTTTTTCTAACCTTCTTACTCTGTGAATATTTCTACCACAGCACTTACCACACTGACATGCCATTACCTGCTTACTGCTGTGTTTTCCCAAATACGTGCAAACTCCCTGAAGCTTAAACTAGCACCTGGATATTAAATGAATAAACAGAGTTTCTAGTCAACCAATAAGCTTAAAGATGAATAAAACCATGTAGTACTTACTCATTACCCTGTTTGGAATTTATGCTCTGGGCAGCATCAATTCTGAACCAATAAACAAGAAAATGAAGATGGCAGTGTTATAGTAGTATTGAAGAAAGGTATTGCAAAGGAGGAGCCTCCTACCATTATCCACACACTTCTACCAGAACAGGTTGGTGGGTGAGAGAAATGAAGTATGGCAACCTAAGCTGACATAAACTAGGGTGAGAGAAAGGCAATCAATTCATTCTGATAGAGTAATACCTGAAGAGAGACTCTGCTCCTTTGTTAGCTTTTAAGCTGCTGTAACAAACATTGACTAGTGTGTGAATGAACAACTTTGCAAGCCTTTGGCTTTAAAAGATGGAAAAGGCTTTTCTGGAGGAAGAGGAGGGGAGCTGTGTGGGACCCTAAGGATTCACACAGAAGAGTGGGTGGGATTTTATGATCCCAACTCAAAAGAATTGGCCAAGAAGCTTATTTTCAGTCTGTTTCTTATTGTTTCATCTTTTTAAGATTGTTTATTTCTTGATAACATTTAGCAATTAGCTAACAAAATAATATTTGCCTTTTTTTGGTTGGTCAACTAAATTAGTCTCAGGATCTCTGCCTTTTTCCTTGTGGGTCACTGACCCAGCTGAATTTTCTGCTAGAGATACCCTGATCTTCAGTCTCCACAAAGAGGAACTAGAGACATACCCAAGGGGCATAAATCAAGAGATTTGTCATACTGGTTACATTGAAAAACTTCAGTGACATTTATTTAACACCAACTGAGAAGCTCCTCCAGAGGTTCTATAAAAAGAGGGATTGGAGGCACAGTTTTTAAAAAAAGGGACATGGTCAGAGGTTGATGCAGACATAGGAATTATAGAGTGGTAGGGTGAGGCTCAGTTCCTTCTGAGCCCCCTGATTATATTAACATGATAGATAGTTTCTTACTATATTGTGCTGGGCATTATGGGAGATTAAAAAAATAATACAACTTGATTAAAATGAACCCTGACATCATGGAAATTAGATTTCCATCAAGAAAGACAGAAAAACTAACAGATTTAAAAGGCAAAAGATTTATACAATCTGAAGAGAAAATAGAGTATAAAACTAACAGATTTAAGAGGCAATTAATAAACCTAGAACAGTTTTCTGAAGACAACTAAAGAACAGGAAAACCTTACTGTGACATAAAAAAAGAGGTTTCAAGAGTTCCCATAGTATAAATATGAAGTCAACATTATTACAGGATAGATAAATTAATGCAACTAGTCTGTGCAGCTGATGGACCAGAAGGTCCAGGCCTGACCACATCATTTAAATCTCTCCTGCTAACACATACAACATACCACTGATGGCCATTGGGTCCTCTGGTTAAATATCAGTGGCAATGATTCTGGGCCATGGCCCTGGCTAGACTTTCAGGGCAGCTACAGGGATTATAGAAATTTCTGGGCCACTTGGTGCTTATTTCTTCAGCCCAGTGCAGTGAAATTGGACTAAGAGCTTCCTGGGTGTACAGATATTCTCCCTTCATATCCCTGTTTCCTAAGACACAGTTGCCTGCAATCTCTCTACCCAGTCTTGCCCCCTCATTCCACCTCTTTACTCTGGAAAATGAGAATTTTGTCTGCCCTACTCCATTTCAAAAGTGGGATCAGCACAGATAAAAACACGTGCCAATTTCCAATTGCATTATATCTGAACTTAAACTATCCTGGTACACGATTATCAAGGGATTTTTCTACAATAATCTTCTCTTTGAGTTGAAAGAAATTAGAGTACTGCCCTGAGGATAAAGAATTAAGTAATAATTATTGTACAAGGTGGATATGTGTGAATAATGAAAACTAAGGATTATTGAATCTTTATGCCAGGCATTGTTTTAAACAATGTATTTGTGTTATCTCATTTATTCCCCACATTGGCTCAATGAAGTCAGTGCTATTATTATCTTTATTTTAGACATGTGGAAATTTTAGGTATAAAGGATAAAGTCATTTGCCTAAGAGCACATAGCTACTACATGGCAAAATTGGGAATATAAACTCAAGCCAGACTTATTTCAGAGACCATGTTTTTAACCACAATGTTATTTTAAAGGGAAAGAGTAAAGGTTGCTGTTTTTTGTTGTGTTGTGCTTTTCTTTTGTATTATGGCCAGATTCACAGCTGGACTATAATAATTAAAATTTCACTAGCTAGCTTTGTTATACATGAAAAGAATGCTATTATGGTAGGAAAATCCCGCAGACAATTGGATTTTTTATTTCTTCCAAAGAAATTCTGACTTGATTTCTAATCTTAGACTCCTATATTTTCACCAAGTCATTTTGCAACCTTGTTCTAGGAAAAATTCTTTCCCTAGAATTTTCCATTTCTCTCTCTTTTAATTTCTTTCTTTTTCCATTTAAATATGCTCATGTCTACTGCATCTTGGAAGAAATCATAGAGTGTTTACTTTTAATTATGCCTACTTTCTCTGGTTTTGAAAAAAGTCTGATTTCCCACTTTCACTCCCATTTCCACTTCACTTCCTTAAGTTCATCTCTTGAAGGCCCAGGTAATCTCTGAAAAGTTCAAGGACATTTGTCACTTTCTTTGCTTCTGGTTCTGTCTTCTGCATTACCAGGATATCCAACCATTCTGGTAGTTCTTTTCTTTCTTCCTTTCTTTCTTCTTCTCCTTCTTCCTTCCTCCTTTCCTCCCTCCCTCCCTCAGTCCCTCCCTTCCTTCCTTCCTTTCTTTCTTCTTCCTTTTTCATCTTTAATCTTCCTCCTAACCACTCATTGTGGGTTTTTACAATGTTTATTTCTTAGAACTCAGTTGTTCTTTTGATGCATTCTTCCCTTTGAAAAATTCATCTATTTTCAAAGTTTTACCTCTCCTTTTAATACATACTACTTTATATATGTCTATACTTTATTAATTTTCTCTTACCCAGATGTCAGTATTTATTTCTAAGTGCTTCCTGGAAATTTCCATTTAAGTAGTCTGCTGTCACCATTAAATTCAAAGTGAACAATTCTTAGTTCATAATAATATTTCCCATATGAGTTCTCATAATGATAATGGTGGTGATGATGATGATGATGAACACTTATATGCAGCATACATACCAAGCCTGGCACCTTTCTAAGTATAATATATGTACAAACTCAGTCATTAAAATAATTATTATACTTATTTAATAAAGGAAGGAACTTGACTAGAGATGTGAAACAATGTTTCCCCATTGATATCACAGAGTTACAAAGCAGCAGAGCCAAGCTTCCCCTCAGGCAGTTTCTAGAGTCTTTACCCCTAACCAGTGTTCTGTATTTCTATACTATGTTTTCCAGTTTCCTACTCTTAAAACTGTACATTTTTTCCCTTTCAGTACAATTCATAACTTCCTTACTTTTCTTTCAGTACATTTTTTGGTGTTTATATCAGTCAGGGTCTGCAAAGGCACAAATGGCCCATTCAAAAAAAGACACAGGAAGGAAACCAAAAAAGAGATGTGGAAGCTCTGAGGTGATAACACCATGGGGATGATATCACAAACCCTGGTTTTGAAAAGCAAAACAGTTAAACAATCCTATGGGAATCCAGAGAAAGCTGGATTCCCAGAGGAGTATAGTCATTGCTGAACTCTAGTGAGACATAGAATGGTGTAGGGAGGTGAGGGAATAAATAACCTTCCCTCTTTTTCCTTACGACTTCCAGTTTGCCACTTGTGCTTCATTATCCAACAACTGGATCCTTGTTTCTTCTTCTTCAACAATCTACCCTATTTTCCTTCCACTTTATACCGCTGCCCTATCACCAAACGTGTCTCTCTGAGATGCCAAATTCTTTATGACATTTTTCTTCTCATAACTTTCAAAAGCTTCTCATTGCTCCTTAGCCTATTTTTGGCAATTCTGCAAATCCTGAGTCCAATTCTTCTTTCAAATATTATCTTCTGCAGCTCTCTTAGTCCTTTACTCCAGTTTACCTCCTCATTGTTGTCTTTCTATAAACATGCCACTTTCATACCTGCATCAAATTCTATGCCTGAAATATCTTTGTTCTTCCATCCAAATGCTGTATACCCTTCAAGGATCATCTGTTCTGTAAAAACTTCTCTGACCCCTTCTGCATAATGAGTTCCTTATCTTCCTAAGTTTCTGCTGAATCATGGGTAATACCTTACCACTTAAATCTGAATTATATTTCTATTTGTTTCATAAACATGTGACTTGTCTCCTCTAACTGAGGGTGAAGATCCCAAAACCAAGGTATAGTTCATGGTGTGTCAGTGGCTCTCATTTTCTAAGCTGTAATAGTTTGAAGGGGTTTAAGAAAAGCAGTGTGGGGAACAGTTAACATGCCAACAAAAAGTGATTTATGCTCTAAGCCCTTTATTGTACAATCAGGGTGACCCAAACTTCAAGTTGCTCCCTCTCCTGGCATGGCCCCAGATGCTCACTTTTGCTGTTAGAAGCACTTCAAATCAAGTACCCAGGTTGTCTCTGCTGTGCTCAATCTTTGATATTATAGGCTGTAGGCCTTACTGCAATTTGTCTTTGAGATTCATCTGTGCTCTGTAGGCATCTTTCAATTTTCCTACAGGGGATTGTTCATTTTCATATTCCTGGAAATGATCACTCTTTGTGGTGTAATCCATCCTGTTTGCCAAGAGTTGCCTGTTGAGATGGGATTGTTTGGTTCATACCCTCAAAGAATTCCAGCCTACTGACGCTTAGCTAGTGTTTCTGGTTTAAATTGGTCCATGTCAACTCTTCCTGTACATAGGACCTTGTCTGGGAGATGATCTTCATTTCTCTTCTTTGCTCTGGTATCTCAGTACTGGAGTTGTTTATGCTTTGGCCATGCAAGAACCTTTCATGGATCCCTCTGTGACATGCTTGTACATACCTGAGTTCCCCTAACTAGTATAACAACTTGTTCTCACAGAACCCTTGATGCCTGCCATCTACTGTTATGTTTACATATTAATTTTTTTCTCTTTCCTTTTCCCAATTTTATTCTTTCTGGCTCTATAATGTCCTTTACTACTACTAGGAAGGCTTAAAATGCAACCTTTATCAGTTAAGTAGAGACAGGATGAATTAGAGAACATGAATGGACTTATTCCATTGGTTATTTGGATGGTTTCTCTGACCTTAATTCTAGAAGCTTTTCCCTCTCTCTCTCTCTCTCTCTCTCTCTCTCTCTCTCTCTCTCTCTCTCTCTCTCTCTTTGTATTTTTCTACCCTGTCTTTTTCAATGAATGTTTCTTAAAATGGCAGGTTTTCCAAGTTCAATCTGAGCTAGAGGAATTTTTAAAACTGATTCTAAGAACGGCTAATGTATTTCAAAGGGAAGAAGAATTTGCATAGTAAAATCTATTAATAATGGGCATCTTGGGATCTTCTGAACTACACAGGCACAGTTAAAAAATAATTCACTGTGACCATTAATTTTGGAGCAAAGAAATGCAACTTTCATCCTTTCAAATCTACTGTGGTTTATAATTAGGTGAGCAAATGTACTCTTCTCCAAGTTCAGCAGCAGTTAGCTATCTAGATGTTTCTTTCTACCAAATAAAAGCTGTATTGCTGTTTTCAAGATGATCACAGAAATGGAAAGCATCACCATTTTAGCTAAATGAGGACACAGGGAATGGAGGGAAAAAAGAACAATTTTAGAAAGCAATTGAGTTCATACAAGAATATTCCTTTCAAAGATTTGATCATGAAAGAACTTACCTGTCTACCTCAACTGTAACAAAATTGTATGTTGTGAAAGTGGAAGCTAGAGCTAGATGGATGCAGAAAAGGGGGACTGGCTAATTTCCTTTAGCAGACACAGAGACCTTCTTTTGTTGGAGTGGAGAAGAACAAACCCAGAGGCTGAACTTTTGAGTTTGTGGGCTTGCAAATGCAACCAGCTGAAACTTTGTAAACATTTAGCATAAAACTCATTTTTAATCTCATAAACTTATTTTTTTCTCCTAGCATATGGGATGCATAAAAAGGAAATAAAACTTTAGTAAATTGAGCCTTACTTGTGCTTTATAAAAAAGAAATTGAATTGCTCTAATGGCAGCTGCAGCTGGCTTTCAGCTTTGAACACCAGTGTAAATCTAGTTTTTAGTGCTTGATTTAGTAAACACTCAGCTGCAAACAGGCTTGGCAAACAACTGTGAATGCAGGGTTTTTCATGAAGGCAGTTATGTAACCTCTGTGTTATGCCTTTAAAATATGTGAAGAATAGCAGAAAACATGATTGAGATATCTTACAATTATCCTTATTCTATGTTTAAATGTGCATAGAGTTTGCACTCATAATGCATATAGCTAACATAAATGGATTCTAATTGGTCATAAATTTAATGTATGTTTAATACTCATTAAAATAAAAAAAAGAGAGAGAGTACTAATATCCAGTTTGGAAGCCAGAGTTGAGTCAGCTACATTGGTTGGTTACTCCAGGTGATAATCACAGCTTGTTTTTTCCTCTGTCTTTCTGCAAGCCTTGTCATGCTCCCACACACTGACGGGTTGCAAGAAATCCTGGATTATATTCTGTTTAGCAAAGGCTACAGGTGCCTAGCTTGCAATTTTTGCTAAAAAATAGGGAGAAAATCTTGTTCCTGATGAATGAGATGGAACATCCAACTGCTTTTAAGTTGATCCATATGTAATTGTTATGATTTTAATGCTGGCTTATCCTAAATTATCTCAGTAACCTGGACTTCATGGGGATTTCCATGTTTTGGTTGTTGTCTTTTTTCAGATCACTCTATATATTCACTGGTAGACAAAATGAGAGTTGGCACCTAATGGTGTTCTTGCTAAATGAAACTTAAAATAATTCTGTCTAGGATGGCCAAGGTTAATCCAGGGACCAATTTTGAATTAGGATAAATCACTGGTGCTTCTTTCTTCCTCCCTTCAAAGTCTTCCAGTATTTTTTAGGTGACTGTCAACCAATCCTGCTTCAGGATAAGTGTTAAGGTATTCTATTTCTTAGGGGCATTTTCAATTTTAAAAGAGATCCTTAATGTGGAAAAGTCTTAATATGCCAAATTTGGGCTATTTTCATGACATGTTCTGGGGCTGATCTGGGCAGAGAGCAACTCATTCTAAGACTGGCTCTGGGCACAGTGGCTGGGTCTTAGGAAGTAAATTCACACACACCCTCTTTCGTTTTTCCACCATCTGGTTATTTGGCTGCCAGCAACTGCAGCTATTAAACAAATGGAGACTTGATGAAATTTGAAGACAAGACTGCTGCACAGCATGGTAGGTGGTCTGTCACGAGTTTATGGTTGTACTCATGGCTCTGCTGTTACCAGCTGAATGACTTTAGGGAAGTAAGTTACAAACTCTTTGGGCACCTGTCTGGTTTACCTTTCAAGACTGTTGCAGGATCAAATAAAAACACAAGATAGCACTTTGAAATTATACAGTTTTGAGAGACTTTGATTATTCAGGGCAGTGAAGGTTACATACATAGTAATGAATATCTTAATCCCTGGTGTTGGGGGAGTGGGATAATCATCATCTGTACCATTGTGTTTCAGAGAAATAATGTCAGCAAGCAACAGATGCCTGTGGGTGTTAAGTCTTGGATGAAATTCTGGATCTTGGAGAATATTGGATTACTGACTTATTCAAATAGTTAAGAAGGATGAAAGTGCCATGGAAGTTAAAGAAACTATTAAAGTGAAAGAAGCTATTCAGGTGTAATTTGTATTTATACCTCTCTCCAGCCAGGGGACTCAAGTAGTATCATGTCTCTTTTTAATATTTGAATTAATCACCTGAGAGCCCACTTGTTCATATGGGAAGTCCAGCATTTTTGTTTTCTTTATTTTAAAATTAAATTTTAAATCAAAATTTTACATGTGTGTAGTTTAAAAAGTCAAATAACAATAAGAGAGCAATGACAGAATTTAGCTATTACAAAATTTAGTTTCCTGACCCACTGCTCCTCACTTTCCCTGGTTCTCCTTTCCAAAGGCAAAAACTGCTGACTATTTTAAAGCTCCTTTTTGGCTTTACACATCTCCAAAGTTCTAAAAACTATGCATATATTACTATGTCTTGATTCATCAGTTTTAGACCATTGATTAAATTCTTATCATGGAAGGTATAGCTAGCTCTTTGCTCTGTTGTTATTTTGCTTCCCCTTTCTCATCTTCCCAATAGAGCTATATTATGCTTTTGGTTAAATTATCATTACTATTGTTCTAATATTCTTTAGAATTAAGCGTTGTTGTGTACTATGGTTATTTTTCCTTTATATATTTTTTATAAAGTTAATACTGTTTTTTCATTTGCTGAGTTTTCTTTGTATCTATTTTGAATTATATCTATTTTTAATGGCCTTTTAGTAAAGCTTTCCACAAACTCAACCACAATAGCTGATCTATTAGTTCCTATATATATATACATTGATATGTTGCTTCTAGGGACCTTTCTATTTCCCTCAAGGCTGGCTCGATTACCTTTGCTCCCATTATAGGCCTTTCTGAAGTCATATCTTGCTTATTTTGTTTCTCCTCCTCTTCCTCCTCTCCCTTCTCCTCCTCCTTCTTCTTTTCTCTTCTTCCTTAGAGAACAACCTCTAGCAGCTGATGTAGCATGGAAATCAGGATGGCAGTCATTGCCATGCCTGTCTCTTAAATTGTAATATTTCATTCATTTTCTATACTTGGTGTTTATTTATCATAAGGAATCTCTCTTTATCATCATTTCAAAAATTCTCCTTTTTTCCTCTCTTGTTTCAGATTGCCTGTTCTTTGTATTCTATATATTCCTTTGCTATTTACTCTTTCACTCTGGTGAGAGTATCTTCAATAGCTTCTGAGAAAGTGTGCTGGAAAAGCAAATTTTTCTTTTTTTAATCTTCACCTGAGGATATCTTTATTGATTTTAAAAAGAGGTGAAGGGATGGAGAGAGAGCATGAGAGGACCATCAATGTGTGTGAGAAAAACACTGATCTGTTGCCTCTCATATCTATATGCCCTAACCAGAAACTGAACCCATAATCTAGGCATGAGCCCTGACTGAGAATCAAACCTGTGACCTTTTGGTTTATGGGACAACATTACAACCAACTGAGCCACACCAGCCATGGTGAAAAGCAAATTTTCTTGAGACTTTACATTTCTCATTAAAGTGGTTTAATTTTTACCTCAGCTGTAATTTATGGCTGAGTATTGAATTATAGGTTAGAAATAATTTTCTTTTTTTGAAATAATTCTTCATTTTTAAAGTACAGTTTACATATAATATTATATTAGTTTAAGGTGTACAACATAGTGATTAGACATTTATATAACTTACAGAGTGATCACCCCAATAAATCTAGTACCCATCTAACACCATACTGGTTATTATAATATTATTGACTATATTACCTATGCTGTACTTTATATTCCTATCATTATTTTGTAACTGCCAATTTGTACTTCTTAAGCCCTTTCCCTTTTTCACCCATCCCCCCAAGCCCCTATCCATCTGGAAACTATCAAGATGCTCTCTGTATCTATGAGTCTGTTTCTATTTTGTTTGTTTGTTTATTTTGTTCTTTCAGATGTCATGTATAAGTAAAATGATATGGCATTTGTCTTTCCCTGTCTGACTTATTTCACTCAGCACTGGGATAGACATCTAGGTCAATCCATGTTGTTGCAGATGGAAAAAATTCATTCATTTTTATGGCTGAGTCATATTCCAATATATATATATATGTACCATTTCTTTATCTATTAATTTACTGGTGAACACTTAGGTTCCTTCCATATCTTGACTATTATAAACAACACTGCAGTGAACATATGGATGCATGTGTCTTTTTGATTTCTTTAGATAAATATTCAGAAGTGGAATTTTTTGGTCCTTCCTTGTCTTTTGTTTTAGACTTTCTAGTAAAGTCCACTTTGTCTTTGGCTATACTTTGTCTGCTTGTTTGTTTTGTTGATTAGGTTCCTGTTAATGGTGAGATCATATGGTATTTGTCTTTCACTGCCTGGCTTATTTCACTTAGCATAATGTTCTTCAGTTCCATCTGTGCTGTTGCAAAGGGTAGGAGCTCCTTCTTTCTTTCTGTTGTGTAGAAGTCCATTGTATAAATGTACCATAGTTTTTTGATCTGTTCATAAGACATTAAAATTGAGAACAGGCTGACAGTGATCAGAGGGGAGAGGGGAGGAGATAATGGGTGAAAATGGTGAAGGGTTTACAGGAACAATTATAAAGGACAAATGGACAATAACAAGGGGGGTGGAAACCAGGGAGGGAGGTGAGGAGGGCTGGGGTGGTGGGGAGGGCTGGGGGGAAAAGGCAGAAAACTATACTGAACAACAATGAAAAAAAAGTCTATTTTGTCTGATATAAGTATTTCTACCCCAGCTTTTTTAAATTTTCATTTTCACAAAATATCTTTTTCCATCTCTTTTATTTTAGTCTATGTGTATGTTTTGATCTGAAGTGAGTCTCTTATAGACAACATATGTATGGTTTTTATTTTCTTATTCATTCTGCCACCCTATGTTTTTGATTAAAGCATTTTTTTCATTTGCTTTTTAACTTTGTTTCTTTTGTTGGCATTATTACAGATCTCACCCTTTCCCTCTCTCTGCCCACCACTATCACCACACTGTTGTCTGTGTCTATGAATTTGTGCATGTATGATCTTTGGCTAATCCCTTTAGCTTTTCATCGAGTTCCCCTTCCCTGCTCCCCTCTGACAGCTGTCAGTCTGTTCTATGTATCCATGCCTCTATTTCTTTTTTGTTCATCAGTTTATTTTGTTCATTAGATTCCACTATATAGGTGAGATCATATGGTTTTTGTCTTTTTCTGACTGGCTTATTTCACTTAGCATAATAATCTCCAGGTTCATCCATGCTGTTGCCAAAGGTAAGATTTCCTTCTTTTTTATGGCCATGTAGGATGCCATCGTGTAAATGTACCGAAGCTTTTTCATCCACTTGTCTACTGATGGGCACTTAGGCTGTTTCCAGATCTTGGCTATTATAAGTAATGCTGCTACAAACATAGACGTGCATATACTCTTTAAAATTGGTGTTTCAAGGTTCTAGGATATATTACCAGAAGCGGGATTGCTGGGTCAAAAGACATTTCCATTTGTAATTTTTTGAGGAAACTCCATACAATTTTCCATAATGGTTATACCAGTCTGCATCCCCACCAACAGTAAAGGGGCCTTCCCTTTTCTATACATCCTCACCAACACATGTTTATTGATTTATTGATGATAGCCACTCTGGCAGGTTTTAGGTGATATCTCATTGTGATTTTAATTTGCATCTCTCTAAGGATTAGTGACATTGAGCATTTTTAAATATGTCTATTGGCCATCTGTTTGTCCTCCTTGGAGATGTGTCTATTCAGATCCTATGCCCATTTTTAAATGGGACCGTTTGTCTTCTTGGTATTGAGTTTTATAAGTTCTTCACACATTTTGGAAATTAACCCCTTATCAGATGTATCATTGGCAAATTTTTTCTCTCACACAGTGAGTTCTTTTTTTTCATTTTATTGATGGTTTCTTTAGTTGTGCAGAAGCTTCTTAGTTTCATGTAGTTCCATTTATTTTTTTCATTTGTTTCCCTTACTCTAGGAGCTATATCAACAAAAATAATGCTTTGAGAAATATCTGAGATTTTACTGCCTATGCTTTCTTCTAGGATTTGTATGGTTTTGTGACTTACATTTAAGTCCTTTATCTATTTTGAGTTTATTCTTATGTATGGTATAACTTGGTGATCCAGTTTAAGTTTTTTTGCATGTATCTGTCCAGTTTTTCCACCACCATTTATTAAAGAGACTGTCTTTACTCCATTATATGGAGTATGTCAAATATGAATCGACCTTAAAGGTGTGGGTTTATCTCTGGGCTCTCTATTGTATTCTATTGATCTATGTGTCTGTTCTTATGCCAGTGCCAGGCTGCTTCATTTACAGTGGCCTTGTACTATAGTTTGATATCAGGTATTGTGGTCTCTCCAACTTTGTTCTTCTTTCTCAAGATTGCTGATGCTATTCAGGGTCTTTTGTGGTTCCATATACATTTTTGGATTGTTTGTTCTCTATCTGTGAAATATACCATTGGTAGTTTACTAAAAATTGCATTGAATCTATAGATTGCTTTGGGTAGTATGAATACTTTAATGTTAATTCTCCCAGTTCATGAACATGGTATATGCTTCCACTTACTTGTATCTTCTTCGATTTCTTTCTTCAGTGTCCTATAGTTTTCCAAGTACAGGTCTTTTACCTCCTTGGTTAAATATATTCTCAGGTACCTACTTCTTTTTGTTGCAATAGTAAATGAGATTGTTTTCTTAGTTTTTCTTTCAGATAGTTCATTATTGGTGTAGAAAAATGCCACCAATTCCTGAATATTAATTTTGTATCCTGCTACTTTGTCAAATTCATTGATTAGATCTAGTTAATTTTTGGTGGAGTTTTAGGGTTTTCTATGTACTGTATCACATCATCTATGAATAATGACAGTTTTACTTCCTCCTTTCCTATTTGGATGCCTTTTATTTCTTTTTCTTGTCTGACTTTTGTGGCTAGGAATTCCAATACTATATTGAATAAGAGTGGTTAAAACAGACATATCTGTCTTTTTCCTAATCTAAAAGAAAATGCTTTTAGTTTTTGCCCATTGAATATGATGTTGGCAGTGGGTTTGTCATATGTTGCTTTTATTATGTTGAAGTGTGTTCCCTCTGTTCCCACTTTGCTGAGAGGTTTTTAAAATCACAAATGGGTGCCAGATTTTTTTAAAAAAATTTTATTTCTTTATTTTTAGAGAGAGAAGGGAGGGAGAAAGAGAGAGAAACATCAGTGTGTGGTTGCTGGGGGCTGTGGCCTGCAACCTAGGTGTGTGGCCT
Source organism: Phyllostomus hastatus (assembly GCF_019186645.2). NCBI lineage: Eukaryota > Metazoa > Chordata > Mammalia > Chiroptera > Phyllostomidae > Phyllostomus > Phyllostomus hastatus. The sequence continues at coordinate 16,243,250 of NW_025334011.1, read as the reverse complement.
GACTGGAAATCAAACCTGCAACACTTTGGTTTGCAGCCTGCACTTAATCCACTGAGCTACGCCAGCCAGGGCGGGGTGCCAGATTTTATTCAATGCTTTTTCTGTATCTATTGATATGATCATGTGGTTTTTATCCTTCATTTTGTTTATGTGGTGTATCATGTTTATTTATTTGTGGATATTGTACCAAACTTGCATCCTCAGAATAAATCCCACTTACTCATGGTGTTATGATCTTTTTAATATTTTGCTAGACCCAGTTTTCTAATATTTTGTTGAACATTTTAGCACCTATGTTGATAAGGGATATTGGCCTATAATTTTCTTTCTTTGTAGTGTCTTTATCTGGTTTTGGAATTAGGATAATGCTGGACTCATAAAATGAGCTTGGGAGTCTTCCATCTTCTTGAGTTTTTTGGAATAGTTTAAGGATAGGTATGAGTTATTTGAATGTTTGGTAAAATCCACTGGTGAGTCCACTTGGTCCAGGGCTTTTGTTTGTTGGGAGTATTTTGATTACTGCTTCAATTTCACTAGCTGCAATCTGTCTTTCAGATTCTTTGATTCTTTCTGATTCATTTTGGAAGACTGTATGTTTCTAGGAACTTATTCATTTCTTCCATATTGTCCAATAGTTGGTGTACAGTTGTTTGCAATATTTTCTTACAATCCTTTGTATTCCTTCAGTGTCAGTTGTCACTTTTCCTTTTTGTTTCTGATTTTATTTATTTGGGTCCTCTTTTTTTTCTTGATGAGTCTGGTTAAAGGTTTGTCAATCTTGTTTATCATTTCAAAGAACCAACTCTTGGTTTCATCAATCTTTTGTATTGTTTTGTAGCCTCTATTTCATTTATTTCTGCTTTGATCTTTATTATTTCATTTTTTCTACTCACTTTGGGCTTTGCTTTTTCCAATCCCTTTAGGTGTAAAGTTAGATTGTTTATTTGAGCTTTTTTTTTTGGTTTGTTTCCTGAAGTAGGCCTGTAATACTATAAATTTCCCTCTGAGGACTGCTTTCTCTGTGTTTCATAGATTTTGGGTTGCTTTGTTCACATTTTCATTTATTTAAAGATGTCTTTCAAAGGGAGGTGCAAGATGTTTGCCAAGTAGGTTGTAGCCAAGTCTACTTGCTCTTGCACCCAACTCAAACACTTCTAAAAAATAAAGGGAACAGTCAACAGAATCTTAGCTGATATAAAGTTTGGAAGCCAAAGACTACAGAAGACACTTTAAAATGGATGGTAAGAAGGTTTTATAGGTGGATGGGGAAAAATTCCTGAATGTCATGTCAGCAGTCACGTTGCCAGAAGCTACAGGCAACTGCATTTGTGGAGAGCCTGGCCAGAGATAGCAACTTAGTGACTCCCTCCCCTCTCAGGGCAGGGAATCCCCAGACCCAGCTGGGAGCAACTTGGATACACAAAGTCATCCAGGAGAAACAGGCTACATGCACACAGCTAGTGGCACACCCATAGCTGCAGCAGCAAATGCCAACTGGCAGAGTGCCAGAGAGTGAGAAACTATCTGCACCTGGATCTGGTGGGGGAGGAGGGCTGCAGCTAGCCTTGATGGTGATAGATTCTTGACTTTTTGGAGAGGTGGCATATATGAAAAGCTGGACAGTGACTTGGCTCTGCAGTGGGAACATCCAGAGACTTTTTTAAAAGGAGAGTTGAGGGGTGCTAGGAAGGGACCCCGCACACAAAGCTGCCCTGCCAACAAGGTAAAAGGATTGTGGGCCCGATTTGCTCCCGCTCAGTATAGCTGGGCAGATTGATAAAAAGATACAGAGCAAGGTGATTTCTCAACCCCAGCCTAGTGCAGCTGTCCAGAGTGGAGAGTGCAGACCTCTGTGTGCTGTGAAAGCAGTGGGCTGGGAACTGAGATTACCTAAAGCCAGACTGAGCCCCCTTCCTTGGCAGAACCTCCAGGAAGGAGCATGGGAAGATCTGTAAAACTGGCTGGGCAGGCTTAACAACCCTGCAGGGGGCATTTCTGCAAGAGAAAAACACTAAGAGAAACACCTAAAAGGGGCCATTTTGAATTCATCACAGGGAGACAAAGTGCACCTGGTCCTAGGACCCTATTTCACTGAGGCCATCAAAGCAGGGAGTTCAGAAAGTGGTGCAGCAAGGGGGGTTCAGGGCTTTGCCCAGCCTGGGAGTGGACACAGAGCTGCTAAATCAAGTAGGAGGGAACTGACACTCTTAACAGACTATCCTTCTATATGCCCCTGTGAAACGGATAGGCATTTAATCAGAAACTATACATTACTGGAAATAAACTGGGATAGACTAAGACGAGAAGTGTAAGGGCAGGGGGAATGCAACCACAATTTTCCGAGAAGAGGGAGCAGCGCCTCCCAGGGGAGACATAGAGGCCTTACCCTCTTGATTGCAACAGAAGCTCCCTCTAGAGGCAGGTGAAGGAGATACAGGTGGTGTTGCCAGAGTTCAATGACCTATCCCAGGACCTTGAGCTGATAAGAAACCAGAGAAGGATCCAAGAAGTCAGAAGGTGAACACCAACAGTTGACATGAATTTCACCTCACTCTTCCTCAGAACTTCAGTGTTTTTTCTTTCTTCTTTTTTCCTTTCACATAGCTTTTTAATATTTCTTCTTTTGCTTCAATTGTATTCCAACTAACTCACTACTTTTGGTCTTTTATTTTTTATTCTTTTATTCAGATTATATATTTTTGTCATATTATTGTTATTTTAAATCCTACATAGCACCCTTCTCTGGTCTTACCCCATTTTGCCTTATTTCTGACCTTTCTTATTGTTGTTGTCAACTTTATTTTCTCCCATGCTATTTCATGTTCCTATTCCTTAGTCTTACTACTTCTGCTCCATCTATCCTTGCAAAAGCATTCTTCCTTCCTTAAGTCAGCTCACATTCTTTTTCCCCCTCTTGTAACAATTTTATTTCCTTTCCACCTTTATAAATTGTGGCTAGTTGGGTGAGGACATGGTTATTGCTGTTCTTCTCCAGTGGTATTCCTATTTGTTCACTATTTGGTTGTACTTCAAATCCCATAGGATACTCCGCCCATCTTATTCCACTTTCACTTCCCCCTGTCCTTGATCAGTTGAGTTAGGAATTTTAATTTAATTTTTTCCTTTTCTTAGCTTAGGTTCTATTCCTTACTCTTATTAGTTTTTCTCTCTCATCCTCTCAAAATTATTTTTCTTTACTGTAGGCATTTCATATTCACTATTATCTTGTGTATAATATTATTATTCCTTTTACACCTTTTTAAATCTTTATTGAACTGACATTATTGTCTCTGCTGTGGTTTTTCAGTAATTTTGTTCTTGTTGGTTCAATACCTTTTCAATTTTACTTTTAACCTCATAGTATACTCTCCCCTTTTATTACTCCATTTTTTTGCCATCACTGATCCCTGTTTTACTTATAATTTATATTTTATTCTCTCCCTTTCTTTGCCTCATTTCCATTCCCTACTCTTATTATTTCTACTCCCTCTTCCCACTCAAAATCATTTTTCCCTCTTTTAGTCATCTCATATCCTCTTTTTCCTATCTTATAATATTATTAATCTCTCTCTCCACTTTTATTAATCTTTGCTCAATTGCTCTTGATATTGCTGACGTGGTAGTTTTTTGTTGTTGTTGTTGTTGTTGTTGTTGTTGTTGTTGTGTTTTTGCTGGCCTGGGTTTGGCTTTCTGATAATGTTGCTTTGTTAACCAACATCTGTACAACAGCATGCAAGATGTGGCAAAAATTGTGACTACCAGTCAGCCAGCTTGGGGGGAGGGAGAATGCACCAACAAGTGATCAACCAACAAACAAAGCCCAAGTACAACAAGAGAACCCACACTAAATAAATAAAAAGCAACCCTAGAGCATCCAGATCAGGACATCAAAGAGACTGTATCACTGAGTCCCACAGAACCCTTACGATAGAAGTCCACCCCATAAAAACAGGCAGGCAAATCAGAGCATCCTGAGACACAGAAACAAACAAAAAGAGTCACCTAAAATGGGGAGACAAATAAAGAACCCCCAATTGAAAGGACTGGAGGAATCATAAGAAAAAGAGCTAACTGAAATTGAGGCAAAGGATCTATCAGATATAGAACTAAAAAAAATGATTATAAGAATGCTAAAAGAACTGAGTGGGAACTCAGCAGCATGAAAAGAGAAATAGAAACTATAAACAAGAACCAGGAAAAAATGAAGAAACAATGAAAAATACACTAGGAGGAGTTGAAAGCAGGCTGGATGAAGCAGAAGACTGAATCAGTGAGCTAGAAGACAAGGTAGAAAGAAATACTCAGGCAGAACAACAAAATGACAAAAGACTTAAAAAGAATAGGGATAGTCTAAGTGAACTTCAGAACAACATGAAGTGTAACAAAATTCACATCATACAAATATCAGAAGGAGAAGAAAAGGAGCAAGGGAGTTTTCTTTTCATTTTTCTTGTTTGGAAAAATAATGACAGAAAACTTCTGTAACTCGGTGAGGGGTAAAGTCATTCAAGTTCAGGAAGCACAGAGGGTCTCAATCAAGATAAACCCAAAGAGGGCTACTCCAACACACATCATAATTAAAAAAACAAATGTTAAAGACAAAGAGAGAATATTAAAGACAGCAAGGGAGAAACAGCAAGTGGCATACAAGGGAGCTCCAATAAGACTATCAGCAGATTTCTGAATAGAAATACTACAAAACAGAATGGATTGGCATGAAATATTGCAGATAATAAAAAACAAGCACCTACTACCAAGACTACTCTATCCAGCAAGGCTCCCATTTAAAATAGATGGTAAAATAAAGAGCTTCTCAGACAAAGGAAGGCTAAAAGAGTATGTCTCAACAATGTCACCACTGCAAGAGAGGCTAAAGGGAGTGCTATAAAAAGAAGAAGAAAGAGAGAGAGAAAGGGAAAGCAAGAGAGAGAGAGAGAAACACAGGTGTGGAAAAAATGGCAATGAATCAGTATCTGTCAACAATAACCTTAAATGTAAATGGATTAAATGCTCCAATAAAAAATATAGGGTAGCTGAATGGATAAGAAAATATGACCCTTGTATATGCTGTCTATAAGAGACTTATCTGAGAAAAAAAGAAATACACAGACTGAAAGTGAAGGGATGGGAAAATATTCCACAAAAGTACCAAAACTTATTTGAAACAAAGTAGATTTCAAAACAAAGGTCATAAAAAAAAAAGAGACAGAGAAGGGCACTTCATTATAATTAAGGGAGCATCCATCAAGAAGATATAACCATTGTAAACTTTCATGCACCCAACATAGGAGCACCAAACTATATAAGGAAATTCTTGGAGAACGTCAAGAAAGATATTCAACAGCAACATACTCATAGTAGGGGACTTTAAAACCCCACTGTCAACAGTGGATATATCTTCCAAAGAAAGAATCAACAAGGATATTGTGGCTCTGAACAACACTCTAGATCAAATGGACTTGATTGATATATGGAGAAGATTTCACCCCAAAGAAGCAAAATATACATTATTTTCAAATGCACACATGACATTTTCAAAGATAGACCACATGGTAGGACACAAAACAAGCTCCCCAACATACAAGAAAATTGAAATCATATCAAGAATTTTCTCAGATCACAATGGCTTGAAACTAGAAACCAACTTCAAGTAAAAAAAAAGACTAAAAAATATTCTAATATATGAAGACTGAATAGCATGCTTTAAACCATGAATGGGTTAAGAATGAGATCAAGGAAGAAATAAAAAAAGTTTCTGGAAACAAATGAAAATGAACACACAACAACCCAAAACTTATGGGACACAGTGAAGGCGGTACTGAGAGGGAAGTTCATAGCAATAAAGGCGTACCTAAAAAAAAAAAGAAACATTTCAAATAAACAGCCTAACCTTACATCTATAGGAACTAGAGGAACAATAACAAACAAAGCCCAGAGTGAGGAGAAGGAAGGAAATAATCAAGATCAGAGAGAAATTAAATGACATACAGGCTACAAGAACAATTCAAAAGATTGATAATTTCAGGAACTGGTTCCTTGAAAAGGTAAATAAAATTGAAAATCCTTTAACCAGACTCATCAAGAAAAGAAGAAAGAGGATCCAAATAAATGAATTCAGAAATAAAAAAGGAGAAATTACAATGCATACAAAAGAAATACAAAGGATATGCAGAAATTTGAGAACCTGAGCAAAATGGACAAATTTCTAGAAACATATAATCTTCCAAAACTGCATCAAGAAGAAGCAGAAAGCCTGAACAGACTGATATCAGCTAGTGAAACTGAAGCAGTAATAAAAAAAACTCTTAGCACATAAAAGCCCTGGACCCGACAGCTTCACAGGAGAACTTTACGAAACAGTTAGGGAAGAGCTAACTCCTGTTCTACTCAAACTATGCCAAAAAATTCAAGAAGAGGGAAGACTCCCAAAGTCTTTTTATGAGACCAGTATTATCCTAGTTCCAAAACTGGGTGAAGAAATATTTTCAAATAAAAAAATGTAATATATCACATAAACAAAATGAAAGACAAAAACCCCATGATTATATCAACAGATGATGAAAAAACATTTGATTAAATACAGCACCCATTTATGATAAAAACACTCAGCAAAGTGGGAGTAGAGGGAGCATACTTCAACATGATAAAGGCCATATATAAGAAATCTACAGCCAACATCATACTCAATGGGCAAAATCTAAAACTTTTCCCCTTAAGATCAGTAACAATACAAGGGTGTCTGATTTCACCATTTCTATTCAACAAAGTAACACTGAGGAAAGATATTAATGAAGACATAAATAAATGGAAGCATATACCATCTTCATGGATTGGAAAAATTAACCTCAATAAAATGTCCATACTACCCAAAGCAATCTATAGATTCAACACAATCCCTGTCAACTACCAATAACATATTTCACAGATTTAGAAGGAATATTAAAAAAATATGGAATCACAAATGACCCCAAAGAGCCTCAGCAATTTGGAGAAAGAAGAACAAAATAGGACAGATCACAATACCTGGTATCAAATTATATTACAAGGCCACTGTAACCAAAACAGTCTGGTACTGGCAAAGAACGGACACACAGATCAGTGGAACGGAGTAGAGAGCCCAGAAATAAAGCCATGTCTCTATGGCCAATTAATACTTGACAAAAAAAGAAGGAGCATAAAATGGAGTAAAAATAGCCTATTCAATAAATGGTGCTAGGAGATCTGGACAGGTACCTGCAAAAGAAAGAGAGAAAGACAGTCTAGACCACCAACTTACACCATACACCAAAATAAACTCAAGATGGATAAAAGACTTAAATATTAGTCATGACATCATAAAAGTCCCAGAGGAAAATATAGGTAGCAAAATTTCAGATATCCCATGCAGGACTATCCTCACCAATATATCTTCTAGGCAGGGAATAAAAAGGAAAGAATAAAGAAATGGGACTACATCAAATTAAAAACCTTCTGCACAGCTAAAGGCACCATCAGCAAAATGAAAAGGGAACCAACCACATGGGGAAACACATTTGCCAACAATATACTTTGGACAAGGGTTTAATCTCCATAATATATAAAGAACTCATATGATTCAACACCAGGAAGGCAAATAATCCAATTGAAAATGGACAAATGACCTGAACAGATACTTCTTCAAGGAGGACCCACAGGCATATGAAAGAATGCTCAACATCACTAGCTATCAAAGAGATAGAAATTGAAACCACAATGAGATACCACTTCATACAGGTCAGAATGACCATCATTAGTAAGTCAACAAACAAGTGCTGGTGAGGATGTGAGTAAAAGGGAACCCTTGTGCACTGTTGGTGGGAATGCAGACTGGTGCAGCCACTGTGGAAACAGTATGGAATTTCCTCAAAAAACTAAAGATGGAAGTGCCTTTTGATCCAGTGTTCCCATTGCTGGGATTATACCCTAAGAATCCTGAAACACCAATTCAGAAGAACCTATGCATCCTTATGTTCATAATAGCATTATTTATAACAGCCAAGTGTTGGAAATAGTCTAAGTGCCCATCAGTTAATGAGTGGATCAAAAAAACTGTGGCACATTGACACAATGGAATACTACACAGCAGAAAGAAAGAAGGAGCTCCTACCCTTCTTGACAGCATGGATGGAACTGGGGAATATTATGCTAAGTGAAATAAGCCAGGTAATGAAAGACAAATACAATATGATCTCAGTTGTAAGTTTAAGTTAATGAATAAAACAAACAATCAAGCAAAATAGAACCAGAGACATGGAAATAAGGAATAAACCCACAATGATCAGAAGGGACTGGGGAGAGGGATAACAGGGGAAAGAAGAGGAATGTTCTAGTCAATGAGCATGTACAAAGGACCCATGGTAACAGACAACAGGGTGGGGATTGACGGAGGGAGCAGGGATGTGGACCAGCCAGGGGACAATAGGGGGAAATTTGGGATAACTGTAATTGAACAACAGTAAATAATAATAATAATAATAATAATAATAATAATAATACATTAAAGATAAATAGACTAAATACAAGAACTAAAAGACAGAGACTCACAGAGTAGATTTTAAAAAACATGACCTATATATATGTTGTTTAGAGGAAAGTTAATTGAAGAATAATGATATAGTTAGTAACGGAATGAAAAAAGATATCATGCAAACATCAAAGGAGATTAAGCTAGTTCTGCAGCTTTGGAGAAGTTTGGTAGTTCCACAAAAGATTGAACATATAGTTACCATATGAGCCAACAATTCAACTTCTGGGTCCCAAGAAAAATGAAAACATATGTCCACACATAAAACTGTACATGAATGTGCACAGAAACATTATTCATAACAGCCAAAAAGGGAATCCAACCCAAATGTACATCAACTGGTGAATGAATAAGCAAAATGTAGTATAGCCATACACTGGAATATTATTTGACCATAAAAAGAATGAAGTACTGATATACGCTACAACATTGTTGGATCTTTAAAATATTATGTTAAGTGAAAGAAGCCTGTCACAAAAGGCCATATATTGTATGGTTTCATTTATATGAAATATCCAGATATAGAAAGTAGATTAGTAGCTTCCAGGGGATGGAGGGAAGGAGAAATGAGGAGTTACTGCTAATGGATATAGAGTTATTTTGGGGGTAATGAAAATATTCTAAAATTTAATAGAAGTGATGGTTGCAAAACTGTGAATATATGAAAACCACAAAATTGTATATTTTAAAAGTGTGAATTTTATGCTACATGAATTAAATTTCAATAAAGCCATTATTAAATAAAAGCATGGAAACAAAATATCAAGGTATCTTGATTTCTTTCTTGATTTTATTTTATTTTTTTTTTTACTTTTTAAAATTTTAATCATTGTTCAAATACAGTTTTCTCCTTTTTACTCCCAATCCAGTCCCCCCTCCCATCCTCCCCACTTCCATCCCATTACCACACTCCCCCTAGTTTTTGTCCATGTGTCCTTTAAATTTGATCCCGTGAACCCTTCCCATTGTCCCCTGAAATTCCCTCTTCTCTCCCCTGTGGTCACTCTCAGCCTGTCCTTTATTTCAGTGTCTTTGGTTATATTTTGCTTGTTTCTTTGTTTTGTTATTTAGGTTCCTGTTAAAGATGAGATCATATGGTATTTGTCTTTCACTGCCTGGCTTGTTTTGCTAAGCATAATGTTTTCCAGCTCCATCCATGCTGCTGCAAAAGGTAGGAGCTCCTTCTTTCTTTCTGCTGCATAGAATTCCATTGTGTAAATGTACCATAGTTTTTTGATCCATTCATTTACTGATGGGCATGTTGGTTGCTTCCAGCATCTAGCTATTGTAAATTGTGCTGCTATGAACATTGGGATGCATAGGTTCTTTTGGATTGGTGTTTTAGTATTAGGATAGAGTCCCAGCAGTGGAATGGCTGGGTCAAAAGGCAGATCCATTTTTAGTTTTCTGAGGAAGTTCCATACTGCTTTCCATAGTGGTTGTACCAGTCTCCAGTCCCACCAGCAGTGCACTAGGGTCCCCTTTTCTCCACAACCTCTCCAACACTTGTTGTTTGTTGCTTTGTTTATGTTGGCCATTCTGTCTGGTGTGAAGTGGTATCTCATTGTGGTTTTAATTTGCATCTCTCTGATAGCTAGCGATATTGAACATCATTTCATGCGTCTTTGGATTTTCTGTATGTCCTCCTTGGAGAAGTGTCTGTTCAAGTCCTTTGCCCACTTTTTAATTGGATTCCTTGTCTTCTTAGAGTGCAGTCTTGTAAGTTCTTTATATATTTTTGAGATTAAACCCTTGTCTGAGGTATCATTGGCAAATATGTTTTCCCATACAGTTGGTTCTCTTTTAATTTTGATACTGTTTTCTTTAGCTGTGCAGAAGCTTTTAATTTTGATGAGGTCCCATTTGTTTATTCTTTCCTTTATGTCCCTTGTTCTAGGACACGTCAGTAAAAAAGTTTCTGCGTGAAATATCTGAGATTTTCCTACCTACATTCTCCTCTAGGACTTTAATGGTGTCACGGTTTATATTTAAGTCTTTTATCCACCTTGAATTTATTTTTGTATATGGTGTAAGTTGGTGCTCAAGTTTCATTTTTTTTTGCACGTGGCTGTCCAGTTCTCCCAACACCATTTGTTGAAGAGGCTATTTTTATTCCATTTTATGTTGCTGCCTCCTTTGTCAAATATTGACCATAGAGACTTGGGTTTATTTCTGGGCTCTCTGTTCTGTTCCATTGGTCTATGTGCCTGTTTTTATGCCAGTACCGGGCTGTTTTGATTACAGTGGCCTTGTAGCATAGTTTAGAGTCGGGTATTGTGATCCCTCCTACTTTACTCTTCTTTCTCAAAATTGCAGCAGCTATTCGGGGGCGTTTATGGTTCCATATAAATTTTTGAAGTGTTTGTTCTATGTCTGTGAAATATGCCATTGGTACTTTAATAGGAATTGCATTGAATGTGTAAATTGCTTTGGGTAGTATGGACATTTTGATGATATTAATTCTTCCAATCCATGAACACGGTATATGTTTCCATTTGTTTGTGTCTTCATTGATTTCTTTCTTCAGTGTTGTGTAGTTTTCTGAATACAGGTCTTTTACCTCTTTGGTTAGGTTTATTCCTAGGTATTTTATTTTTGCTTTTTGCTATTTCAAATGGGATTTTTTTCCTTGATCTCTGTTTCTGCTGTTTCATTGTTGGTGTACAGAAATGCCTTTGATTTCTGGATATTGACTTTGTATCCCGCTGTTTTGCCAAATTCATTTATTAGGTCAAGCAGTTTTTTGGTGGAGTCTATAGGATTCTTGATTTTATTTTTATCCATTTCAGTTTTTGGTAACATGTTATTTAGCAATGTGTATTTTTCAGGGTTTTTTTTGGGGGGGTTGATTTCTAGTTTTATAACATTACGGTCAGAGAAGATGCCTGACATGATTTTAATTTTCTTAAATTCATTGGGACTTGTTTTGTGTCCTAACACATGGTCTATCCTAGAAAATGTTGCATGTGTGCTTGAAAAAAAGCATATTCTACTGCTTTGGGGTGAAAAGCTCTGAAGATATCAATGAAATCCATCTCATCTAGTGTGTCATTTAAGGCCACTGTTCCATTGTTGATTTTCTGTCTGGAAGATCTATCCATTGATGTGAGTGAGGTGTTAAAATTCCCTACTATGACTATGTCAATCTCTCCATTTATGTCCATCAAAATTTGCTTTATATATTTAGTTGCTCCTTTGGTGGGTGCATAAATGTTTACAAATGTCATATCCTGTTTCTCGATTGCTCCTTTCATCATTATGTAGTGTCCTTTTTGGCTCTTACTATAACCTTTATTTTAAAGTTTATTTTATCAGATGTAAGTCTTGCTACCCCAGCTTTTTAAATATTTCCATTTGCATGAAATATCTTTTTCCATCTCTTTACTTTTAGTCTGCATGTATATTTCATTTTTAGGTGGGTCTCTTGTAGATATCATATATATATGGACCTTGTTTTCTTATATATTTGGCTACCTTATTTCCTTTGTTTGAAGCATTTAACCCATGTACTTCAAAGCATGTAGTCCATGTACATTTAAAGTAATTGTTGATATGTATTTATTGACATTTTATTATTCATATATTTGATTTTTATTCTACTTCAAGAAGCCCCTTTAATATGCTTTTTGTAATGCTACTTTGATGATGATAAAATCATTTAATTTTTTCTTGGCTGGAAGCTCCTTAATTAGTTCTTTGATTCTAAATGATAGCTTTGCTGTATAGAGTAATCTTGGTTGTAGGTCCTTGGTTTTCATCACTTTGAGTATTTTTGCCACTTTCTTCTGGCCTGCAAAGTTTCTGTTGAGAAATCAGCTGATAGTCTTATGGGAGCTCCTTTGTAGGCAACTAATTGCTTTTCTTTGGTTGCTTTAAGGTTCTCTCTTTGCCTTTAATGTTTAGCATTTTAATAATGTGCCTGGGAATGGGCCTGTTTGGGTTCTTCTTGTTTGAAACTCTCTGCACTTCCTGGACTTGTATGTCTAATTTTCTTCATCAGGTTAGGGAAGTTTTTTTTTTTGCCATTATTTCTTTAAAGAGGCTTTTAGTTCCTCATTCTCTTTCTTCTGCTTTTGGTACCCTTATAATGTGAATGTTAGTATGCTTGTTGCTGTTCCTGAGGGCCCTTAAACTACCATTTTTTGGATTCTTTTCTTTTTTTGCTGGTTTGATTGGATACTTCCTGTTACCTTGTTTTACAAATTGCTTATTCAAGCCTCTGTTTCATCTAATCTATTGTTGATTTCCTCTATTTTTTTTCCTTTTAATCCTCACCCAAGGACATTTTTTCATTGTTTTTAGACAGAGAGGATGGGGTGGGTGTGGGGGGGGGAGAGAGAGAGAAACATTGAAGTGAGATGGAAACATTAACGATTACCTCCCATATGCAGCCTGACAGGGGATCGTACCCACAGCCTTTCAATGTATGGAATGATGCTGCAACCAACTGAACCACATTGGCCAGGGCAATTCCGTTTGATGTACTTTTCATTTCAGTTATTATATTCTTCATTTCTATCTGGTTCTTTATGTATTTTCTATCTACATTTTTGTTTCACATTTCTTTGTTGAAATTCTTGCTGAGACCATGGAGCATGCTTTTAACCAGTGTTTTGAACTCTGTGTCTGATAGGTTGCTTGTCTCTATTTTGTTTAGTATTTTTTTCTGGAGGGGTGGTGAGTTTATTCTATTTTTTCACTGGGACATGCTTCTTTGTCTCCTCCATTTGGCTGTCTCTTCGTGTTTGTTTCTATTTATTAGGTAGAGCTGCTATTTCTCCTGGTCTTGGCAGAGGGCCTTATGTAGTATTTTGTGGGCTCAGTGGCATACTTCCCTGGTAACCTGGATCAGTTGTTCTGGGTATTTTCTTGTGCATGTTGTGTTTCCCTCCTGTTGCAGTTGAGTTTTGGTTGCTATTGGCACATCAGTGTGAGAGACTGATCCTCAGATTGATTGATTGTGGGGACTGGCCATGACTACATGGAGGAGCTTTTGTACAGGGGTTGACCCCATGTAGCATAATTCCCTTTAGCAGGGCTCTGATGCCTGTGGCATCTTCCCTTTCAGTGTGTCATTTGTAGAGGTGGTTGAGTGGTGCTCTTGTGTGTTGATTCTGGGGCCTCTTGAGAGGTGCAAACCAGTCAGTCACTGCCTGTGGTTTTCCTGGAGCTACTTGGTATGAACTACGAAGTGATCTGCAGATAGTTGCTTTCTGTGCTGGTCTTGCAGGTGCCTGAGAGTGGCTAAGTTGTGAACTGAGTTGGGCAGTCATTAGTGCCAGGGTTGGAGCTACTTAGCAAGAAGTATGGGCATGCTGAGGCCAGGTTCTGCTTATTTGAAGTTTGTGAACCTTAGAGATTTTAGGAAAGTGCAAATCATGGGCCAAGACAGGCAATTTGTACAGAAAAGACACTGAAAACAGGTTTGGTGGGCCTGTAAATTGGGTGGGGTGAGATCTCAGGGAATCACTTGAGTGGGGTTAACAGTGTTAGACAGGTTGATAGAGACTCAGACATGGCATCCACCTGCCGGCTCTTTTGAGGAGAAGCCACAGCAAAAGAATGATGACTTCTGCCAACTCTTCAGTGTGGGAGAAAGCTGCCCCTCCAGCTCTTACCCTGATGCCAGACAATTCACTTTCTCACTGTATGTCCCTGGTGCCTTTTGAACTGCTGTCTTATGCTTGAACTCAGAGCAAGAGAGTTCAAATAAATCCTGTTGGGCTTTTAAGAAAAATGACTGGGACTCAGAAAGCCTTCTGTCTTACTCATCCACAATCCCTGCTGGTTTTCACAGCCAGAAATACTGAGGGCTTCTCTTCCTGGCATTGAAACCCTTGGCTAGGAAGTCTGGTATGGAACAGAGACCCCTTCCTCCTTGGGGAAGGCCTCAACAGCCAGGATATTTCTCCTGATTTTCATCTACCACATGTGGGTGTGGGACCAACTGGTTCTGTGTCTCTACCCCTCTTACCAGTGGCTTCTTCTGTATATCCATAGTTGTAGGACTTCTTCTGTTCAGCTACATTTAAGGAGGTTCTGAATGATGTTTGTTCTGTTGTTCAGTTGTAATTTTGATGAGCTCATTGGAGGATGCAAGCATAGTGTTTGTCTTCTCTGCCATCTTCATCAAGTGGAAGCAATTTTCATTCAAAATTTTGAAAACAGTGCTCCATTTTCTGGATTTCAGTGTTGGTGTAGGAAGTACAAACCCATTCTGAATCCTGATGTTGTGAATGTTGTCAATTTTTCCTCTCTAATTTGCAGATGCCTTTTTTGGTTCAGTGTTTTGAACTGACGTGCCTTCGAGTGAGTCTATTTCTTTCATGGTGCTGGGTACTTAGTTGGCCTTTCCATCTTGAAACTGATATCTCATATTTCTAGAAAATTTTGCTTGTCATTTTCTTTCTTCTGTTCTCTATCTTCTTTCTGGTAATCTGATAATTCTGGTGTTGGACTTTCTAGACTTGTTTTATAATTTTCTTATTTCTCTAGTTATTTTTATATTTATCTTCTTCTCTATTTTCTGTGTGCTCTAACTCTTATATTAGATTTCTCATTTCTGTTACCATGTTCTTAATTTTCAAGGACAGTTTTTGTTCTCTGAGTGCTCCTTTTGGGAGGATTCTATTCTTGTTCCAGTAATGCAATATCTTTTCTTGTGCCTCTGAGGACAACAGTTACAGCTTTTGTTTTTAAAGCTTTCCTCTTTTTGCATGTTTCAGTTTCCTCCCAGTTGCTTTTTTTCTGTTTGATCTGTTCCTTATCTTCCATGTTAGAGGTTTTCTCATATGGCTGGCAGTCCTTGGTTGTGTGCTCATGATCAAGATTAGAGCACTAAAACTCTGATTACAATCTCTGCAAATGTGTTGGGGCTTGGTAACTGTGAGCTTCCCTATGGGGGTCTTCTCTTAGGTCATTTAAGGGAGCTCTCAGTGTTAATATTTTAAGTCTTTCTCATTTATTAAATTTTGTTTTGCTAAATGTCAGGATCTATGTAGTAGCATACACTGCAGTATTTTATTACAATACTGTGCCTTTGAATAACTTGTTGAGTAAGACATTTGTGAATCTTGCTTTTGTCTTTTACTGACCTTGTAAACTACTTAACGCTGAAATGCGGTTTATTACATTGTGCCTCCTGGAATTATATTTTTTCTGAAAAAGAAGTTTTCGCATTGTAAATAAGATAGACAATGATGTCTTTTAAACAAAAGAAGTATTTCCCAGTTTCCTTACTTTGAAACACATGATTTTCATCAGCTGCTTTTCTCTTCTTGGCAACAAGCATTTGGAAAATGACAGACTGTACCCACTCCATCATCATCCATTTCCCCACCATCTGCCTTCCCTCCAAGCCAATAGACACATATTTCTATGTGCAAGGGAAATCCAATCAATGATTACCTTCCAACTGTCAGACATTACTAGTGGCACATCCATCAGCACATGAGTTGTGAAAAAGGTGCTTTGTTTTCCTAGGTGTTAAGCAAGAAGATTCCTGATATTAGACTTCAGAATCTCCTGCCAACCAGAGTTTCCATTTCCGCATCCCTAAGAAGAGAATGATAACCCTAATTTGCATATTAAAATAAATAATTAGGCTGCTTTAGAGCAATTTCAACACCTGGGGCTTTTCAAGGAGGGTTTTTTAAAATTTTTATTTATTTATTTTAGCCAGAGGGGAACGGAGGGAGGAGGAGCAGAGAAACATCAATGTGTGGTTGCCTCTTGTGCGTCCCCTACTGGGGACCTGGCCCAAAACCCAGGCATGTGCCCTGACTGGGATCAAACCAGCGACCCTTTGGTTCACAGGCCAGCACTTAATCCACTGAACCACACCAGCCAGGGCTCAAGGAGGTTTTTGACTGCCCAGAAGCATGCTTACCCTGTAGGAAGGTGCAGATGCCATTGAGTGTCCTAAGATATGGATGCTATGGCATAGATTGTTTCAATAATTCCTCACTTGAGTGTATTTTCTTATGAGATTGTTTTGTTATTTGTAAAAACTTTATTACAGAAAAGAAAGCCAGGTAATGAGAAAGAATTGTATTTGATTCCTAGTGTTGTTGTAAGGGGCAAATGGGACCCAACCACCATGTTCATTGTCTTCCCTCTTTACAATCAAAGATTCTGTCAGATAGACTTCAATTAATTATGTTACAGTAGTACATCCTATGAGTACATGATACATGTTAGGCATGTCTATTCAGTGGGAAAATCAGGCCAAACCTGTGGACATGATCCCATGGCATAAAAAGGCCATGGATTGTAGAGCCAGAATGGCCTGGTTTGAGCTGTCTATTCCCTACCTTTTTGAACTTGTGTAAATAGCTGAGCTTGCATGGACTGTAATTTCTTTGTCTGTAAGATGGAGTTAATGGTACTTTGCAGTGTTGATGTGAATATTCATTGAAATTATGATTATTAAGTGTCTGGTACATAGTTTATGCTCAGTAAATATTAGCTCCCCTTTCCCTTTATTTCCGTGATAAAATAGACTTTCTATTATATCAATTTAAAAATACACTAAATATAATTAAATATATGTATTTATTATGATATTAAATAATTGTTTTTGATGGAATCATATATTTCTTCTTTTTAATCTTATCTTTTAAAAAAATATTTTATTTATTTATTTTTAGAGAGGGAAGGGAGGGAGATAGAGAGAGAGAGAGAGAGAGAAACATCAATGTGCAGCCACCGGGGACCATGGCCTGCAACCCCGGAATGTACCGTAGTTGGGAATCGAACCTGAGACACTTTGGTTCCCAGCCTATGCTCAATCCACTGAGCTACGTCAGCCAGGGCTAGAATCATATATTTCCTTGAGGCTTTTTACACATTGACCCGAGTTAATCTTTTAAGCAGGGTGCAACTTACAGACCTCCATGAAGTAACCATCAGTGTAACTCAGAATGGTTGCTTACTAACCATGAGATGAGCACTGTGTAGGGACAGATAGCCTCAGGCTCTTTTTCCTTATCTGCTGCTGCCATTTCTCAATGACTCTCCAAAGTCACCACTATAGTAACAGGGCATCTGTTCTATGAATAGCTTTCTCTTACCCTGGGATGAGATAGACACAAAGGAAAGAAATACATTAACTGTATTAGGTATAAATGCATGCATGTTAAATTTTCTTTCTTAGATAATATTTGTAAACTTAGTGCTTTAGTCAAAATGAACTTAATAGTCTTTCCAGAAGCATCCATTTTATTATTCCATCTCTCTGTGTATTATCTATTATTTTATCTCTCTTCTAGGAGTTTTCTGGTTTCAAGTATTACATTTAAGTCTTTAGTCCCTTTTTGGTTTATTCTTTTTTAAAAATATATTTTATTGATTATGCTATTACAGTTGTCCCATTTCCCCCCTTCTCTCCCCTCCACCCTGTACCCCCTCTCCTACCCACATTCCCCCCCTTTAGTTCATGTCCGTGTGTCATACTTATGAGTTCTTTAGCTTCTACATTTCCCAAACTATTCTTACCCTCCCCCATCTATTTTCAACCTACATTCTATGCTACTTATTCTCTATACCTTTTCCCCCTCTCTCCTCCTCCCACTCCCCTGTTGCTAACCCTCCATGTGACCTCCATTTCTGTGGTTCTGTTCCAGTCCTAGCTGTTTGCTTAGTTTCTTTTGGTTTTGCTTTAGGTGTGGTTGTTAATGATTGTGAGTTTGCTGTCCTTTTACTATACCTATTTTTTCTTTATCTTCTTTTCTTAGATAAGTCCCTTTAGCATTTCATAAAATAAGGGCTTGGTGATGATGAACTCCTTTAACTTGACCTTATCTGAGAAGCACTTTATCTGCCCTTCCATTCTAAATGAGAGCTTTGCTGGATAGAGCAATCTGGGATGTAGGTCCTTGTCTTTCATGACTTGGAATATTTCTTTCCAGCCCCTTCTTGCCTGTAATGTCTCTTTTTGAGAAATCAGCTGACAGTCTGATGGGAATTCCTTTGTAGGTTACTGTCCCCTTATCTCTTGCTGCTTCTAGGATTCTATCCTTCATTTTTACCTTGGCTAATGTAATTATGATGTGCCTTGGTGTGTTTCTTCTTGGGTCCAACTTCTTTGGGGCTCTCTGAGCTTCTTGGATTTCTTGGAAGACTATTTCCTTTGCCAGACTGGGGAAATTCTCCATTATTATTTGTTCAAATATGTGCTCAATTTGTTGCTTTTCCCCTTCCCCTTCTGGTACCCCTATAATTCAGATGTTGGAACGTTTAAAGATGTCCTGGATGCTCTTAAGCTTCTCCTCATTTTTTTGAATTCTCATTTCATCATGCTTTCCTGCTTGGTTGATTCTATCTTCTTTCTGGTTCACTGTATTGTTTTGAGACCCAGTTTCCATCCCTTCATTATTGGCTCTCCTCCGTATATCTTCCTGCATCTCTTTTATCGTAACCTGCATCTTTTCATCTAATTTGTGGCCAAAATCGACCAATTCCATGAGCTTTCTGATCACCAGTGTTTTGAACTGTGCATCTGATAGATTGACTATTTCTTGGTCGCTCAAAAGGATGAGTCCTGGGGGACTGATCTGTTCTATTGGAAACATGTTTCTCCCTGTCTCTCCTTTTTTTTTCTTTTTTTTTTTCAGTCTGGTCGCTCTTGTTAGGTGGGGGGTGGAGCCTTAGGTGTTCAGCGGGCTGGGCACCCCAGTCGCTAGATTGTGATGTTATATGTGGGGGTGGGGGCAGGAGCAGGGGCGGGAGGAAACAACGGCGGTAGTTCTGTTCTCCTGGGATCTCAGTCTCTTCTCTGGGATCCTGGGCTGCAAGCTCTGCCCTGGTCCGCAATCGCCACCTCAGTGGGTCCAACAGCTGCAGCTTGCCTACTCAGGAACCCCCACTGCGTTCTTGCGCACCGGATGGCTCTCGTGCCGATTTTGCGCCCAGTTTTCCCCGACCTCCGCACGCTGCCGACCCGTGTCCGCCGACCCACGCCCACTGGGCTCGTCCACTCCTACTAGTCTGGATGTACAGGTCTACTTCAACTTCTTGGCTGTCCGACTTCCATTCAGATAAATCCTCTATCAGTTCTGGGTGTTATTCTAGTTGTAAATTGTTGTTGTTCTAATCTTGGTTGTGTGAGGAGGTACAGTGCGTCCACCTATTCCTCCATCTTGCTGGAAGTCGGTTTATTCTTGTATATGGTGTAAGAAGGTAGCCTAGTTTCATTTCTTTTTGCATGTATCTGTCCAATTTTTTCAGTACTGGTTATTGAATAGACTGTCTTAACCGCATTGTACATTCTTGCTTCCTTTGTCAAATCTTAATTGACCATATAGGCATGAATTTATTTCTAGGCTCTCTATTCTTTTCCATTAATCTATGTCTGTTTTAATGCCAGTACCATTCTATTTTGATCACTATAGCCTTGTACCATAGCGTGATATCAGGTGGCATGACACCACTGACTTTTTTCAAGAATGTTTTTTTCTCAAGAATGCTTTTTCTATTTTTGTGGTTGTATATAAATTTTTGGATTAATTCTTCTGGTTCTGTAAAAAATGGCATTGATATTTTGGTAGAGATTTCTTCCTGGTTGTTTTGAGCATCATCAGCTGGTTTTCAGGAGTTCAGTGAGAAGGAAGGAGTGGAGACAGCCATATATTTCACAGGAGATGTGAGCCTGGTCAGATGTATTGGAGGTGATGGTCATGAAGATCAAAAAGAAGGGTGAGAAAGACCCGAAACTGGGCAGAAAACAGAAAAGATTGCACAGAAATGTAGCTTACATGAAGCAACAAATGGAAATAGAATTATGAAATTCAGCCCTAGGAGAAACAAAGCAGATTTTCTTCAATGCCTCTTCATTCTACTTTTCATATCTTCTTTACTTCTACTGATTTATTTATTCATTTCAACAGACACGTATTGAATTCCTACTAGATACAATAAAAAGTCTGTGAGGGGAATCCAGAGATATGAAAGGGAAGCTCCCTTCCCTTGATGATTTTATAACCTAGTAGGAATGATAGAAATATGAAAATAGTAATGGCAGAACAAGGCATAATGACCCACCAGGTAAAATATAAGAAGTGCAGTCTGACAGCTCTAGGTATAACTACCCCTCACAAGTAGTTTCTCAGCCTCTCTAGATTCCCTACTTCTTCCCCAAGGTCTGGGTCTCCCACTCTGACTTCTTCCCTAACACAGCTTTGCTCAGGACTCTACTCTCTACTAGAGCTAGTCAGATAAATTAATGCCAACTAGGTTATTAATGCTTGAGTCTGGCTTTATGTATGGTTCTTCCAGATAACTTAAATAATGTATTAGTTTCACCATTAAGAGAGGAAAATAAAGTTTATAGCAAAAGCCATATGCCCCAAACCACAATTTGTTTCTTTCTTTACAAGTATGAGCAGATGGCCACAGGCCTACTTGGATGATTCAAACTTAATATGTGATTATGAATCATTTCCTTATATGAGCCAAAGAGGTTCCAGCTTGAACCCAAACTGTAGTCATCCTGGGATTCAGTCCCTCTGGCAGGCCTCAGTAGTGGGGCACCATAGATCTAAGTATGTATGAAATCAAGACTGAAGAAACCAACAATCAGATGTAATAGCTCAGTTCAAGGTCAAGGCCCCATGCACAACTGGACACCAAGAGAAAGAGGAGATGTTGAGTGCTGTGCAGCCACTCAGCATATCCAGCCACCCAATCCTATGCAGAAGATGTTTCTTGAGAGCCCAACTTTCCTCTGGCCAGGTAAGAATGTTTCATGAAGTTTAGAGACAGAGGAAATAGTCAGTTGGAAGCTTCAATCACCTCCCAGTTACATCACAGAAGGGAGGAGAAAAAGCAAGGTGTTTGAGAATCAGAGGGGCTCTTGACAGCTCAGAAACTGCACCACAGAAGGGGCTGACCCTAAAGCAGTCAGTCAGATTTTAAGAACGATCTCACTTCTGAGCAGAAAGTTTGGGGTAAAGTCCAATTCACTAGAACAGACTTTGAATTTAATGCTGTTATTGAACAAATAATATTAAATCAACCCTCTAAAAACAAGAACATTTTCATTTGTCATTAGCTTGAGCCAATTGTGTAATGTGACTCTGCCTGCTGAGATGGGCATTAGATATCCACTTTAGAGTTGCAGAAAGAGGGATTCAGAGAGATTAAGTGATTTTCCCAAGGTCACACAGATAGTAAATAGTGAAGCCAGGATTTAAAGTCAGGCCTGTCTGATATTCAAGCTTTTGTACTTTCCTTTACATCTCATTCTACATGTAGTGTGGATCCAGGAGAACTAAATAACTATTTGTTATTTGCACTAAGATGGAATAGGAATAAAGTCCGTAAGTTTCAAAAGTTGGAAAGATTTCCCAAATAATAACTCCTATGAGACATGGAAATATGTAACCATGGGATGTCTCTGAGATATGACCAACTAGAAGTCCTGAGACAGCACCATGCTTTTAAAGTTCATGTCTGGTAGTGACCTTTTTATCTCTAACTACTATTATAAGTAAGACCTCCTTAAAATCATCAAGGTGGTCCTGTCTAAAATTAACTTCTGAATGTTCTCAGTGGCTTAAATCAATCTAAACCAGAGAAATCATTAGTGTCATTCACAGTGGTTTCTGAAGACTTGGCAGGCTGAGGTCACCAAACATCTTCATCCATTTGAAGTGAAGAGAAAGACAAATACATGGAGATATCAATACTCACTACTGGATGAAACGGAGAATGGCCATTCAGACAACTGAATGTCAGGCCATTCTCCCAGACAACTTTCTGCTACTACCAATCAAAAGGGGAAAAAAATCTGTTTTTTGTTTCTTTGTTTGTTTTTTATCCAGAGCCACAATGTTCTTCATGATCCATTCATTTCTGCCTTCATACTTATTCCATTAGTTTGCATATCGAATTATAAATATAATTTATATAATATTTCATTACACATTTATTCACATGCTATAATAATTTTTGAAAGGGATATCACTGAATCTATCCATTGTTTTGAGTAGTTTAGACATTTTAACGATGTTAATGCTTCCTATCCATCAGCATGTTACATGTTTCAATTTATTTGTATCTTCTTCAGTTTCTTCAGTGGTAAATTTTATGAGCATAGGTCTTTTACCTTCTTGCTTAAGTTTATTTCTAAGTATTTTATTTTTAATGCAATTGTAAACATGATTATTTTCTTAGTTTCCCTTTATGATAGTTCATTATTGGTATATAAAAATGCAACTGATTTCTAAATATTTATTTTGTATTCTGGAGTTCATGTATCAGTCCTCATAGTATTTTTTTTTTTTTGGTGGGATTTTAGGCTTCTCTTTATATAGTATCATCTCATCTACAAATAATGACAGTTTTACTTGTTCCTTCCCAAAAGACATTTGGATGCCTTTTATTTCTTTTTCTTATCTGATTTCTCTGGCTAGGGCTTCCAATAATATGTTGAATAAATTGTGATGAAATTGTGATGAAATTGTGATGAAAGCAGACATCCTTGCCTTGTTCTTGATCTAAAGAAAAATGTTTTTAGCATTTTTCCATTGAATATGATGTCATCTGTGGGTATGCCATATATGGCCTTTATTATGTTGAAGTATATTCCTTCTATTCCCACTTTGCTGACAGTTTTAATCTTAAATGGGTACTGGATTTTGTCAAATGATTTTTTCATCTATGAATACGATTTCATGATTTTATTTTTCCTTTTGTTTATGCTGTATGTTGCTGTTTAAAGACATCTTATTTAATATATATTGTTGATTTATTAACTTTGAGCTAATGGTTATATCACTATAACTCATACGTAGATGAAGCTTATCTAAAATATATTTTCCCCACAAGGCACATCATGGATTTTTTGCTCTTAGGAACAAAAGATGAAACTTTAATACTTGGAGGCCATTTTAAGCAATGAATTTATGTGCAAAAATACAAAAAAAATACACTAACTAGACTTAATGAAGCACTTATTTATGGTATGAGAACTGAAATGGAAAGGTACAGTGTACCTTACTTGACCTCAGCTTGGAACATGTGTATGGATGACTCAATTTTTTCACCACTCTACACTTCCTTGTAAATGACTGTCAAAGTGCCATCAATGCTAATTTGGGAGTTACAAATAGATTTTAATGAGTAGATAAATTTACAAATACAAAATCTATAAATAAAGAAGATAGACAATAATTGTCTTAAATATTTCTTCTACATACATTTAGAACTACATTAGACAATATTATTTTTTTCTAAAATCATAAAACAATGTGGAAAATTCAAGGAGATAAAAAAACCTATTGTACTTACCTATATTTTTGCTTACATTTTTCTTTCTTCCTTACTGATGTTCCAAGTTTCCTTCCTCCAGCATTTCTTTTGGTTTAGAGAATTTTCTCTCTTTATCTGAGTAAGTTAGACGAGCTGGTAACAAGTTGTTCTCATTAACCTGAGAATATCTTGGTTTCCTCTTCATTCCTGAGGGATATTTTTGCTAGGTATAGGATTCTTGGTTGCTAAGATCTCTTCTTTCAGCACTTAAAAAATGTTGTGCCACTTCAGAGTTCCCTGGTGTCTGATGTCTATTGTTCTGTCTTCCAGTTCACTAGTTCTTTCCTCTGTCCTTTCCATTCTTATATTGAGTGCATCCACTAGGCTTTTATTTCAGTTATTGTATTTTTCAGTTCTAAAATTTCCATTTGGTTATTTCTTATTATCTTATAATTACTTTGAGACTTTCTACTTTTCTTGCTAAGGCTTTCTGCTTTTTCATTTGTTTTAAGTCTGTTCATCTTTGCTCTTTGAAGCATTTTTATCATGGTTGCTTTGAAATACTTGGTAGGTAATTCCAACATCTCTGTCACTTGGTATTAGTATCCATTGACTGTTCACATTTAGTTTGAGATCTTCCTGGTTCTTGGTATAATGGATAATTTTTTTAGTTGAAATTTGGACATTTCCATATCGGACTAGGAGCCTTTGGATCTTATTTAAATCTGTTTTTGCTGGCAGTTTCTAACAGTACTCTGGCAGGAGGGAGGGACATTATTACTCCCAAGTGCAAGTAGCACTCCAGACTCCCCATTAAACCTCTGTGGACACCAGAGCAGCAGGGCTCCTTGTTCAGTTAGGGTCCGGTTTTTCAGACACTTGAAAGTTCTAGCTTCCCACATGAACTCCACTGACACTGCAGCGAGACTGGCCTTGTTACCACTGGGCCACAGTGAACTTTTCAACCATCTACTAGGTCTCTGCTGACCTAGCCCAGTGGGGTATATTAACATGTTCAAAAAATCTTTATTTGTAGGAAATAGATACAAATATATTTCTCTTATGAAGTTTTTAGTTTTCCATTTCTATTATCTCCCTTCTGATTAATTTTTTTATTTACAATCTCCTCACCTCTTTGGGTCTGACAAGTGCCCAGATGCTTTTTCTTTACACATGGTGAATTTTTATATATGTAGCTACTATTTTCTACTATTTATTCCAGTATTTACTGCTCTTCTTGCTGTTTATCACAGTGCACCACCTTTGTGCTTTGCTTTTCATTGTTCACTCTTTTCAATATTTGATTATATTGGATGTGATGTTTTTAGAGCATTTTACATTTAATATAAATGACAACCCATAAGGAAATTAGGTTAACATGCTGAGAATGTAAGTAATGCATCCTGAGCTGAGGTTTCTCCCTCTGAGTGGATGAGGGCATCTCAAGTTGACTGAGAAAGGGTCAGTAGTAGACAGGAAGGGAGGAGCTGATTTTGAAGAATAAGTCCTATTTCCTCTGAGGGAAAGAAGTAGTGCAAACTATTTTAGATCATATTTTCCTGTCTCAGCCACTTGGTTGGTGTAGTGGCAATCAGAAGCTGTAAATGGATAAACTTTGCTAGAAGCATCTTAAAGAAATATGAAGCTGGTTTTGTTCATATTTTAGAAACTAGCATGTTAGCAACTGGTATCGTTATCTCTAATTTCACTTTTACAAATATTATTCATGGAAATTGTTACCCCTTTGTCAATCTTTGATATTCTCAGAAGAATCACCCACTCTACACAGTCTTGGGCTTCTGGGTGGACAAACAGGATTTAATTGATTGATTAGAAACTTCTACTAATGATTTTGATTAGCTACATTTGTTTACATATAATTATTTTTTCTTGGTAATTAAAATTTAGTCACAGT
Source organism: Phyllostomus hastatus (assembly GCF_019186645.2). Taxonomy (NCBI): domain Eukaryota; kingdom Metazoa; phylum Chordata; class Mammalia; order Chiroptera; family Phyllostomidae; genus Phyllostomus; species Phyllostomus hastatus. The sequence continues at coordinate 16,217,544 of NW_025334011.1, read as the reverse complement.
ATTCATACTTGATATAATTTGGGGTAAAAATTACCCTAGTTAAATGTAGGTACATTTATATTTTCCAAGGAATTATATAACAATATACCCAAACCTATACTACTTGCATTTTCTGAGGAAAAAAATGTTTTGTTTTTTAAAAATTTGAAGTAGTTTTTGCCTATGAAAGATGAATGATAACACAAATTATATTTTTAAAAAGATATTTCCCCACTAATTCAAAAGAACCTATGCACCCCAAATGTTCATAGCAGCACAATTTACGATAGCCAAGTGCTGAAAGCAACCTAACTGCCCATCAGTAAATGAGTGGATCAAAAAAACTGTGGTACATTTGCACAATGGAATACTATGCAGCAGAAAGAAAGAAGGAGCTCCTACTCTTTGCAACAACTTACATGGATCAGGAGAACATTATGCTAAGTGAAATAAGCCAGGTGGTGAAAGAAATACCATCATATCATTTCACTTATAAGTTGAACCTAATCAACAAAACAAGCAAGCAAAATATAACCAGAGACACTGAACTTAAGGACAAACTGACAGTAACTGAGGAGAGGTGGGAGGTGATAATAGAGGAAAAGGTGGGAAGGGTCATCAAGGAACACCCATGAAGGACACAAGGACAAAGTCAAAAGTGGGTAGGATTAAGGGTGGGAGGTGGAGATGGCTGGGGTAGCAGGGGGAGTGCTAGGGGAAAATGAAGACAACTGTTCTTGAACAACAATAAAAAAATAAAAATTTAAAAAGTTTAAAACAACATAAAAGAAACAAGCAGAACAGAAAAAGATTCAAAGATATGGAGAATGTTTTGAAGGTTGCCTGATGAGAGGGGTTTTGGAATGGGTAAAAAAATGAAGGGATTAAGAAGTGCAAATCGGCAAGGTTGTAGAGTACAGCGTAGGGAGAATAGTCAATAATATTTGATAGCTATGTATGAAACCAAGTGGGTACTGGAAATATTGGGGGAATTACTTTGTAAAGTGTATGATTACCTAACCACTATGCTGTACATATGGAACTAATACAAAATACTACTAAATGTAAACTGTAATTGAAAAATAAGAAATAATAAAAAATATTTTAAACAAATGATAAATTTAAAAAAATGTTCCCCAACAAATTATCTGCTAGATAAAATCAGTTCTAATCTAGCCCTGGCTGGCGTAGCTCAGTGGATTGAATGCAGGCTGTGAACCAAAGTGTCGCAGGTTCAATTCCCAGTCAGGGTACATGCCTGGGTTGCAGGCCATGACCCCCAGCAACCGCACATTGATGTTTCTCTCTCTCTCTCTTTTCCCTCCCTTCCCTCTCTAAAAATAAATAAATAAAATATTTTAAAAAATTAATTTTAATCTAGGACATAGTAGCCTTTTCTTTGGAAAGGCATTTGAAAGAGTTGGCCTTTTGGATCCATTTGTTAGATGAGTCTCTTTTTAGAATCCCAATTATGTCAAATTTGGTATCTGGAAAAGAAAGGGTGTCAGTGTCTGTCCCTATCCACCTGCATTCAAAGACCCCAATAAAACACTATATTTGTGGACTGTCACATTCAGCTAGTGTCTGAACAGTCTACTTTTATCCCCTTATGAAAAATGAAGTGGTTATCTCAATTTATCCAGGTCAATAGATGAGCAGGGCCAAGGTGACCCTTGAGTATGTAGCAGCTGTGTGGCTCCCTGAACCCTTGCTGAGAAGAGCAGAAGCACCAGGGCACACAGACTCTGATGGAATGTGATAATGATGGTTCCTTCCTTGGCCTGCCAGTAAGGCCCATTGGATGAAAGCAATGGCTGCACTTTTGATGGTATGCATTCTCTTGGTCATGCTCTTTCCTGAGTTTCTTTTTTTTTTTTGGAGGAACTAATGATGAGTATAAACTGCTTTTTCAACTACTTTAAAGTTATCCTAATTGGCTACTTTTTGCTGTACAGCTTTTCAAAGAGATCAACCACATATTCTTTTGCTCACAGCTGTATATTAATTGACACTTCCTTGGGAATCTGAGAAAAGCAGCATCAAGTCCAATTTCAGTATGACTTGATAGTAGTTACAGAATGATCTAAACTCAAGCTCCCAGTGGGACCCAATTCCTCCAGCAACCCAGAAGGTACTTAGGTACAGCATAGCCCATGTATGTGCTTTATCAGCCACCTGGCTGTTGTGAGTGGCAGCTCCAAGCAGGTGAAGGAGTGGTGGCTGGGGTACTCGTCAACATCAGTACTAATAGTGCTCTCTAAACAGTTTAATTCCCTTTGGCTTGGTTTTCCCACAGACACTGCTGACTGTGAGTGCTAACAAGCTGAATAAGGCTGGAGGTCAACAATCCAGAGACTGCTTTTAATTACTAAAGGATCAGCACATCATAAAGCACACGTCTTCTACATGGGCGATGGGGGGAAGGGGAAACAAACAACTGGGTCTCAGGGAAAGAAGTTTTCCCTTTCTCTTTAAATTAGCAAAAACAAACAAACAAAGCATCTGTTTGGGGGAGCTAAAGGCTATTCCCTGTAGTATTTAAATTCAAAATTTGGAACTTAAAATACTGAACTACTCTTCAGACTCAAGCTGGTGTTTAATTGAATTTCTTTGCCAACCTGATCTACACTTAATCAATTGATCCTTGACTTCCCCCATACCACGGAGCACTTGGACCCACCCATACACAATCTCATTGGAGCTTTGCCTGCCAGGAATTAGCAGTTTCTCTTATCCTAAATTAAGCTTCTTGACATGTAATTATCCATTCTACATATTGAGCTTATTTCCAAAGTAAATGTTTCTTCACATTTAATGACAGGTTCACAGTACAAAAACAACCCCTCCTCTCTCCACCAGCTCCCTGCCACCATCACCAGGAACCTTGTGAGTCCTTGCTCAGGACTCTGTTCTCAAGGCTAGGCTGCTGTGACATTTCTAACTTTAGTGGTTGCATCTTTCTCTCTTTTATTCTTTATTCTTCTTTCTTCCTTTCTACAATTTGAGGAAAAAGCATCAAGATTTGTTCAGAGCAATGAAGTTGGATTTAATAAGAAAAATTATTATGTCACTCAATCAAAATAGGTTATGTTACCAAAGGAAAAAGTCTTCATAAAATTGGTAGTTAAATGGGTTATCTCCACATGCATACTGCTTAGGAGATAATAAGAGTATCCTGAATATTTGGCTGCATTGAATAATTAGAAGTATCTGTTTCAATTCTTAGATTAGGTTTCTGAGCATCTGCATGAGTTTCATAAACACATGGTGCTTCCATGTTTAATCGCTGTGGTGCTGCCCATGAGTAGCAGAAGAGACAAAGGACAGAGACAGATAATTCACTCTGAAAAAGCAATAAAACAAAATGGCCAACAAACATAGAAAAATAAATTCAGACTAATTAATAAGCCTAGAAATGAAAATAAAAGAGGTCAAATATATGGTGAGAGAAGATGATTTGACTTTGAAGGGTGGGCATACAATTCAATATACAGCTCATATACAGAACTGCACATGTGAAATCTAATCTTATTAACTAATGTCACCACAATAAATTTAATAAAAGGAAAGAAGAAAGTTAAAAATAATCTATTTCTGTCTATCAAATTTACAAAGATATCAATAATATCCAGTATTAATACAGAAACAATAATATCCAGTATTGCTAAAAATGATGAGTTACTAGAGTCAGAGAGACTGGTTTTGCTTGTTAGCCCTTCCTCTTACTGGAAAAGGCAACTTATTTATATGCTTTCATTAAATAAATCATTTTCTCTAATACTACTTTTCTCATCTATAAACTGCATGTTAATATTATACAGATAATATTAACAACTACTTCACAGGGTGTTTGAGGGAATTAAGTGAAATAATGCTTATGAATTATTTCATATATCATCTGGCACATAGTATATGCTGAATTATATTAGAATTATAATAATTTCTATTTGAAGTTACAATCCTAATACACTGATGGGGGAATATAAACTGGTAAAACCTTAAGCTTGAAAATCTGACATAGATGTCAAAACCTTAATGCTGTGTATACACATACCTTAATCATTCCATTTCTGAGGAAACAGGGTGCAATATATTTACAAGGATATCTTTCATGGTATTTTTTTTTGTACAGCAGTGGCAAAAATGGAAACAATTTAAATATTGAACAGTAACAGAATAATAAAAAATTATAGTCTGTCTACCTACTAAATTTTCACTTAGATATTATAAAGTTTTTAAAGAATATTTAATGGCTGAGGAAAATGACACTGTGTGAAAAATGGGTACCACTGGTCAGTGGGGTAACCTGTTGTATTTTTATTAATTTGAATTTGTCTATAGTCAGTTAATAAACATTTTTTGGACACCTGCTGTGTATTAGGCACTATGGTGGATGCCAAGGATATGGTAGTTAATAAAGGAGGCAGGATGCTGCCCTTGTGAAACTTCTCTCAGAAAATGCATTACTCTTTTTTAAATAAAGACTATTAATAAAACAACAGGGGAATCATATTAGTTAGCTAGGACTTCTATAACAAAGTACCACAAATTGGGTGGCTTTGATGACAGAAATTACTTTCTTATAGTACCAGAAGCCAAAAGTCTGACATCAAGATGTCAGCAGGGTTGGTTTCATTTTGAGATCTCTCTCCTTGGCTTACAGATGGTTGCCTTCTCCCTGTGTCTTCACACGGTCTTCCCTCACTAATGGTGTTTAAATTTTCTCATCTTATAAGGGCATCTTATAATATTGGGTTACAGCCCACTCTAGTGACCTCACATAATTATCTCTGTAAATATTCTATTTCCAAATATAATCATATTCTGAGATTTTGGGGTTAGAACTTTAACCTATGGATAGGGTATTGACAAAATTCTTCTCACAAGAGAAACCATTTGTTAATATTTCTTATATCCCAGTTACTATTTCAAGCCATATGTTAAAGAAACCATGTGCTTCTTCCTTTTCCTTTCAATGGGATATTTTTAGCCCTTTTGGAGTACCTCTTCCAGGAGTCTAAGAACATGTATATCTCTTTGAAAGTCTGTTCATTGGCCCCAGCATGGGCAGTTGTGGAGATTTCAGTTTAGGTGAAGGTAACCTTAGATGGGCTGTCATAAATCAATTGTGAAAAACAGTGACATTCAAAGGTTTCCCTGACCCTTCAAGTCTGTTCCAGAGTAAACTCCAGATTCTGGTTAGTCTCAACCCAGGGCTAAGTATTTCCAGTGGTCCTCCCAGGGAGGAGCTCCTGAGGTAGAGGGTGGTGTCCCAGGGTTGAAACAGATTCAGATACATGGTCTGAAAATGTAATCCTCTTCTGGGAGTGGCAAAGGCTGCCTTGATGAAGAGCAGTAGTAAAAATGGTTATGTAATTCTAAAAACCAGAAGCTTCTTTTATCACATAAATTCAATTTGACTTGCATTAAAAGAGAGATAAGCAGAAGAAAAAATAGACAGTTCTCAGATGGAAGATTACCACAGTTTCATGTAGAAGTGGAAGTGAATCTAGTGATACCAAGTTCAATCCCTTGCTTTAACTGTTGGAAAATTGGCCTTCTATGGCCATATGATTTGGCCTCACTTCACATTTATGATGAGCAGCAAAGGTGCTCTCAAGTCCAGGGATTCCAACGTTGGTCCAGGGTCATTTTAGTGACATTTCATGAGAGGTGGAGGAGGCATGTGTACTGGAGGAAAAATTGGATCCTGACTCTAGTCAGGACCACTGAGTTTCCATCCAGCTTTGCCACTGAGCACATTCTGTGCTCTCTTTGGTCTGCTTTTTTTCTTTAACCTTCAAAATGGAAGTTGGATTATACAGTCCCTTCTATTACTAATATTCCACAAGTGTTTAATGGGTGCCAGTCATTCTATATTCAGGACAACAGACTTGCAGGTGGGTGCAGATGTGTTTGGCAGAGAATGGTTATAGAATGATGCTTAGCATACTTAAGACTAGTGGCCTCACATCATGTCTAAAAAATTCATGAAGACTGAGGATCAGGAAGTGAAAAAATTACAAATGTGGAAAATAAATGGTAGGGGTTGCAATTTTGTGTTCACCTCCACTTACTTAGTGAGCTTCCATCTCACTGGTCACATATTATTCAGTGCCAATAATGCTTTTCTTGCTTTCTCAGATTCCTGTGACAGTTTTTACCTTTGTTATTAACAAGTAAAATATCCTCATTCCATTGCCTTTTCCTCTTGAAACACTAGGCTCCCAGTTTTCAGGGTGCCAAATGTCAGGAGACCAATGAAAGTCATTTTAATTTTTTTAAAATAGATTTTCAAAACATTTTTCTTTTCCCTTTCTTCCTTTCTTTTGTTGTCTTCAGCGTGTGATTAGTTTCATTTTTATAGGATGTTATAACCTTAGCAAAATTTTCGTTAGCATTCCCTGTGCATATTTTAATTACAGGAGACTCATTATTTGCTCAAGTCACTGAAGAAATGAAAGGTATAATTTAATGCTAAACATGCTTGTACTTTTCATTAATTTAACTGGACCCCCTTCTCTGATATAAGAACAGAAACAAGGGCATAGATGAACACCTGCTTTTAGAAAAATTCATAAGTATCATGGTTCCAAGACTGTTTCCAATGATCTCGTGTCCTTTTTGGTTTTAAAGGACAAAGATCTAAATGAGGAGTTGTACCTTCCTGTAGGAAACAGAACATTAACCGATGACATTTTTACATGCTGCTGAAGAGTGTATGTGAGGTATAACACATATGTTTCCAGAGTTCCTACATCAATTGCACAATTTTTACTTGGGTTACTACTTGCATTAGTCTTCTCACTAAACTGATGCTGATAATTTTATTCATTTTACACAAATTGAAATTTAAACCATGAAGTTTTCTCTCAAATGTACGGAAACCTAGTACACTGTATTTACTTGTCAAACAATGTTTTATATATAGTGATTATGGGAATAAAGGTTTTGAGACTTTTTCTTTCTGTTTTATTCTAGCAACAAGGGAAAACCATATATTTTCTGTTGATTCAAACTTCTATTTCTGTGATTTTTATATGTATCTAAAACTTTGCTCTGGAGTGTTAGATCCAAGGGTCTATATTTCTAATGATCTTTACACAGTCACTTTCTTTGTAAAAAAACAACCTTTAAGAAAACTTTCATTTTTGTGTTTTTTTAGGTCAGTGTAATTTAGAAATTACTCAGGTTGGTGAACAAATTTTAACATAACTCTATCCATGTGCCAAAGAATGAAACATTACCAAAAATGCCTGTTTGTGTGCTGTGATTTCTGGACAAAGATTTCCTAACTAGCCAGGAACCCATTGAGGGCTGCAAAGAATTGACAGTCATAGGGCATAGCCCTGACACTGGTCCTAACTCCTTACACCCTCTGCTTTGGGCTTCCAAGAACCTACTCCTGAAACTGTTGGCCACTGAACCTGAGAAATCAAGTAAGAGTGTTTGAAATGTCCACAGAACAAAGAGTGGATACACTCCACACAAGTCATTTCACAATTAGTGCACACTGTAACCTGAAGGCAGTTCATTAATTCACAATGAGAAATCACTGTCACAGAGACCTGAAATACTCAGAATTTGCATGTCATTCTTCCTGTGGACAGACTTGCATGGGAAGCCAAATAATAATTATAAATTTGGTACATGAGTATGGAATTAGAAAATATGACTTAATGGCATTTGGCTAAAAAAGCTGGATATATCTATTTCACAAAAGGGGTGTTCCTAAGTAATGGAACCACAGTATTTGAAATCCATTAGCTAATACTTCTTCATCCCTGGGTGTGCTTGGGTAGGCATTCTAGCATTTACTTCAGTGACTCATCTTGTTCTATGTTTCCCAAGTGACCAGCTCCTATTAATGATTGATACATTCTTAATTTAGGTATGTCAATACATTTAATCATATCATGGTGAAGTTAGCCTTGCCTTGGAGCCATTCTGTCTCTTTAAAATGATGACCACTTATCCACCAAATATTTATGGAGTGACTCCTATATTCCAGGTCCTGAATCCTGCATTAGGCATTCAGCAATAAGTGAGGAAAGTTATGCAGCCTAGTGGGAGAAATAACAATTAAACAAGCAATTGTAGTAATGTGTGATGTGTTACAGAAGGAAAAAAGGAAGGAGCTATGGATCACATCACTGCTAGTCTAGGGGACTCAAGAGGGCTTCTGGGAAAAAGTGATGCCAAATTTGAGACTTGAAGGATGGAGCTGGGAAGGACAGAGAGGAGAAGAGTCTTCTCAGTAAAGGGAACTTTATGTGTGAAGGCCCAGAGGAGAGAGAGTGCAAGTTACTTTCAAGGCATGGAAAGAATTTCATTAGAGTTATAATATAAGGTGAAGATGAAAATGGATGCTGAGCTCATAGGGATCCCCATATGGGATCTTATTAGGTTGAACCCTATCCCAAAAGCAATGGGGGAGACTCTGGAGTGTTTTAAACAGGAGAATGATGATTAAGTTTGCACTTCAGAAATATCATGCTGGCTGTAGCATGTAGAAGGGGTTTGTGGGAAGAGTTTTTGGGCATTATTTCAGTCAAGAATGGATGGTTATTGATAAGGTTAATCAGGGCAGTGACAATGAGAATGGAGAAAAATAGTGTTTTGAGATATGTTTATGAGGAAGAAGAGATAGGACTCGATATCTAGATAAATGTGAATGGTGGAGGTGATGAATCAAGAATGATTCCAGGTTTGGCTGACATAGGGGTCAGTAGGAAAAGTTTGGATATGGGGAGAAGATGATTTCAGGATGGAACATGATGAGGGAAGTGTTCACGAGTCTGGAGGGCAGTTGGAGACATAAATCTGTAGCCCAGGAGAAATGCTAGAACTGAAGAAAACATTTTGGAATAATTAACAGCATCAGTAGAGTGTTTGAAGCTATGAGAAAAAAAATAAATTCACTTATGGAAAACATGAAGAATATGGGAAGAAACCAGAATTAAATTTCAGCTGGAAAAATAGCAGCCTGAGAAATAGAAGGATGTGGTTCAGATGAATGGGCAATTCAACCCAAAATCCTGTCCTGTGGTTCTGCTTTCTAGAACCATTTTCCTGGTCTCATTTTCTTAGCACAGATTTCTCTGGAAAATATTGTAAAGCAAGGACTGAAGAAAGGTTCATGTTTTATATGGTATGTGCAAACCCAGAGTAACAAGAATGAGGAAAATGGGACAGAAGAAAAACAATGAGAATCAATGCAAAATGATGCTCAGCAGGGACCAGACATGAAGGATCTTGTTAGACCTGTTAAGGAGTTTGGTCTCTCCCATGCTGGCTCTCATTCACTTCTCAATGAGCAGGAAGAGCACTGGGAGGTCACTCACAGGTATGTTCTGTCCACCCCACACACAGGAAATCCACCTGTACTTCTGTGGTTGGGCTGCAGGGAAGTACATGCTGTGGGTCAGTCTTCCTGGTTTCTTTCCCATCTTTGGTTTTCTATTATTAAGGGTTACCCCAGGTGTATCAGTTATGATTAGCCAGAGAGGCAGAAGCAATTGGGGACTATACATAAGGATTTGTCACAGGAATTGGCTTATGCAATTTTAGAGGCTAATTGAACAGGGTCCATAAAGCTATCTCCATATCTGATGCTGGAGTCTGAGGTCCATGGGACAGGCTGTCTGGAAAGGACTACCATGAGACGGCAAGAAGCCTGTCAGATTGGATCAATGCCCACATCCATTCTTCTTTCCTCTGACCCCTGTGAAGAGGGTGGTGTAACAGAAACTGAGGCCCTTTGTCCTGGACCTAAGCACATACACCTGGCCCAGGAGTCAGAAAAAGTAAAGGGGACTTGAGAAAGCAGGCCCCAATATGGTTTCATGCCCCATGAGCAGCATGTGTCAGCTACAAAATGGTGGCCCCCTTTTTACTTCCAGCTCTCACAGGCATCTCCTTGTGTCACCTGGGGGTGTGGCTTTTCAATTCCAGATTTCCACCTACTTCTCCTCCAAGCCTTTTTCTGGGGCTAATTCTTGAAAACACAGGAATTGGTGGGAAATTAATTCCCCGCATTTCTAGGTGGCATCATCCAGCCTCTGCAGTGTGGTGCTTCATCCAAGTCTGGATGATATGGGAGAAGCCAAAAACTTTGTGCAGCTGTTGAGGAAGGCCTGGGAAGTCGAGAAAGAGTGTTTGTTTGGCTGGAAGGCAGGTGTATCTGAGGGAATCTGAGGTGCCTTATAAAATAGAGTTACCTGTTGGAAAATTTTAATAAAATTATGCTTAATAGGAACTGTAAACTGGAGTGGAAAATGTCTTAAAACTAGGCCAGAAAACTTTGAAAGGATTATTTTTGTGAGACAATTTCAGAGACCTGCACATGAAGCTTTTAGTTCTTAAGTGTTGACTATGAAAACTTTTGGCATGATGGTGTTCGCACAAAGCCAAGGCAGGTTCTATGCATACACTGTGCCACTTCTGGTAAGAACTGTTGGACGTTAAGCAACAATTTTGAACAATTATTCAATTTAAGAAATAAAACCATCCCACATAGAAAGATTTTACTGTAGAGCAATTTCAAACAATGTTCAGTGGCAGTAACAGTGCTTGGCTCAAACATAATGAAGAGCAAGAGGATCATCAGATCATTGAAAAACAAATTTTACATATTTCACTATGCTACTAGGCTTTATGCATGTGCCTTTGCAGAAACACAATCCAGACAAATAGGAGAGAGAATCTCTTTTACAATGACATTTCTGAAAAAAAGTTTTTATGTCAAGTTTATAAGTATATGCAAATTTATTTCCACTACTTGGTTGTTTCCCTGTGTTCTAGTTCTTAGTTACTACCTGGAATAGATGATACTTATTTAAATAAAGTACCCTGTGGGATGAGGCACTGTTAAACTTAACTGTGGCTTTTATTCAACCTCAGTTTCCTGCCTGTGATACCAGGCACTTCTCTGTCACCTAACCAATCTGATCAGAAAGTATGTGAGTCAGGGTGAGTTACAATGTGGATAATGTGAAATGGTAACTATTTTAAAATAAGATAATTCCAAATTTTGATATTTTACTATTAAAGTTTTTATATACATATATGTGTAAAATACATGTATTTCTCATATGTTTATACCATGGGATGGTGCCACACTAAGGTTTAGAGCTACAATTCTATGCTGGTTTCAAATGAGAATAGCATTCATTTAGCTTCTTAAATTTTCTTATGAATAAAATTTAGGGAAAGAATTACTCCTGTTGATTATAGTGAGTGGGTGGTGGGGTGTGGTAGAGTAATTAAAACATGATCACCAATATTCTTTCATGGTTTAAAGTAGTACTTTATATTATTTTAAAAGTATCAAATTATAATAGTTAACTGTCATGACTTTCTTGTGGGGTATAGATCAATTTCAATTCCTTGATTAACTTCAAGTGCAAACAAGCCATATGGCACTTTGAGAAATCCAGACAGCAGAAATGGCCATGTGCAGCTTCACAAAAGAGATGAGGTTATCTGTATCCATCCTTCATTTCCATTTCTTCCTTCAAAAATCCTCCAGCTATGAGACAAGGCTCTTTTGACTGCAAGTGACAGAAACCTGACCTGAATTAGCTCAAGTCAAAAAAAAAAAAATAATAATTCTATCAGCTCTGGAAAGAGATTTCTCATGTGGCCGAACTCAGAGACTCGACCTGTAACTTCAGGAAGCATTTTGGGTTTTGTCCCTTTCCTAACTACTAGCCTTAATATAAAATTTTGAGTTTAGCCCTGGCTGGTGTAGCTCAGTGGATTGAGTGCGGGCTGCGAACCAAAGTGTCGCAGATTCGATTCCCAGTCAGGGTACATGCCTGGGTTGCAGGCTATAACCCCCAGCAACTGCACATTGATGTTTCTCTCTCTCTCTCTCTCTTTCTCCCTGCCTTCCCTCTCTAAAAATAAATAAATAAAATCTTAAAAAAAATTTTGAGTTTAATTGCTGATTGCTGATAATAAATTAATGTGGTACATTTCTTCTAGCATTTACTTTTGAAAGCATTTATTTTTATTTTAAACTATATTTTATTGATATTGTAATATTCCATTACAGTTGTCCTGGTTTTCCCCTTTGTACCCCTCTACCGAGCACCCCAACTCCCCCAGGCAATCCCCCCACCATTGTTCATGTCCATGGGTCATGTGTATAAGTTCTTTGGCTATTCCCTTTCCTATACTGCACTTTACAACCCCATGGCTATTCTGTAACTACCTATTTGTACTTCTTAATCCCCACCTCTTCACGCATTTCCCCATAACCTCCTCCTACCTGGAAACCATCACAACCCCCTCTGTATCAATGATCCTGTCTCTGTTATTCTTGTTTGCTTAGTTTGATTTTTAGATTCAGTTATTGATAGGTTTGTATTTTTTGCCATTTTATTGTTAATCATTTTGATCTTCTTAAATAAGTCATTTTAACATTTCATATAATAATAGTTTGGTGATGATGAGCTCTTTTAGGTCTTTCTTGTCTGGGAAGCTCTTAATCTGCCTTCAATACTAAATGATATGTTTGCTGGGTAGAGCACTCTTGGCTGTAGGTCCCTGCTTTTCACGACTTTGAATATTTCTTGCCAAACTCTTCTAGACTGCAAAGTTTCTTTTGAGAAATCTGCTGAGTCTTATGGAAACTATCCTGTTGGTAACAAACTTCTTTTCTCTTGCTGATTTTACGATCCTCTCTTTAACCTTTGGCATGTTAATATGATGTGTCTTGGAGTGGACCTCTTTGCATCCATCTTGTTTGGGACCGTCTGTGCTTCCTGGGCTTATATGTCTATTTCCTTCATCAAATTAGGGAAGTTTTTTAAAATTATTTTTTCAGATAGATTTCCAATGTTTTGCTCTTTCTCTTTCTCCTTTTGGTACCCCTAGGAAGCAAATGTTGGATTGCTTAAAGTAGTCCCAGAAGCTGCTTACACTATCCTCATTTTTTTGGATTCTCTTTTCTTTTTGTTGTTCTGATTGGTTGTTTTTTTTGCTTCCTTATGTTCCAAATCATTGATTTGATTCTTGGCTTCATCTCTTTTATTGTTTCCCTATAAATTGTTCTTTATTTCAATTAATGTATCCTTCATTTCTGATGGGATCTTTTTTATGCTATTAAGATCCTCACTGAGTTCCTCGTGTAGGCTTATAACCAGTGTTTTGAATTGTGCATCTGATAGATTGCTTATTTCCATTTCATTTAGCTCTTTTTCTAGAGCTTTGCTCTGTTTTTCCATTTGGGCCATATTTCTTTTTTCTGCTCATTTTAGCAGCCTCCCTGTATTTGTTTCTATGTATTAGGTAGAGGTGCTTTGAGTCCCTGTCTTGGTAATGTGGCCTAATGTAGTAGGTGTCCTATAGGGTCCAGTGGCACAGCCTCCCCTATTACCCAAGCTAGGTACTCGAGGTGCACCCCTTGTATGGGCTGAGTACACACTCATCTTATAGTTGAACATTGGTTGCTACTGACAGATCAATGGGAGATTTATCCAGGCCAGTCAGCTGCAAGGATTGGCTGTGACCACTGACCATCAATCTCCTGCCTCTGTGGAAGATCAGCTATGTAGGGGCAGGGTGGTGGTGATCTGATGTGGTCTGTAGCTTTCCACTGGGTGAGCTGGCCCTGGGGTTTCCTGGGTGATGTAGGCCAAGGTCAGTCCCCACCTGTGTTTTGCCCAGGGCCACCCTTCCTGAGCTATAAAGCAGTCTGAGATGGCTGCTACTTGGGCTGGACTTGGAGAGTCCCAGCTGAAACCAAATTGTGAATCTAGGTTGGCTGCTGCTAGTGCTGGGCCTGGGGCTAACTGATTCCAGTTGTTGCTTGTATGAGAGGATTTAGGAAGTTTTGAAGCATGAGCCAAGACCATCCATTTATGTGAAAAAGCAGCACAGGTGGGCCTGCAAGTTGGGTGGGGTGGAGTCTCTGGGGATCTCCAAGGCAGGTCAAACAGTGTTAGCCATGTTGATGGAGTCTTAGGTATGGCACCAGCTTGCCAGCTCTGTGGCTCAATGTGGGGACAGTTTGGAAAAGGGACAGCAGCATCTGCTCTCCTTGATGCCAGAAATTTCAGTTTCTCCTATATAACTTTCAAGCTGCTATCCCACTGCTGGAGCTCAGAGGGAGTGAGTCTTAGTAGATGAGCCCATGTGTGTGTTCTTTAAGAGGAACTGTTTGGGGCTCCAGCAATTTCTCCCAATGACTTAATCCCTACTGGTATTTATAGCCAGAAGTTGTGGGGACTCATCTTTCTGGCACTGGAACCCTGGGCTGGGGGACCTGGTGTGTGGCCAGGACTCCTTGCTCCTGAGATATCCCTCCCAAATTTTTATCCACCACACATGGGTGTCAGACCAACTTGTTCTGCATCTCTTCCCCTCCTATGAATCTGGATGGATGTGGTTTCTTTAATTCCATAGTTGTCAGACTTCCATTTAATTTGATTTCTGATGGTTCTGAGTGATGGTTATTCTATATTTTAGTTGTAATTTGATGTGGCTGAGTGAAGAGGTAAGCTGTGTCTCAAAGGCATTTAATTTTAAACCAAATCTGAGAATCATCTGGAATGCACACTTCATGAGGACATGGACTAGTTAGAAAGCTGCCCAGTGTCAAGGTGCTCAATTAGGACAATGAGCCAAACACTTAAGCATTTATTAACTCACTGTCATAGTGTCAGCAAAAGGTCAAAAAGAGAGAGGAGGTGCTGGCCCTGCAGGTTTTCCCAGGAAATGGCACTGGGCAAGGATCAGATATGAACACACGGCTGAGGGAGTTCTGAATGGTAGGCTCCCCCACCACCCACCCTGTGAAGGAGGATGAGAGGAGGGAGAAGGTGTCAGGCTAGGAGTAGAAAAGTCCTGAGTACTGACTCAGGTTGGAGAGAAAAGCCTTCAAGTCCATCCTTCCACCCCATCAGGAGGTCTTGGCAAAGGAGCCTGAATGGTGTTCTCAGCTGAGCCTCCCTCCCCCCAGTAAGGAGGCCTTCAGTTGGAGGGGCTAGGCTAGGATCATTAGCAAGTGGAAGAGCACAGCCAGCCCGGGGAGGCTGAGTGTTTGAGTGCAGCTTCCTTCAGAAGATACAGCGCACCAGCTGTACACCAGCCCTGCTGTGGGGAGGGCAGCTTTTCCCCTGTGAGCCTGCTGGGCAAAGCCTTAACATTGGCTATGGTCAGGCCTGAAAGATCGCATGTCAGGTTTTGGCCTGAAGCTGGGATTCCTCAGGATGCTTGTGTGTTTGTTCCCTAATCCATCACAAGAGCCTAAAATAGTGCTAAACACATAGTAGGTACTCAGGAAATGTTTACTTTTATAGTTGGTAACATTGGTGGGGCAGTCAGGCCACTCTACAAACTCCTGGAGATAGCCCATTGGTCCTAACATCACAGAGTGTTAAAGCAGCTCGCTCCAAAATTGATGAATTCCAGCAGCACATCAGATACCCAGTGTGGCTGGGTCTCTCACAGAATGAACACAGTGAGTACTGGAACTGATGAAAGAAAAAAAGCTGACAAGAGAAAAAATTGAAATAAATACATGGTTCCTGAAGTTTTGGGGAAGTACCCCTTTGTGCCAACTGTATGAAAGTATAGCTTTATAATTCTAAACCTTCATTTGGTTTAGAATTATAAACCAAATCTAAGTACAGCAGATTAGGTTATAAAATTTATAACAACTCTTGCACCTTCTGCCATTTGGCCTTTGGATTCATTGACAATGTAATGGTCATGATGCCCTTTGTCCCCATAGGTCAGCAGAAGAATTATCTTCCTGTCTCTGATTATAGCATATTCTCATTTAAGAGGGGGCTGTCCTGGTCTTTGCATGCTGCTCTCCCATCTGTTTCTGAAGTTTGTGCATTTGCCCAAACTCAGAAGTGTAATTCATAATCACTCTGTTAGGTGGAATGGTTCCTGTGTTCAGTGTTAACTCATTGAATGGATTAAATAAGAAAAGCCTCTTAGGTTGAATACATCTTTGAAAACTTGCATATTTTCATTTCATTGCTTTATAAATTATTCCTACAGAGTTAAAAGTTTGTCATCTACCAACAATATGATAAAGTGAAAAATTTTAATGGACTTGTTTTTCTTTTCTTTTTAAATTTTATTGACTTTATTGGGGTGGCATTGGTTAATAAAATTATATAGGTTTCAGGTATACCATTCTATAATACATCATCTGTGTATTGTATTGTGTGTTCACCACCCAAAGTCAAGTCTCCTTCCATCACCATTTATCCTGCCTTTACCCTCCTCTTCTACCTCCCTGATCCCTTTTTCCCTCTGGAGTTTTTTTCTTAATCCCTCCATCTTTTTCACCCAGCCCCCCTAAGTCCCTCTCCCCTCTAACAGCTGTCAGTCTGTTCTCTGTATCTATGAGTCTGTTTCAATTTTCTTTGTTAGCTTATTTTGTTATTAGATTAAGGTGTAAGTGAGATCATATGGTACATGTCTTTCTCTGATTGGCCTATTTCACTTAGCGTAATACTCTCCAGGTCCATTGCACAAGGTAAAATTTCTTTTTTTTACTACCAAGTGGTATTCTTTTTTAAAAAATTGTCATTCAAATACAGTTGTTTCCTTTTCCCCCCACCACTACCCCCACCCCTAAGCCAGGTGGTGAAAGACAAATACCATATGATCTCAGTTTTAAGTGGTATCAAATTAACAAAACGAATAAGCAAGCAACATACAACTAAGTAGTACTCTATTATGTAAATGTACCACAGCTTTTTTATCTCCTTATTTACTAATGGGCACCTGGGCTGCTTCCAAATCTTGGCTATTGTAAATAACACTGCAGTAAACAAATGAATTTGTTTTTAAAGAAACAAAGCTTGGATTAAAATGTTTCAAAGATGTTTTCTATGATCCCATGTTATTTAAAGCTCATTCATTAAATATCTGATGAATAGGTCTATTACACTGTTTAAGCTGATTAAATGCTCATATTGAAATGATGGAATGAATTATCACACAATGATTTCATTGCAATACATCTTTGTAGGTGTCTGGTGTAATGTGGAATCGAAACATGATTCGCTCTACAAATTGACAAGATAGCAATCATTCCTTTTCATGTATAAGTGGGCATCTATTTTTGATCTCATCATATTTTCAATGGTAGAGGAGATGGTGATAGGGAAGCATTATTATTTCTTCTGCATGGAAAATTATACCACACACAAAAAAATCATGTGCAAGGCTGTCATGGCTGCAATGGCTGTGATGGGAGAAAAGAGTTACAGCTCCTCTTCAGTGAACAGTGAAATAGTAAACAATTTGTTAAATATTCCTAGAGTCAATTAAACTGGCATATGATCACTTTCATGGCTGCCAGGCCTCAGTGGGAGCCAATTAGAATTCACCAAAAATAAAAATGGATGAATTTGGAAAAACAGTGTTAGATTTACAGGGAAAAGCAAACACATCATTGAACACAGAATAATCTTGGTGGGCATTCTCTAAAGGAGACTGGTAAATGGCAGATTGTATAGTTGTGCCATATTTACAGTGTTTTGAATATTTTAAGCTATTACTGCAAAGGAATTAAATTAGTGAGATTTTGCCTATACAACATGAGAGAGCCCTTCTGCAAATTGCAGCCATTATTAATTATGTTCCAGAAGCAGCCTTGTATGAAATATTAGAGCGATTTTTTTGTTTTTGCATTTAAAGTACAGATAAACATCACAGATTGCTCCAGTGAATGCTACGGAAATGCTGAAAACTGTACGACAATACTTTTAAGTCAGCTATTCAATTGTGAAGGTTGTTTGAACAATCTAATGATGGATGTTCATTAGTTTGCTGCTGTCAAGACAAGTTACTACTCCACATCTCTGAGACTGATCGTGTTTTTTCAGTCATGATTGAGTTGTTGAAAAAAAAACCACTCCACTGAGCACTCTCCACAGTGTCCAAACCAGCACCAAGTTGAAATATCATTGGCTTACTCAGCAACATCAAAACCCACAAAGCGAATAGGTTAGATCCATCCCAGAGGCTTTTCTGCAGCAGTAAATGGATTTGCCCTCTTTAGAGCAGGGAGCATTGTTCCAATACAATTATTCTTATTGGAACATACTAAGGAATTTCAAATGAGGTTGCTGATCGTCCTGAGAAAGTTGTGTCAGAATAAATATTCAACTACTCTTCAGAGGCATAATTTGTTCATTCTCCCATGAAACATTTGTGCCCCATGAACTGTATATAGTCATATATAATCAACTTTTTTAGATGGAGGAAAAATTCTTTCACTCTAGCAAAACTTGTATAGAGCTCAGGTAGGGTCTCATTTTAATGAAAACACTTTAACATCCAGTTCTTTGCAAATGGACCATTTTCATAAGCCAGATATCCAGAAGCAATAACCCTTTGTTATTTGTTCATAATCAATTTTATTAAGGGAAAAATTCCAAGTGACAGATGTTACTAGTGAATGTTTACATCAGTTTAATGAAGACATGTCTTTGAAATATATCATTGTAGGGTAACTATTTAAATGTAAGACCTTTCCTACTACAATTTGACAAGGTGTGATGCTGTACCGATTTACAGGAACAGGCACTGCCCATTTCTTAGTGTCAGAGAATATACTGTATCTTTCCTCAATTTTAAACCTCCATAAACCTAACACAGTGCTTGAATATAACAGGTACTCAGGAGATGCTTGATAATGAAAGAGTTGATGACTATAATCCTGTGCTTTTTATGGGGTCACTTGGATGACTGAAGGAAAAGAATTAGGGTATTGGTAATGAGAAGTAGGAACAGGTTGGAAGGTGCTAGCAAGAAAAAACAAAACTTATAAAAACGTGAAAATTCATCTATATATCTGTTCTTACACCAGTACCAGGCTGTTTTGATTACAGTGGCCTTGTAATACATTTTGATATCAGGTATTGTGATCCCTCCTACTTTGTTCTTCTTTCTCAAAATTGCTGTGGCTATTCAGGGTGGTTTATGGTTCCATACAAATTTTTGAAATGTTTGTTCTATATCTGTGAAAGATGTCATTGGTACTTTAATAGGAATTGCATTGAATCTATAAATTGCTTTGGGTAGTATGAACATTTTGGTAATGTTAATTCTTCCAACCTATGAACATAGTACATGCTTCCATTTATTTGTGTCTTGCCTAATTCCTTTCTTCACTGTTGTGTAGTTTTCTGAGTACAGGTCTTTTATCTCCTTCATTAGGTTTATTCCTAGGTACTTTATTTTTCTTGTTGCTATATCAAAAGGGATTTTCCCCCCTGATTTCTGTTTCTGGTATTTCCTAGTTGGTGTACAAAAATGTCTTTGATTTCTGAATATTGACTTTGTATCCCACTGTTTTGCCAAATTCACTTATTATGTCAAGTAGCTTTTTGGTGGAGTCTATAGGATTTTCTATGTACATTATCATGTCATCTACAACCAATGACAGTATTACTTCTAGCTTTACAATTTGGATACCTTTTATTTCTTTTTCTTGTCTAATTGCTGTGACTAAGACTTCCAATACTATGCTGAATAGAAGCAGTGAAAGCAGACATCCATGTCTTGTTCCTGATCAGTGGGAAAGCTTTTAGTCTATGCCAATTGAGTATGATGTTGACTGTAGGTCTCTTGTATATGGCCTTTTTTGTGTTAAGGAATGCTCCCTCTATTCTCACTTTGCTGGATGTTTTAATAATAAATGGGTGCTGTACCTTATCAAATGCTTTCTCTACATCTATTGATATGATCATGTGATTTTTGTCTTTCCTTTTGTTTATGTGATGTATTATGTTTATTGATTTGTGAATATTGTACCATCCTTGCATTTCTTGGATGAATTCCACTTCATCATGGTGTATGATCTTTTTAATGTGCTGTTGGATATGGTTTGCCAATATTTTGTTGAGGATTTTAGCATCTATGTTCATCAGCGATATTGGCCTGTAGTTTTCTTTCTTTGTTGTGTCTTTAACTGGTCTTGGGGTTAGGATGATGTTGGCTTCATAAAAAGAGTTTGGGAGTTTTCCATCTTACAGAGGTCCCAGAGATATATGAAAAGATGCTCAGCATCACTAGCCATCAGAGACATGCAAATTAAAACCACAATGAGATACCACTTCATACTAGTGATAATGGCCATCATAAACAAATCAACAAACAAGTGTTGGAGAGGATGTGGAGAAAAAGTAACCCTAGTGAATTGTTGGTGGGAATGCAGACAGATGCAGTCACTCTGGAAAACAGTATGGAATTACCTGAAAAAACTAAAAATAGAACTGTTTTTTCACCCAGCAATTCCACTGCTGGGATTATCCCTTAAGAATTCTGAAACACCAATCCAAAAGAACCTATGCACCCCAATGTTCATAGCAGCACAATTTACAATAGCCAAGTGCTGGAAGCAACCCAAGTGCCCATCAGTAAATAAATGGATCAAGAAACTATGGTACATTTACACAATGGAATTCTATGCAGCAGAAAGAAAGAAGGAGCTCTTACCCTTTGTGACAGCATGGATGGACCTGGAGAGAACTATGCTAAGTGAAATAAGCCAGGTGGCAAGGAACAAATGCCAGATGATCTCACCTATAAGTGGAACCTAATAAAAAAAACAAGCAAAATGTAACCAGAGACATTGCAATTAAGGACAAACTGACAGTAAACAGAGTTGAAGTGGGAGGGGATAATGCGGGGGAAAGGGAGAAGGGTTTTCAGAAACATCTATAAGATGTCCAGAAACACATGGACAAAACCAAAGGGGTGTACGATCCATGGTGGGAATTGGGGATGGCTGGGGTGGGGGGAGAGATGGGGAGAAAAGAAACAACAAAAAAGAAAATGTGAAAATTCATTTATTCCCTCTAAAAATAGTATCCCTAAGTAGGTATAAAAATTGTAAGTGATACAAAGTCACTCTGTGATGACTTGCACTTCTTGAGATGGCTTGGACTGTGGATGTAGGCATCACCTTTCTCTGGATATATTAAAATTTAAGGTCAATCAACTATGGGCTTCTAGTTAACAGAAGGTCTTAACATTGGCTTATAACAACTTGGAAAGGAGGTCATTAGTACTTTCCCTAAAGTGGAGCCCTTTCATTCAGATTCCTCCATTGGACTGAGACCTAGGCAACGGGAGCTCCAAGGATATTAAAGGTGACCTTGGGAGCATTTACACAGGTCATTCCCAGTACCACCACCATTATGTATTGAAAGCAACCATTGAGGTCATTTAAGGCTACTATCTTATTCCTGTGTCCATTGTCTCTGTTTGGAAATGTCAAAGCCATTTTATATTTGTTTGTGGTAGCCTCCATTTGTACATGTCAAGCTGGGACACCCCTTTCCTGTTGGATCCATAAAGTAATGCTCCTTGTCTGAGAAATGTGTCTTTGTATCCTGTACTTGACCCATTCCATGTCCTCAATTTGAAGTCATCAGTTAGAAACATATGTAGTCCTTTTTCTTTTCCTTTGCCCTGACCAGTTGACACAAGTATTCCTATCTTTTAATAGAGATTACTTTTTCTCTTTAAACTTCCTAATCTTTTAAGCATTTAACATATGAAATTGAATGTTACAGCCAAGCTTGATATTTCACTGTTATCCAGGAGTAATACTGGGATGGATAGTGTTAGAAGTATCTCCTTTTCAAATATATATATGTATATATCTTTGAAATTATATGTACATATTAAATTTTGTATATGATTAAATCAGTGTTTCCAATTTATCATATCATGTTGGTAACAAAACCAGTCAATTTTTGCCAGAACTGCTCCATGTTCTAGTAAAGTCTCTAGGACACAAAGACTGCATTTATCATGAGGGGATTTTAAAGGGTCACTTTGACATTTCAAGGAAGACTGATTATATGTATTCTTTTCATGAGATGCTAAAAATCTATGTTTAGATCAATTATGCCCAAGGAACTACCAGATCTTGACAATGCTCCTATCTCCAAAGTTAGATTCTTGGATCCCACAGTTAGGAGTAATTTTCAATTTTTAGTTTGCTCTGAACTGAGTATTTGCACTCTTCCTCCCCAATTCATATGTTGAAACCTAACACCCAAGGTGTTGGTATTAGGCAGTAGGGTCTTTGAGAGGTGCTTAGGTCATGAGGGCACAGTTAAGTGCCATCATAAAAGACATTCCAGGGAGCAAGATGGTTTTCTTTCACTGTGTGAGGTTACAGCAAAAAGGTGAAGTCCATGAACCAGAAAATGAGCTCTCACCAGACACCAGATCTGCTGGCACTGTGATGTTGGACTTCACCTAATCAAGAATTGCAAGAAAGAAATGTCTGTTGCAATGAGCCACCCAATTTATAGTGTCTTTGTTATAGCAGCTCCAATGGACTGAGATGTAACTTAAATATGGTTCTTAGAGTGTTGTAAAGAAAAGGAATTTTGAAAGTTTCAAACACATTTATAATATACAGATAACAGGGACAAAACACTTTTTAACATTTTTTATTAAGGAAATTGTAAAGTTGTCAAAGGTAAAGAATATAGTATAACAAACCTATGTGTCCTCAACTTCAGCAATTTCCAACACTTGGCTAAGTAGGCTTAATTCCCTTTACCTTTCCTTTGCTGCAGTATTTTAAAGCAAATCCCACTGTTATTTCCTATCTAACACTTTGCTTTGCATTTCTAACTAACAAGGTCTCCCCATTTAAAAAAAGAAACATAACTATTATGCCATTATCATAGATAATAAAATTAACAATAATTTCTTTAATTTTATTTAAACCCATATAATATTTGAATTTGCATGATTATCTGAAAAATATATTTTCATGGGTTGGTTTATCAGGTTCCACACAAGGTCCACACTCTGCATTTAATTATGTATTAGGCCTTTGTAATTTTATAACCACACACACCTGCTCCCTTCCCTTTTGTTAATGCCATTAGGTCATTAGAGAAACTGAGCCACTTATCTTTAGAATGTCACATCCTGGACTTGTCCAGTTGCTTCCTTATCATGTCAACTAACTTGTTCTTCTCTCCTCTACACTTCCTGTAACTAAAAGTTAGGTCTAGAAAAATGATCAGATTCAGGTTGAATTTTTTTAGACAAGATTAGTTCACAGGGGGTGCACAGTACTCCCTACTGCCTTTTGTCTCAAGGCATGTAAAATAACTGGTAGTAACCGTTATTTTAACAATTCCAAGACTGTGCAGTATCTTTAGGTGGTATCAGTTTAATGTTCCATTATAAAGTTAGCCATCAACTTTCCTCCAAATGAACACCTTTTAATTATGTGTTTACTGACAACAGATTTATTGTCAAAAAGTAAAGTACTTAAGACTTCTTTACCAATGCTCATTTCAAATGCATCCTTTGTCCCGATGTCACTCCTGATCCCTAGTTTTGGCACCAAATTTATGCTCCAAAAAAGACACTTTTTAAAACAGTGTTTCTTACTCTCCACTTCACCCAGTAAGCTCATCCAATTCTCTTTTTTATTGACACATACTTTTCTTCACCCCCTTCTTTACCAAACACATATTTCTCAGTGTTTTAGACATAGATCCTTTATTAAGGTCTGGGATGCATTTTAACTTGTTCTCTGCTGAAAAATTGCAAAATTACAACTCAATGTGGCATTGTTACTTGATAGGTCTGGTGGGCCTTCATCAGCAAGGCCCTTTAGGTTCCAGTAAGCTATTTGGAGGAATCGCAGTGATTTGTCAGTGACCTAGAACAGAACCACCTAGAACGTTCCAGGTAATGAATGTTATTGAATAAATAATTTCTAATTAATTATACTTAAATTTTCAAATTCCCATTGTTTGTGTGTTAATTAGTAAATGGCACATATTCTTATATACCCCATTGAGTCCCAGTCTTGGGAGCAAATGATTTCTTTGCAGGGGAAAGTATTTACAATTGATATAGAAGATATTTATGGTAAAGGAAGAAAACTACTGAATAAGAGAATTTGAGGTAATAGGAAATATTTTTTAGGCAGCAATTCAATAGAACAATATTTTTCACCTAAACCCACAAATTTTTTTTTTTTTTAAGATTTTGTTTATCCATTTTTAGAGAGGGAAGGGAGAGAGAGAGAGAGAGAGAAACATCAATGTGTGGTTGCTGGGGGTTATGGCCTGCAACCCAGGAATGTACCCTGGCTGGGAATTGAACCTGGGACACTTTGGTTCCCAGCCCGCGCTCCATTCACTGAGCTACGCCAGCCAGGGCAAACCCACAAATTTTTTATTAAAATTTCCCCACCAATCCATGAGGGGACATTTTGAAGAAACAATGGTAATAGCTACCATTTCTTGATTATTTATTTTGTGCCAATTGCAGTAACAGAATCCATATTCCCAAAGCTCTGAGAGATTATATAATTTGTGTAAAATCACAGAGGTAGTAACTGTCAACAATTATGAAACAGAATGTGATGCTACATTGTTCTCTTGCTCAAAGTCCTGAGAAAAACCACAACTTTGGCATCTTCTACATTGCAAAGATTTGTGAAATAGTCATTAGTAAAAGCAGGAACTCTCAAGACATTATTGTACTTCTGCAGGCTAAACTTTGAACAATTGCAGATAATGAGACAGAATTCTTTGCAGTGACATCTCAGTGGCAGTGCAAGAAAGTCACAAAACCAACATCCTCCAGTCAGGCATGTGGTTAAAGAATATGAGTTGAAGATGGGGAAGAAGAAATAGAAAACCAGACGAAGCAGTGAGGATATGATTCTATCTACACTTTTCTTCGCCAAGGTCTTCACTAACATAAGTCAGTAATCTCACACCTAGGCAAGACTTTTACTTATGTTATTTGTAATTTGTGACAAATATATGTTGTGGTGGATACTGGCCAGCAGTATCCATCCCTGCCGTGGATGCTCTTCAAAACACAAGAAAAACATACACAGAGACAACCAGGTCCTTTGGGGAAATAGGGACGAAACGGCCACTCTCTCTAGGGGAGAGCATCTTGAGCCCCCATCTCAGTAGATTTTTTATTAAGAATCCAGACTCAGTTTGTGGATTCACAGTCTGGCAGAAAAGATGAAAAGGAATAGGTAACTTTCAAAGGTGCTGACAGAACTCTGCTGGGATTCTGGGCAAAGTTTGGGGTTTTATCACTACAGGACCTAAAAGGCTAGTCTTGTTTCCTGCTTGTGCCTTCAAATTCTAATTTAATAACATCCTCCAGAAAACAGATCTCACAGGATCTTGCATATTCTATGTCCCAGGCCTGATTATCCCCGGGGGTCTGCCGACTCTGGTCTGGACTGCACCGCTCCTGCTATTTCTGAAAGCCTGAGTTAGGCAGAGGAGACAAAGGCAGCCAGGAGACTTGGATTTCTCACATCTAAGAACAAGGGCTCAGGCTTTGACAAAGCCAAGGGGGCAGGGGTTGATGTCCATTACCCCTTCATTTCCACAGCCCTGAGGCCTCCTCTTGATCATGCCTGTCTTAGATGATTCCCTCCTTGGGAAACCTTACCCGTCATTGGCTAACTGATCAAGCATAGGAGGCCAGGCACAGAACAGGCAGCGTTCATTCCAGGGAAATAAGTTTTGTCTCCTTAGTGGCTCCTGGTCCGGAGGTCTCTCACTCAGCCTAAGTCACGGAGGGTTATAGCTTCCTGAGACCAGGCAGGGTGGACCCCAACAACATGTGATAAAATAATTAGGTTTAATTATTCTCAACCAAAAATTATTTTTATACATTTTCAAATTTGAAGACTCATCAGGTATTATTAAAGACAACATTTGGAGCAGGAGAACTTCACCCATGAATGCCATAATAAGGGAAATTAGGTGAGAATTGCACTTAGAAAATAGTTTCCAACAAGGGTCAATGTTTGAAAGTACCAACTATTACACCTGCATTAGGCCAACACATACAAGACTTATCGAATTGCTGTTCTTAGCATTAACAAGCAACATTAGCATCATAAAGTGTGTAATTCACGTAAAACTTCCTCGTGTGACTCCTGCAAAAACAGTCCTGACTACATAACTCCTACCTTTTTAAAACCAACATTTAATTATACCTGTGATAAAGAAATATGTTCCACCTCCAAAAAACAAAACATGACTGACAGGGCAAAAATTTAATATTTATTCTGGGGTTATAAAGTAATTTCTTCTACAAAGGTCTGCACAAGTAAAGGAAAACGTATAATTCAAATGAGCTCTCTCTTTGCAGCCATTGCAGGGAAAGGGTTGAGGATGAATCTTCTGGAATTTGTCCAATTGTCTGTTTGCTTCTCAGGGTAGCCTGACTATGTGTTGCATTAGTTAACAACTCTTGTCTGAGGCTCACTAAAAGGAATTTCAGGGATCACTTAGTCTATCCGCCATCTGGAAGCAAGACCCAAAGGGATTTCATTCCTTAGGGGTTTGGCAAAGCATATACATAAAAAGAGACCAAGAGGTGTTTTGGACCAAGAGCTTAAAACAGGTATTTTGTTTTGTTTTTCTAAGACTATTTCCTTTTCTGCAGATTCTACCAGAATAGTATTCAATCTACTATATAAAAAACAGTAAAATTTCTGTCATGATTCTAAAAATTGTTTTTAGTTTTATTTTTGTTGTCTTTTCATGTAGGGCTGCCATTAAAGCCTGTCAATATGATGAAAAACAAAATTAGAAGTTGTTCTGATAAATGAGAATTTGAAATTCTCAAGGGTATTTTTTTCATGTGGAAGAAAAATTAGGGATTTGAACTTACTTTTATTATTTTTCTTCAAAAAAAATCACAAATAGCTTTTACCTGTTTCTTGCTTTCTTCTTTTTAAACAGGTCAGATATTTTTATTTAAAACTAACATCCATTTTTTTTAAAGAAAAGGCAATGTAAAACTTCAGTATGGCAGAGGAGTCTAGAACTAAATGTATTAGGGTAGTTATTCCCTGTGGAGTTGGAAGTCTAGGATTAGCTCCTATGTCAGAATTACCAGTGGGTTTTCTAAATTGCATTTGCTTCATATGGGCAAGACATAATTTGGGAAAATTGAAGGTGATAGGGCAGTGACCACTTTCATATGGAAATTGGTTCATGCTTCATTTTACCAGAATTGTTGAGAGGTGATCAAATAAACAAGCATTTGTCCAGATGCCACCATTTCTTATTTCTCTCATTCATTCACTCATTCATTCATTCATCCATTCAACTCACCCAGAGATTGTAGTGCTAAGTATCTGAACTCACTTACTTCCCACAAAAGAAACTGAAAAAGTCAAGTACTTGTTCCCACCCCCTACCCAAACAAAGTGACACTATGATTCAGCCTGACTGATTACATTTTCTCATTGGAACTTTGACTAGGAGCCAGTGACATGCAAAAGCAGGGCAGCTCCAGTCTGCAAGGGCAGTGCTGTCCACAATGGCCAGGCTCAGTGTCCAGAGCTGGGGGGAGGGGGGGTACATAGCAGCAGCTGAGGAACCTACACAAGTTTCCAGTCCTGGTTCCCTGGCCTTGATGGCCAATTTAGGGAGCTATTTGGTGTGCTTCCAGCATGTTCTGTTTTTGCTTCAGTCACTCAGAGTGGATTTTTGTTGCTAAGAAAACAATCCTCACTGACACAAGTTCTTTCTGAGCTTTGGAGCTGGAGATCTAGATGTTAACCTGGGATGCTGTCACATAGCACAGAAGTTTTCATTTGTGCAGGTGGCCCTTATAACGCCTGACTTGCTCCCTCTCATCTGATTCTCTCAGGACATTTTTCTTGCCCAAGTCAAACCCTAGCAGAGAGTGGTGTAATCACCAGCAGCTCACAGAGAACAGATTCAAAGAAGTATAATTTCAAGAGAGAGATTAATGTCACTCTTTCCAGCTCTTTCAATACTGGTTGAATTCCTATTGTTTCATGGACAGTAATAGCTATGGAAAAGGCACTGATGTCTTGAAGTATGATGTTGGGTTCACTTACCTAAACCTTGTCAAAGACAAACTTATCAGTAGCTAACAGCTACCTTTTCCCAATCCCTTCCCTCTGACCCATTGAATTCATTTATGGGTGGTGAAAAGTAACAACAGGGAGCTAAGGAGAATTATTACCTACTAAGACATTCTGAGATGGAACCTCTGAAAATGAGAATATAATTTATCAAGCAGTGTGTGTTCAATGATTCAGAAAGATCCATATGTGCTTTTGTTTCAGCCACTCTAATGAGAATGTGTCAACTTCAATTATATTCTTCTATTATCAGGCTCATACCTGACTAAATAAGGCATGGTCTTATTGTGGAGATATGCTAGCTTTGCAGGGAGGTGTTCTTCATCAAATGGAATTTTTGTGTTAGGACCAAGACCCCTTCAGTTGTCAAAAATAAATATATTATTTCTAAAAGGAATTTGACAACATTCTAACACTATTATTCACCACTGGCTTTTAGCAAGGAAACAAAAAGGGGTAAGGCAACATCTTAAAGACTGAGTGATTTCTAGGGGTATGGGATGGGCAGAAGCAGAAACCAGTGCAGAA
Source organism: Phyllostomus hastatus (assembly GCF_019186645.2). Classification (NCBI taxonomy): domain Eukaryota; kingdom Metazoa; phylum Chordata; class Mammalia; order Chiroptera; family Phyllostomidae; genus Phyllostomus; species Phyllostomus hastatus. The sequence goes on along the minus strand of NW_025334011.1, from coordinate 16,189,118 downwards.
CAAGATGTCTCATTATTTAACAGACAATGACATTCCTTCCAGTTTCCTGCTGAAATAAAGGTCAAGTCTTCTGCTTTGGAGACAACTGGTGTCCCAAGGGGATAGAATATTTTACAGTCACAGGAATGAGTTTTCCAACAAATAGGTTGTGAAATAGATGAACAGCCAAGGATTAGGATACAATGTTCCACTGCAGGAAAGTATCCTCACCAAATCCAACCAAACCCTTATGCTTTTGTATAGAAAAAGAAACACTGAGGATAAAAATTAAAATTTACTATAAAAAAATAATCTATTTTTCCCCAACTCAGTTTTCCATATTCCTTAAAGGTGAAAAACACATAAGCAGCTCCATGGCAGTGGGAATTAAGCAGGGTTTTCTCCTTAGTTAAATGTACTCTGTGTGCAGCAAAGTCCGATGCCTTATTTGTAAAGATGGTCGAGTAAGGACAGGAGTACATAGAAAGTAGAAGATGAGGTAACCAGTAAGTGTTCCTGAGAATTTATTTCTATGCCATTGCTCTTGGGATGTCTGAAACCCAGATGCTTTACCTGCTGCTTTGGGCTGAGATTTTTCATGCTGATTCCTTTACAGACAAATTGCAATTCAGGGGCAAATATTCACAAATTAGCTTTGATTTACTATTTGCTGGGTATCTCTAGACCCTATCATCACTCTGTTGGGAAACTTGAACAATAACTGTCAGCCTTTATGAGGACAACACAATTGATAGCAAAAACTTTAACTTCTTGGAAAAAATAATCCCCCAGATTCTTGGGTTAAAATTCCCTCTGTAATTTATTACCTTTGTTCCTTAACCTTTAAAACTGTCTGTGTTTTCATTGACTAGTTCCTAGTGTTTACTATTTAATATCTTGAAAGAAGTCTTGAGGTTGCTGGTAATGTTTGATGGCATTTTTGTTACTTATGTTTTGTGTTTCAGTAATAAAAAGTTCTATTTATTGAGTGCCTACTATGTGCCAAGCACTATGCTTGATACTCTACATATATTATCCTTGATTTTTATAACAAACCTGCTCAATGTCTGAGCTATCCCCCTCATTTTAAGGATTATGAAACTATGGTGCAGAGATTATCCCCCTCATTTTAAGGATTATGCAACTACGGTGCAGAGATTAGCTATGTAATTTCTGCACACTAGCTGTTTTCTTGTTTGAACTTATATTTGTGTAAGTTTTTATTGTGTGTGTTGAGGAAGAGTCATGCTGGCTTTGCAGGCTATTAATGCATGTTCACTTGTTCGTGTACATATTACTGCCATGTCAATAGCACCTCATTTGATTTTGTAATTGTTTCTGATCCTTTTCAAGTTAAAGCTGCTTAACTCTCCTTTCAGGAGGTTATCAAATTTGGCTGCTGGTGGCTGATAGGCATTATCAGGGGCTGCAGATCAGAAGATGTTTCATCAAATAGAGTGTGCTTTGCTTCCAAAAGCAAGAGGCTAGGCATTTCTTTCCATCAGAGTGATGGAACGATAGTAGGAATTGACTAATTTGTTGTTTAAATAGGTGTCTTTGACTCTAACAGTGCAAACTATGCCAATATTGCCTATTATCTACTTGCGACCTTGTATTGAAATTTCCAGAAACTTTAAAGGCTATTGCCTTTGAGTACATGAAAACTGTACTGTTTCTAAATGCTAGGTTAGTTAAGAGTCAGAAATGCACAGCATGTTAATTGAATTTCTTTAATATTTATCAACACACTATCAAATAAAGGAATATATACCTGAGGTACATGAACCAGAAATTTAAAAGTATGGATACAAAGTGAGCAATTTTGGAAACAACTATGAGATTTCCCAAATGTGATAATATTTCCCAAGATATGTTCCTTGGGACACTAATTTCACAAGTTGCTCCCTGGAGGTGGGAGGAGTTAAATGGTCAAATAAATTTGGAAGACAATACAAATGACGAGGCCTGTCCAGAAAGTATCCAGCCATAAACTATGAAGAATAGAGACATTTATTCAGGATACAAGAAACATTGTACACAGGACAATAACGCCTAAGTCCCCTTTGAAGTAGGCACCTTGGAACCTCACACAGTTCTCCCAATTGCCATCAGCTTCCACATTGCATTTTCCTGAATCTCATCAATGGTCTGAACTCTTTTCCCTTTCAAAGGTGATTTTAGTTTTGGAAAAAGCCAGAATTCATATGGTACCACATCTGGACTGTAGGGGGACTGAGTCACCTGGATGATTTGATGTTTTGCCAAAAAACCCTGCATGAGATGTGATACATGAATGAGCACATTGTCATGATGAAGCTGCCAATCACCAGTTGCCCATAGCTGCAACCTTCTGAGTCATCTGAATAGCTTCCATGGACAAATGTTCAAGCTTAATGAAAATTTGATGTAGAGTCATTGCTCTACTCACTCAGTCCTTTTGAATGCAATGGCCACACAGTACCCATGCTCACTCAATGGCATCCACTGTTCCCACTAACTAGTACAGGGAAGTCATCATTGTTCACACATGCGTATTCCAGTCCTCTCTTCTTGGCTGCCAGGTTACATTGATGTCACATAAACTGCTCTCAATATATTAACAATGGCTGGACTTTTTCCAGACAGAACTTATACTGCAGCTCTTACTTGGAGGGGCACAATGTACATTAACATGTTGTAGAAAATCTGTGCTCATTGCCCCTCAAATTTACTTGAGTATGGAAAACTTTATTGGGTAATTCTTTTTATTATCCCACAGACGATCCTTGGGAATTGCTGGAAAGTGAAAATGAAAGAAAGAGACAAGCTTAAGATTTTCAAATGCGCAGTCTCTGCCCTGACCAGTGTGGCTCAGTTGTTTGGGCATCATCTTGCAAATCAAAAAGTCACCAGTTTGATTCCAGTCAGGGCACATGCCTAGGTTGCAAGTTCAGTCCCCTGACAGGGCGCATAGAAGAGGCAACTGATTGATGTTTCTCTCTCACATCAATGTTTCTATCCATTTCCTTCTCTCTCCCTTCCCCTCTTTATAAAAATAAATAAAAAAATATTTTTAAAAATGTGAAGTTTCTACCAGAGAAATTTTAAGAATGCTCATCCTATTGCAGATGCAAGCCTCTGAAAGAAATTTTTGGGTTCCTCAGCAAGGGCAGATTTGTATAAATATGCACATGGTCAGCCCAAGGCCACCTTCCAACAGCCTGGCATGTAATTTGACTAGCTCTCTGCTGCCCCCTTCCCATCCCAAGGCACTGTCTGCAGTTGGAGAGGGGATCCTGTGGCCTCTGTGCTTCCTAGTCAAATGCAAGAGAGAGGAAGAGACCTGTGGAAATGGGATAATCACCTCCCCTTATTTATTTTATAAGACATTCAGTGCATCGAGATTTTTCCCAAAAGAATGTCACATATATGCTTTTTTTTTCTAAATGGGAAAGCATTGCTTTTGAGCATCCTATAGTCAGTCTTAAGGTTTTAAGGTTTCTATGTGCTAATTTCTTCAGATCTGTTGAACAAGAAAGAAATGTGCCTATGTCACAACCTATGGCATCATATTTGAACATGAACATTGCATTTCATGTCCTATATGCTTTCCCACACCCTATTGCTAAATCATTAATAGGAACTATTTCAGTTAGACCATGACCCTTTAATGCTGGCCAAGATTTCTCCAAGAAAGGAACCAGCGTCAGTTTCCATTTGCACTTTTGCTTATATAACAAGAAGCTCCTGAATAGAAAAGGTGACAAGCTGTAGGATGGCTTTGTTGTCCCTAGATCAACAACTTGAACTTTAAAAGATTGCATGTCTTCCGGCTGTCCTTAGAGGAGGGAAATGGATCAGGGTTTTACATGTTTGAGTTCTGGTGCATGGCCTCTTGCCAGCTTGCTCACAGGACCTTGCCTGGCCTTTGGTCACACCGGCAGGCTTGTGACATGCTACATCTGAAGGGGGCTTTCTAATCTGGATGAATATACTGTCTCCTTGTTAAGATATTATCTGGAAGGACATTCATGGGCCTCTTAAAATCCCATTCAGTCTAATATACATCGAAATGAATTCGCTTGTCAGAGAACAACTGACAAAAAAAGAGAAAAATCTCGATTAAATTTTTGGTCTAAAAAAAGCTGCTTTAATAATATCTTAAAATAGCAACCCTCTGTTTTATCACTGAGCCCACGAAAATATACAAGCCTGAAATTTGGTCAGCCTTGTTTCACAGGTATACTTATAAAGTCTATGCATGCAGTACTCTGCCACCTAAAACAAAACAAATCACATACACACACACCAAATAATTAAAAAAGGTCTTCATAAGTCCATTCCTATTATTCCTAGTATTATTGATCAGCTTTCTCCCCAGTGAAAATATTTGAAGTACTTTTTAACATTTAGCATGGAGTCATTACTGACTCCAGCCAAGAGTCAGTAAAGACTATGTTATCATGTCTGTATCATGTCTGATGGGCAATAAATACCTCTATCAGTGAGGACTGTCAAGTGTGACCCAAGTCTAGGGTTGTTCTGCTATCACTTTTACATGGTCAAGTTAATCAGTCACTTCAAGAGCACCCAGCCTAAGGGAGAGACTAGAAATCTGCTTACTGGAACTTGTAATTCACATGCACATATACAAACACACATGGACAGAGAGTGAGAGAGAAGAGTACATCAAAGAAACTTGTTGCAAGTTGGGTTTCCTTGGAAGAGACTTTGAGATGAAGGATAGTTTTGAAAATGCTCATTAGTGCACTTGTCATCAACACTTGTCGAAGGGACAGGACAGCAGCAGGACTGGGGTGAGATGCAGTCTCAACAAAGGCCAATGCCATGGAAAGCTCTGACGCTGGGCTGGTCCTTCAGCATTGTCCCAGTTGTTCCCTCTCATCCCATTCCCACTCCTTTTTTAAAAAATCATATCCCTTCAAAGTGGTTTTCCATTTTCCAGTGAATAAAACTTGCTGTTCTCAGAAATGATATAAACCAGAATTTCTAACTCCCATGAGAATTCCCTCTGAAATGTTAGTTTCACTTTGTTTCTCTTCTAACATAAAACAAAGTAATGGCATGAAAAATATGACTTGACAATATCATATATGTTATAATTTTTCTCACATTATGAACTTCATCCTGAAAACAGTATCTTTAATGGCAAAAATTAGCTTACTTTTGTTGTATTATTACCTGCAAAAAATTACCCTTTAGTTGTAGGGTTTATTTGCATTCAAACAACTCATGAGCAAATATTTTTACAGCAGAAAAAACCCAAACTGACACAATTAATTCATAATAAGTCAAATTTTGATGCTAAAATTGTTTGATCTGAGATTACCATTGACTACAAATTGCCATCTGTGCTTACTTGTTCAAGATGTCAAGTGTAATTAATTCAATGGACCTGCTATTTGATAAACTCTGTTCACAGGATTTGCAGAATACATAATGGTATGTTAATTTTCAAATTAAACCTGCCAAGTGGTTGTTGGCTTTGTGAAAGTAGCTGCTTCCTTCTGACCAAACTTTGAAAGGCCCACCAGGGGAAGGGAAACAATTATTTATTAAAGACCTATGCTGTGCCAAGCTTTGTGCTGAGCACTTGGAACTACATGAGCTTAATTCATTCTCCATACATTCCTGTGAGGAGGAAGTTATTAGCTCCTTCAGCAATAAAAAGCCCCAGGAAGCTTTTGTTTCAGACCCATAGAGATGTGAGAACCTTACTTTAGCCCTTTATGTGTGAGGCTCATCATTAACATGTGTGTGCCAACCTGGTCTTCCTTTACATATTCTGGAGGGGAAATAGAGAGCAAATAGAAAGGGAATCAGTTACCACCCATGGGTTTCCCAGTCATCACCTGTGCTTAAAACTCTCAGGACCCCTCCAGGGGCCTGTGTCCTTGCTTGAGGGCTAAAAGGGAGAAGCAAGCAGATTAGTCATGTTTGGTTGGGGGTGGGGTGGGGTGCTATCCTAGGTAGAGCAACAGGTAGTGGCAAGGAGGAAAGAGGATGGTGGACTAACACTTGTGCACAGTATCAGAAACAGGACATTGACAGAGGCAGCAAAACTTGGGCTAAGTCATGATATTGAAAGACATCCTTGAACCAAAAGCATGACCCTAAACCTCTAAACCTCATCCCCCAAACTTCTGCCCATTCACTACCTAATTTTCCTCATTTCCCTGCAGTTCCACCATTAGCCCTGCCTGCTGGAGCCCCTACACAGGCTCACAGAAGCCACAGCACATGTCCAGGGTAGGAGAAGGTCTCCTCAGAAGGCAGAAGTGGCAGATGAAGATGAGGTGCAAGTCCCACAGTCACTTGGGAATAATATATATTTCTGACATCTCAGCTTGAAATGAAATTTATTTCCCATGATATAATTGTAGGAAATGAAGAAATGAAGCATTATTAGAGCTAAATTCAGGCAATAGTTTGTGAGAAATATACATATTTTGTTTGTTTTCATGAACAGGCCTAAGGACCTAACAACCATGAAACATAATTTCTATGAGAAAATATCTTCACAGCTTCTAAACAAGTTCTTTAAAAAACTGTTAAAAATTTCATAAGATGGGACTAGCTTACCATTGAGGAAATATGGAAAGGACAGTCAAAAGGATCTAAGAAATTTCACAAAATAGAACTATAACAATTGATGTGCAAGATGAGGTATGGCTCACAAAAGAAGACACTAAAATTGACCAAAACAGGGAGGGGGGTGCAGGGTTAGGGAAATTGCTTTACTTTGAAACAATTAAATAATGTATAAAACAAGTTAATGTCAAATTTACTACACTGTTTATTAGTATTTATCTCAGATAACATATATATCTACCATGAGGTAAAATAAACATCAAATGTATTAACTAATTTATTTAAAATTGTATGTATTTATATTAGACATGTGTATGTGTGTACTACAATTTTTTTCTGATACAACTTGATACTGGGTTAAATATTGTGTCAAAGTTATTGAGTTAATAAAAACAAATCCCCTACTTTGTATAGTCTTGCAATATCTCACTGGACTTTAACTTTTATAGTTTCTAGTACTGTCTAAACCTATGCCAAGGGAGGGTTTTCTCCTATATTTTTATTTCTGGATGTCTGTATTTTATTGGACCTTTAATTTATGTATACTCATAAACTAAAAAAAAAAAATCCTTGCTTACTTCTAGATAAGGTATTGTGGCTGAGAAAATGCTTGCTGTTTCCTTAATATTTTTCTACCTAATTGGCTCTATTTTAGCAGTCTGAGCTGCACAAAGAGGAAGGCCAATTATTCCAAAGCTGCATTTAACAGCTGTGCACCTTGCACAGATAACTCTATTCAAAATCAACTACAATGCAACATGCATTTTCTAAGGAATTAAAGAGGCAGGCTAATCAACACTATTAAACAGCATCATTTCGAAGTCTAATGTCAAACACTGAGAATCTTGGAATAATCTGTACTTGCACCTTAGAATTCTTAGCCAGTTTCAATCTTAACTGTCTGAAAAAATGCAGACTGATGGTTAGGAACTATATCAAAGACTTTTTGTTCATAAAATCCTCTATATGAGAGGCATGATGTCATATGTCCTGTGTCCTTGATATAGATGGGTTCTACCAAAATTAGCCTTAATATTGGCTTGAGAAGCATTAAGGAAATGTGGCAAGACTAAAATCCAAATAGGTGGTAACAATTGAGAGCACAATTTGGGAATCAGATAGGTCTGGGTTCAAATTTTGGCTTTGCTACTTATTAACTGTGAGATCTTGGTGAAGTACTTAACCCTTTTGAACATCAGTATGTTCATAAATAAAATGGGTATAGTAGTAGTAGTATCTGATAATGCTGTTTTGAGGATTAAAGCATAATATGTTTTTTTCATTTTATTTTAATCATTGTCCAAGTACAGTTTTCTCCCTTTTACTCTCAATCCCGCCCGCCCTCCCAATCCTCCCCACTTCCCTCCCATTACCACACTCCCCCTAGTTTTTGTCCATGTGTCCTTTAAATTTGTTCCCGTGAACCCTTCCCATTTTCCCCTGAAATTCCCTCTTCTCTCCCCTGTGGTCACTCTCAGCCTGTCCTCTCTTTCAGTGTCTTTGGTTATATTTTGCTTGTTTCTTTGTTTTTTTGTTTAGGTTCCTGTTAAAGGTGAGATCATATGGTATTTGTCTTTCACTGCCTGGCTTGTTTCTCTTAGCATAACACTTTCCAACTCCATCCAAGCTGTTGCAAAGAGTAGGAGCTCTTTCTTTCTTTCTGCTGCATAGAATTCCATTGTGTAAATGTACCATAGTTTTTTGATCCATTCATTTACTGATGGGCATGTTGGTTGCTTCCAGCATCTAGCTATTGTAAATTGTGCTGCTATGAACATTGGGATGCATAGGTTCTTTTGGATTGGTGTTCTAGTATTCTTAGGATAGAGTCCCAGCAGTGGAATGGCTGGGTCAAAAGGCAGATCCATTTTTAGTTTTCTGAGGAAGTTCCATACTGCTTTCCATAGTGGGTGTACCAGTCTCCAGTCCCACCAGCAGTGCACTAGGGTCCCCTTTTCTCCACAACCTCTCCAACACTTGTTTGTTGTTTTGTTTATGATGGCCATTCTGACTGGTGTGAAGTGGTATCTCATTTTGGTTTTAATTTGCATCTCTCTGATAGCTAGCGATATTGAACATCGTTTCATGTGTCTTTGGATTTTCTGTATGTCCTCCTTGGAGAAGTGTCTGTTCAAGCCCTTTGTCCGTTTTTTTAACTGGATTCCTTGTTTCTTAGAGTGTAGTTGTGTAAGATCTTTATATAATTTTGAGATTAAACCCTTGTCTGAGGTATCATTGGCAAATATGTTTTCCCATACAGTTGGTTCTCTTTTTATTTTGATACTGTTTTCTTTAGGTGTGCAAAAGCTTTTTATTTTGATGAGGTTCCATTTATTTATGCTTTCCTTTATGTCCCTTGCTCTAGGAGACATGTCAGTAAAAAAGTTTCTGCGTGAAATATCTGAGATTTTCCTACCTACATTCTTTTCTAGAACTTTAATGGTGTCACGGTTTATATTTAAATCTTTTATCCACCTTGAATTTATTTTTGTATAAGGTGTAAGTTGGTGCTCGAGTTTCATTTTTTTGCACGTGGCTGTCCAGTTCTCCCAACACCATTTGTTGAAGAGGCTATTTTTATTCCATTTATGTTGCTGCTTTCTTTGTCAAATATTAATTGACCATAGAGACTTGGGTTTATTTCTGGGCTCTCTGTTCTGTTCCATTGGTCCATGTGCCTGTTTTTATGCCAGTACCAGGCTGTTTTGATTACAGTGGCCTTGTAGCATAGTTTAGTGTCAGGTATTGTGATCCCTCCTACTTTACTCTTCTTTCTCAAAATTGCAGCAGCTATTCGGGGGCGTTTATGGTTCCATATAAATTTTTGAAGTGTTTGTTCTATGTCTGTGAAATAAACCATTGGCACTTTAATATGTATTGCATTGAATGTGTAAATTGCTTTTGGTAGTATGGACATTTTGATGATATTAATTCTTCCAATCCATGAACACGGTATATGTTTCCATTTGTTTGTGTCTTCCTTGATTTCTTTCTTCAGTGTTGTGTAGTTTTCAGAATACAGGTCTTTTACCTCTTTGGTTAGGTTTATTCCTAGGTATTTTATTTTTCTTTTTGCTATTTCAAATGGGATTTTTTTCCTTGATCTCTGCTTCTGCTGTTTCATTGTTGGTGTACAGAAATGCCTTTGATTTCTGGATATTGACTTTGTATCCCGCTGTTTTGCCAAATTCATTTATTAGGTCAAACAGTTTTTTGGTAGAGTCAATAGGATTATCTATGTATACTATCATGTCATCTGCAAACCATGACAGTTTTGTTTCCTCCTTTCCAATTTGAATGCCTTTTATTTCTTTTTCTTGTCTGATTGCTGTGGCTAAAACTTCCAGTACTATATTGAATAGAAGTGGAGAAAGCTGACAGCCTTGTCTTGTTCCTGATCTTAATGGAAAAGGTTTTAATTTTTGCCCATTGAGAATGATGCTGGCTGAAGGTCTCTCATATATGGCCTTTATTATGTTGAGGAATGCTCCCTCTATTCCCACTTTGATGAGGGTTTTTATCATGAATGGGTGCTGTACCTTATCAAATGCTTTTTCTGCATCAATTGATATGATCATGTGGTTTTTGTCTTTGCTTTTGTTTATGTGATGTATTACATTTACTGACTTGCGAATATTGAACCATCCTTGCATCTCTGGAATGAATCCCACTTGGTCATGGTGTATAATCTTTTTAATGTATTGTTGGATGTCGTTTGCCAGTATTTTGTTGAGGATTTTAGCATCAATGTTCATCAGTGATATTGGCCTGAAGTTTTCTTTCTTTGTTGTGTCTTTATCTGGTTTTGGAATTAGGATGATGTTGGCCTCATAAAACGAGTTTGGGAGTCTCCCATCTTTTTGGATTTTTTGGAATAGTCTGTGAAGGATAGGGGTTAGCTCTTCCTTAAATGCTTTGTAGAATTCTCCTGTGAAACCATCTGGTCCAGGGCTTTTATGTGTTGGGAGTTTTTTGATTACTGCTTCAATTTCTTTTGTTGTTATTGGTCTGTTCAGGCTTTCTGCTTTTTTTCACTGAGTTTTGGAAGATTACATTTTTCTAGAAATTTGTCCATTTCACCTAGGTTTTCAAATTTCTTGGCATACAGCTCTTTGTAGTAATTTCTTACAATCCTTTGTATTTCTGTGGTATCTATTGTAATCTCTCCTCTTTCATTTCTGATTGTGTTTATTTGGGTCTTCTCTCTTTTTTTTCTTGATGAGTCTACTTAAAAGCTTGTCAATTTTGTTCATCTTTTCAAAGAACCAGCTCTTGGATTCATTGATCCTTAGAATTGTGCTTTTAGTCTCTATGTCATTTAATTCTGCTCTGATTTTGGTTATTTCCTTCCTTCTGCTTGCTCTAGTCTGTCTTTGTTGTTGTTCCTCAAGTTCTTGTAGTTAGGTTGTTTGTTTGGAATGTTTCTAACTTTTTTAGGTGGGCCTGTATTGCTATGAACTTCCCTCTCAGGACTGCCTTGGCTGTGTCCCATAAGTTTTGGGTTGTTGTGAGTTTGTTTTCATTTGTTTCCAGAAACCATTTGATTTCTTCCCTAATATCATTCTTGACCCATTCATTGCTTAATAGCATGCTATTTAATCTCCATGATTTGGAGTGTTTTGGTTTTTTTTCCTTGGGGTTGGTTTCTAGCTTCAGTCCCTTGTGGTCTGAGAAAATGCTTGGTATAATTTCAATTTTCTTGAAATTGTTGAGGCTTGTTTTGTGTCCTATCATGTGGTCAATCTTTGAAAATGTTCTGTGTACATTTGAAAAGAATGTATATTTAGCTTCTTTGGGATGGAGGGCTCTGTATATAGCAGTAAAGCCCATTTCATCAAGGGTATTGTTCAATGCCACAATATCTTTGTTGATATTTTGTTTGGAAGATCTGTCCATTTTTGATAGCGGGGTGTTAAAATCCCCCACAATAATTGTGTTGCTGTCAATATCTTTCTTGAAGTCCTCTAAGATTTTCTTTATGTATTTGGGTGCTCCTATGTTGGGTGCATATATATTTACAATATTTATGTCTTCTTGATGGATTCTTCCCTTGAGTATTATGAAGTGACCTTCTGGGTCTCTCTTTATGGCCCTTTTTTGGAAGTCTATTTTGTCTGATATGAGTATTGCTACCCCAGCTTTTTTTTTCCCTGTCCATTTGCTTGGAAGATTTGTTTCCAGCCCTTCACTTTCAGCCTGTGCAGGTCTTTTATCCTGAGGTGGGTCTCTTGTAGACAGCATATATGTGGGTCATTTTTTCTTATCAATTCAGCTATTCTATGCCTTTTGAATGGAGCATGTAATCCATTTTCATTTAACGTTATTATTGGTAGGTACTTATTCATTGTCTTTGATGTACAAGTGTTCCTCTCTCTCTCTCTTTTCCTTCTTTTCCTTAAAGCAGTCCCTTTAGAATACCTTGCAGAGCTGGTTTGCTGGAGGTGTATTCTTTTAGACTTCTTTTGTCTGGGAAGCTTCTTATTTGGTCTTCTATCTTGATTGAGAGCCTTTCTGGATAAAGTAGCCTTGGTTGCAGACCTCTGGTTCTCATTACTTGGAGTATTTCTTGCCATTCTCTTCTGGCTAGGAGTGTTTCCATTGAGAAGTCAGCTGTTAGCCTTAGTGGGGCTCCCTTGTATGTTACTTCCTGTTTCTCCCTTGCTGCCTTTAAGATTCTCCCTTTGTCTTGAAATTTTGCCATTTTAATTATGATATGTCTTGAGGTGGGCCTCTTTGGGTTCCTCCTGATTGGGACTCTCTGTGTTTCCTGGATTTGTGTGACTTTTTCTCTCATCAAATTAGGGAAGTTTTCCATCATTACTTTTTCAACTAGGTTTTCTATCCTTTGCTCTTCTTCTTCTCCTTCTGGTATCCCTATTATATGGATATTATTACGTTTCATATTGTCTTGCATTTCTCTTAAGCCCTCTTCATTCTTTCTGAGCCTCTTTTCCTTTTCTTGCTCTTTCTGGGTGTTGTTTTATACTTTGTCCTCCAGCTCACTAATCCAATCTTCTGCTTCATCAATCCTGCTTTTCATTCCTTCTACTGTGTTCCTCAGTTCAGAAATGGTGTTCTTCATTTCTTCTTGGCCCTTGTTGAGAGTTTCTATTTTCTTTTTCATGTTTATATATTTTGCAGTAAGATTGTTGTAGCTTCCCTCCAGTTTCTGATAGCTCATTGCAAGTTCATTGATTTTCCTGATAATCATTGTTTTGAACTCACTATCTGATAGTTGAGTTGCCTCTATTTCATTTAGCATTTTTCCTAAGGCTTCCTCCTTTCCCTTCAATTGGGGATTGTTTCTTTGTTTTCTCATTGTTCGTGTGTTTCTTCTTGTTAGCCTCTGTTTCTTAAATTGATCTGTTCTGGTTCCCTGTAATTATGGTGTGAACTTCTGTGGTAGAATACTTGTGAGATTCAGTGGTGCAGTCTCCTTCGTGTATCCTGGTGTTCACAACTTCCCCCTACTCTTTTTTTGTGATCAGTTGGAGGAGTAAGGCAAAATGGTTTAAGACAGCAAGACAGTATACTATGATATTTACATTAGCAACCAGTAGAGAAGAGATGGATTATCCTTTGGCTCCTTATAGTGTTAACCGTGATCCTCCACCCCACTATCCATGTTTTAGAAAGGATGGAAAGAAGGTAAGACTCTTATTGGGGATTCAAGGATTGTTAGTTGGATCTAGCAAGCTGTGAAGCTGTGGGAGGTCAGATTCTAAGGTAGGGTTGGAATAAAGATTAGTAAATAGGAGTAGTGTGTAAAAGAATAGAGACAACCCCCACAACAGTATAGTTCAGGAAATTGCAAAGTGGGTTGAGATCAGGTAGGGGTGTTGAGTAGTATTTACAATTGTATGAACTAGGTCTTATTAACTGTAATAGTAAAGCAACAGTCTTGTTATAGAATCGATGAAATCTAGATAATAAGAATAAGGAGTATAGAACCTTGAGAGGTGTGTTAATGGAACATAGATGAAGGACAATAAATTATCAACACACTGTGACTGAGATAACAGGGGGAACCTATCAAATGACTGTATAACCAGCCAAGCAAAGAAGATTATACAGAAAGAAAATGAATACCAAAATACTATTAAGATAAAAAATGTTGGAAAAGTGAGAAAAAGATAATACAAATTTACAGTAACTTGTAAGATCAAAAAAAGGGGAAAAAGCAGAAAATGGAGTGCAGGAGAGATAAATTTGGAGTGGAAGGAATAATACTAGGATGAATGAAAGAGAAACATAAGGGATTGAGAGATATAAAAATAATAAGAATTGAAAAATAAAATGTCACTTAAAACACAAGATAAAATCAATCAACTAACAACCACAAAAACAAAACAAAACAAAACAAACCTCTTTTTGGTTTCTAACTGCCCAGACCAGTTTTTCTGATCTTGCTGGCTTCAGCTGGCTGAGGGACGTTTGAAATGCTTATCACTCTTCCCAGCCAAATCCCAGTAAGTCTCTCAGGTACTATCCCCAGGGCCAATCTGACTTTCCCCTACAGGACCCTGGGCACTCCCGTGCACGCTGGCTCTCTGGAGCTCACTGCCATGTTCTCCTGGGTTCTGGGGTCCCCGCAGGGTTCCTGCGACTCCTTGGTTTCAGGATGCAAGCTCCCAGAATTGCAAGGAGACTTGTCCTTCCGCCAAATTACACCATGGCGAGCTCTATGATCTCAGGAAGCACCCACGAAGTTTTGGGGTTCACTGTGTCATCTCAGGGGATCATAAAAGGGTGTGCCCATCCATCAAATTTTTGAGTTTCGGGCTCTAGGAATGCACTAAGCACCAAGTCCCTTCAGGGTTCACAGCACGAGAACCAGAATTCCTGATGGGGTGTGCTTCCACAGTTCAGCACCGCAGGCTCCAGAAACCTGAGAAAGCCCGCACCCTTTCCTGGATCGGGGCTGTGATGTCTGGGCTTTACACCAATCCACACTCCCACAGGGCTAGGGGTGCAGGCGCACTTCCAGGCCGCCCCTGGTCGTGCTGGCTGAAGGCACTCACTTTTTTCCAGTCCAACTGGCCTCTCTGTGCCTTTAAGCAACAAGGTCTCCCCTGGTGTTGCTCAACCCCTGTATTCGGAGGAGGGAGCAGCGACTCCCCTCTCCTGGGAGCCCTGAGGAAGACCTGGGAGCACCCGGCCTGGGGACTGCAACCCCCTTGGTCCCCGCAATGATCCCTGGGTCCCTTTTGTCCTGAAGCAGTCTCCTTACCGTCTGGTTTTTCAATGATCACTATAATTTTTGATGTCCTGTTTTCAAAAACATTTCAGTAACCTAGGCCACTTGCTCTGTTTCTCCACCGATCCTCGAGTTTCCCTTCTCTTCACAGAAGCCGAGAATCATGCTGCCTAGAGAAAAGCTGCCATCCTTCCACCCAGCATAATATGTTTTAAATGGCTAATATATCAGGGGCTCAATAAATGAGATATAACATTTCATAATTCACTAAATTATTTTCAGATTAGTGAAAAATTTAGCAAAAATATACAAAAATTTATAAGGGAAAGTACAAAACTTTATTAAGAGAAAGTAAGGAAAATCTAAATAAATGGAGTGATACTCCATATACATGAATTGAAAGAGTCAATACACTAAGGATTTAAATTTTTCTCAAGTCAGTCTACATATGTAGTTTAATGCCAATAAAAATCTCAATAAACTGATTTTTAGTTGGTCAGCTGATATTAAAGTTTATTTAAAAAGTACAAAAATCACCATAGTATTCAAGACAACCTTGAAGAAAAATAACAGGGAGGATTTGTTTTACCAAATATCAAGACTTAATGGGAAAGTATATCAATCACAACTGTGTGGTATTGCTACAAATAAAAAGACTCATGGAAAAGAATAAAGATCTCCACAATGGACTCCTACATATATTGGTATAATTTATGACAAAGGGGGTATTGCAGAACAGTTGGGGAAATGATGATCTTCTCATTAAATGATGCTGGAATAACTAGGCATCTAAGTGGGAAAAGAATGAAACTGGACCCTGCCTTACACCATACACAGAAACCAACTCTAAGTGGGTTATGCACTTAAATGTGAAAAGAAAAAAATAAATTATTTATACGATTATAAACATTTTTATGGCATTGGGTAGGGTTTTAAAATATGACAGAGAAATAAAAGATTGTAATAATATTAAAATTAAGTAATTAAACTCATTAAAAGTATAAAAATACAAGCCAAAGAATGAGATGATATTTACACACATAAGCAATAAAAAACTAGTATTCACAAGTCAGTTAGAATAAAACAGACAGAAAACCCAATTTAAAAATGTGTAGAAGACTTAAATGAGCACTTCACAAAAAAGAAATCCAAACAACCGGTAAGAATATGCGACCATACTCAAGTTCATCAATAATCTGGATGTAGATGCCAGAAAAATATTAAGATACAGTATACACACCAGAGTGACAAAATTAACAATTTGAAAATAACAAGTGTGATCAGGGATGTAGAGTAATCAGGTTGCCCTCACATTGTTGATGGGAGTAGAAATTGGTACAATTACCTTGGAAAACGTTTTTCATTTTGTAATAAAATTTGAAATACTCATACCTCATCTTACAGCAGTCTCACTCCTGGATATATCCCAAGAGAAAATACAAGCGTTTTTGTGTGTTCTATCAAAGCAGAATTTTGATAATAGTAATCTTAAATGATAAATCAACCAAACATCCATCAACAGTAAAATGGCCATAAATTTTATGTGGATGAATAAATTGTGGTATATTCATTAGCGCATTAAAATTATTACAATGAAAAAGTTGGAGATAGAGTTTTGTTTTGTTCTTCGAAGAATCTAACAAATACAATATTGATCAAAACAAGGAAGGCACATGAGCATGCATGCAGTATATTTCTAACTGATATAAGATTGAAAAATAAAAGAAACCATGCATCTCAGCTGATAAAACTTTAGCAAAAAGCTAGGAGAAATAGAATGGGACCACCGTTAGAATCAGGGTCATGGCTACCCCTAGAGAGGAAAAGAGGGTTTCAATTAGGAAAGGGCACAGGGGATACTTAAGAGGAGTGACCAGTATTCCATTTTATATCTTGGATATTGGTTATGGTCATATTTCCTACATAATCATATATTATACTATATATTTGAGTGTTTTGCATTCTTCTATATGTGTCATATGTCAAAATAAAATTTTTTAAAAATATACTCACCAGAAAGAGAATCATATTGGTATCATTTTAGATTCAAAATAGAGAGTTATTTATCCAGCCTCTGTGCTTTGAACATAAAGCCAATGTCACAATGACATCCTGAACAGCCTTCCAGGCTGTCATTGACAAGCTGTATTTACTATTAAATGATAAGATAACATAAAAATGGAGTATTTACTATGTCCTAGGCAATGTGCTAAGGTCTAGCACACATTGGCTTATTTAACACTCACAACAACTCTGTGAGGTGATCATTTTACAAGTGAGAGCAATGCAAGTGCATCAGGTAAGTACTTGTGTAAAGTCTTGCTCAGATTGAAGAGATACGTGGACTCCAAACCAGGTCAAATTGACTGTCCACATGGCATGTCGAGCAGCTGTCCTGTTTTAATCCCTTATTAATGGTTAGACATGGTCACTAACTACAAAATGTTATATATAATCAAACAACTACCATACAGAGCTGGTCCCTGCAGCAAAGCTTTTATCCATCCTATAGGCTTCTATGCATTATGGTTTCTTTGGACTGTGGTCTCTTGTGTACCTCTTCATTTTGCTTTGCCTCCTGTAGCGCTGAGGCCCTCTGCATGTGTCACATACAAACTCTCTAAGAGGACTGTCAATCACTTCTGTATGGTGCTCTCTTCTCCAGAGAGCTTTCTCACTGGACCCTAGAGAACTGTTGACCAGCCTAGAAAGCTCTGTGGAGTTCAGTGTTTGGCCCTGGCTCAGCCTTCTACAGCTAAGGCATCAGTACTACATTTCAGAATGCATGTCATCAGTTTGCAGGGAGCCATGGGTATGACAGCCATTGACAGGGACTGTGCATGGTTCAGTGCATGGGTGGTCATGCTCCTGTCCTCAGAGTCATTCTTCTTGGGTTGCTGCTTGGTTTCTTACTTAATGCTTGGATTCTGATTCTTCCTTTCTGGTATAGTCTTCCACTCCAAACACCCCCTGACCTTTAACTGCAGAACCACAATTTATGTATTAAGCCCACAGTAGGGGGGCCCTGCTACTTTTGTCTTCTAATATCCCCTATAAAGAAACATTTCATTTGATCACAAGCTCATCTGCACAAGATCCCCTGAACACCAGCCCTAGTTCCTTATGTGTCCCAGCTTCCTCTCCAACAAGATGAGAGAAACTATCACAAACCAAGAGAAACTCACCAAATTGCAGGTGTATTGGTGGGAAAGGAAGTGCTCATAGAAAGCAGGTAGTTCACAGAACAGCTACAGCAGAAGATAAAAAAAACTTCAATTCTCCTTAAAGAAGTTAGGCATAAACAGTATCTCTGGTATTGAAGAGTAAATACATACATTCACAAACCAAGGGACACTGTTCCACTTTAACAACTCTGAAGTCCAGGCATCTCTGGCATCAAACACTTTTACCATTACAGGCCATGCTGAGACAAAGCAGCTGACAGAAATGCTATCCAACTTAACCAACATGGTGCAGACAATCTAACTGGTTTAAGGAGAGTGGCTGAAGCTCTGCCCAAACAATTCAGGATGGAAAAACACCACTGGCTACTGGAGAGGAAGGGGAGGATGAAATTCCAGATCTTGTGGAGAATTTTGATGAGGTTTCTAAGAATGCTGCAAACTGAATAGAGTCCACTTCTGAAGAAGATAAACTTTAAGGAGTTACTGGGAGCTGCTGTTTTATGAGTATATTATGACTGCCTTTTCATATTTTGTTTATGGATCTGATAAAATCTAGATCTCTAATATTTTTAAGCCCAAGCCCTTTGGACACTGACTGTAGTTCTTTTCAGTTTTTGCTTATACACATATCATTCTTTGCAGCTAATTAAGCTGAAGAAGCCTGGGGATAAAGTTTGAAACAAAGGTTAAAAAAAAAACCACATTCATTTAACCAACTCTTGGTTAATAAAAGGCCCTCTCTCAAGGCAGGTAATAGGATCTTTCAGTACAATCTTGTACCTCTCAGGGTGAGTGCCCTTTGCACATGGAACCCTTCCCAGGAGGTATAAAGGTGGTTGTTGGCCCACCTTTCCCATCTTTGAGAGTTTTAGATCTAGAAGCAACTAACGACAATAATTTTTCTGATTCCTCTTTCTTCCCAGAGACTACGAACATTTGTCCAGACTACATCCATAGGACCTGGCACTTCATATGTGAAGGCTCACATATGACATGTTTTGGAGGCCAAGAAGGGGCTGCTTCTGGGCCTCACTCCACCTGTGTGAAGCAGCATAGAGCGGTGGCTAAGAGGTGGACATCTGCAGGCAGACTGCCTGGGTCCATAATCCAAGTGCAGCCATGTGTTCACAGCATGATCTGAGCAAATTGCTTAATCTCTTGGTGCCTTCATTTCCTCATCATCTATAAAGTGGCAATTATAATAGTACCTGCTTCATAGGGTTATTGTGAAGATTAGTTGAATTAATATATAAATTCAGTAAGCCCATGTTTTTTATTTAAAAGGAACAACATACTTTTCGTAATTTGTACACTTGTAGGGCTTACTATACTTCCTGCTGAAACAAGAGAAGATGAACAATGGATAGGTTTCGTTACCTGTGAAACACATGAATAATAAGCTTTAGGGAGTTTGTGGCCTTCATGGAGGTCACAAGGTATTAAGTGGCAGAAAGGGGATTTGAACAAGGACAATATGGATGGCTCTGAAGTCTGTGCCTTTGCTGCTGATCTATTTTTACAGTGGTGAGAACAGCTCAGAGGTAGAGTCTCTATATAGTTCCTCAAGAATGCAGAGCCTTGAAAGTGAAGAATCATCCTGGAATGCAGAGTCCTCAGACTTCTGAGGTAGTCCCTGAAAATGCCCACAGTCATTCAGTTCCTACATTTGTCATCAGAATCTGGAATTTATCTGAGTAAAATTAAGAGGCAGACAAATTACTGCACTAAATTCAAATGCGTGAGGGACATCTCACCATAGGCTTGACATGTTTGATATATCTTACTTTTTAAAAAATGGAGAATCTAGCTGGTATATCAGGTAAGAAGTATTAGGGACTCAAAGATATACATTGGAAAGCCAGGAAAAAACTGCAGAATGTAGAATGGAGGCAGTTAATTTCAAGTTTTTGCAAAATAAGTCAATGCTTATTTATGTTATATAAACCAAAGGGGAATTTGAAGGAAGCATTGTTTTATTATTAAGATTTTTTAAAATAATTAAAATAAATGCTAAAAATAACTAGGTAATAAACCTCTTTTAAATATTTTACCATACTATTATATTGTTAACATGACATATTCAGTTATGCCCTGGTTTGGGTATTTCATATTTCTAGAGTTTATTTTGTAGCTCACTAATCAAAATTATATAGTGACTTTTATACTTATAAAGATAATTTTTCATAGATTGCAAAGAAAATTACAATTTTAAAAATAAATGATTTTGCTCTGAGTAAATTCTCTCTGAAATAATTTGTTGCTGAGCAATTTGTTGAAATAGTGGTGATATAAGGGGTAACAACCACAAGTAATGGAATGAAATAAAGTGGTGGAAAACTTGGGATATATATGAAGAAAATATAATATTTTAAACTCTTAGACTGTGTGACAGTCTTCTTAAGGAATAGAGAAAATTCCTGGGTTTTTATATCAGTTAACCTCCAGCATAATTATGAGGCTGTTTATTCAGCACTTTCTCAATCCTATTCAGGAATATTATCAAGCACACTTCCATTGTTACTCTTTAGATCCTGAGCAGTTAAGACTTTAGTGTCTGTGAGTAAACATTGGATTTTAATTCTACCACAAATAATTATTCCCCAAAGTGATTTTCTTTAGAAGTATAAATTGTCTGGCCCTATCTACTTGGAAAGAAGGGGATTTTTATCTTGAAGAACTATGATCTGATCTATTGTGACTACAGAACTAAAGGCAGGAAACGACTTCTCTGGGTGAATCCATTCAAGGTTCTCTTGATGAGAATCCTTAAGTCACATAAACATAAATATCTCCAACCCAGATAATAATGTGGTCTTATGCAACTCACCCAGGCATTATTCTGGTCATGAGGGGTAGTTCACAAGTGCAGCCAAGACTGAACACCACTGCCAGAACTGCTGAGATCTATATCCCACCTCTTTCCTATAGTACCAACCTGCTTCTACTCTTTTCTTCTCCTGAGACTTGGATTACTTCCTCTGCAGTTCACCTGAACTCAGGAAAATGGCCTGTAACACAATACCAATTTTATGTGTCAACTTGAATGGGCCATGGGTGCCCAAGTAAGATATTGTTTCTGGATGGGTCTGTCAGGGTGTTTCTAGATGAGACTAGCATTTAAATCAGTGGGCTCAGTGAAGTAGATTGCCCTCCCAAAGAGGGTGGGCATCACCAATCTGTTGATGAACTGAACAGAACAAAAGCACGGGAAGAAGGAATTTAGACTCTTTTTTTCTGGCTTTGAAATTGAGCTACAACATCTTATGTCATTTCTCTGTGCCCTCAGGCTGGGATTTACACCATTGGGTCCCCTAGTTCACAGGCCTTCACACACATCACCAGCTTTCCTGGTCTTCAGCTTGAAGATGGCAGATTGCAATATTTATTAGTTTTAATAATTATGTGAGCCAATTCTTCATTATACACATGTATTTCCTGTTAGTTCTGAATCTCTGGAGAAACCTAACACTTTTTAATTCATTTACTCCTTAGAGAATCTGATAAAAGCAATATACCCTCTCCTAGTAAAGTGTACTTTATTTTGGATAAAATTTAAGCATATTTTAGAATCCCAGAATCCTAACCCTAAAATACCAGATTAGAAGATGGAGGCATAGGTAGACATGCTTCACTTCCTTGCACAACCACAAAAAGAACCAACTAATTCTCAAAACAAATTACACCCAGAACTGTCAGAAAATTTGTATGGAAGTCTGGAACCAAAGATTTAAACAAGACACATTCATCTAGAAGGGTAGGAGGGACAGACATGCAGAGACAGATAGAGAGGTGGTGTGGCACAATAGGTCCCACATTCACATGTGGTGAATAAAAGTCAGGAGGAATACCTTGGGATTGAGTGATCCCAGCCCAGGCCAGACCACACAGCACAGGGTTCCATCCCTAGGAAGATAAATCCCTACAACTTCTGCCTATAAAAACCAGTGGGGGTTGTGGCATCAGAAGAAACTGCCAGATTTTTAAGAAACTCTGCTTAAAGGGCCTGCATGGTCTTAAAACATACACAAATCCACCCAGTCTGGGAATCAAAACCAGGGCAATAGCTGGAAGAGTGCCTGTCACATATGGGGAGTGGGTGAAATAGCTGGAAACAGGGCAAGTGCTGGGCAAAGCTCCAGTAGCCAGGCAGAAGCACAGTCTCCTCTCCAAGCCCTACCCCTACACAGAGCCACAAATTGGTAAAGTGGGTTGTGTCACCCTGGAGATCACCTAAGGCTCAGCCCCACACAATTTACAGATGCCTTTTCTACAACAGGCCACACTGCTAAGATAAGGAGTCTTACCAGCTCTACCTAATACACAGACACAGGGAGGCTGCCAAATTGAGGAGACAAAGAAATATGTCCCAAATGAAAGAACAGAACAACCCCCTCCTAAAAACTAAAAAAAAATGGAGATAAGCAACCTATCAGATGCAAAGTTCAAAGCAATGGTTATCATGATGCTCAAAGAACTCACTGAGTGCAGCAACATAATAAAAAAGACCCAGGATGAAATGAAGGTTACACTAAGTGAAATATAGAAAATCCACAGGGAACCAACAGTGGAGGGGATGAAGCTGGGATTCAAATCAACAATTTGGAACATAAGGAAGAAATAAGCATTCAACCAGAGCAAGAAGAAAAAATAATTAAAAAAATAAGTATATTATAAAGTGCCTCTGGGACGTCTCCAAATGTACCAACATCTGAATCATAGGGATGCCAGAAGAAGAGGAAGAGCAAGAAATTAAAAACTTATTTGAAAAAATAATGAAATAAAACTTCCCTAATTTGATAAAGGAAATAAACTTACAAGTCCAGGAAACACAGAGGGTGCCAAAGAAGTTGGACCCAAAGAGGACCATAACAAGACACATAATAATTAAAATGCCAAAGGTTAAAGATGAAGAGAGTATTTTATAAGCAGCAAGAGAAAAGAAATTAGTTACCTACAGGGGAGTTCTTATAAGATGGTCAGCTGATTTCTCAAAAGAAACTTTGCAATTAAGAAGGGACTGACAAGAAGTATTCAAAGTGGTGAAAAGCAAGGACCTACAACCTAGATTACTTTATCCAGCAAAGCTATTATTTAGAATGGGAGGGCAGATTAAGTGCTTCCCAGACAAGGTAAAGCTAAAGGAGTTCAACATCACCAATCCATTATTACATGAAATGTTAAAGGAACTTATTTAAGGAAAAGAAGAAGATAAAAACTAAGAACATTAAAATGGCAACAAATTTACAACTGTCAACAACTGATCCCAAACAAAAAACCCCCCCAAACAAAACAAACTAAGAAAACAACCAGAACAGCAACAGAAATATAGGTATGGGGATCATTTGGGAGGTTATCAGCCAGGAGGGGGAAGAGGGAGATGGGGAAAATGTCCAGGGATCAAAAAGCATAATTGGTAGGTACAAAGTAGATAAGGTGAGGTTAGGAATAGTATAGGAAGTGGAGAAACCAAAGAACTTATATTCATGACCCATGGATATGAACTAAAGGGAGGATTGCTAGAGGGAAGGAGGTATTGGGTAAAGGGGGGCAAAGAGGGAAAATTTGGGACAACTGTAATAACATAAGTAAAATATATTTAAAAATAAAAAAACACCAGGTTAAAGTCCCTATATTACCTAGACAGTACCTGAAACCAAATATGCCTGTTCTTATCTAACTAGGGCTATCATCTCTTAAGCCTCTGCCTGAGCCCAGGAGACTAGGGAATTGTCATGTTCTTTCCCAAAGGAGGTGAGAACACTAGTAAAGCCTGATGTTGAACTCTACTTGCGTAGCTGTCCAAAAATTATTTGGAAGCATAGAGGTACAGATACAATATTGTAATTCAAAACTACAGCAGAATTCCAACAAAGCAACCGCATAATTGTTATGTAAGAATGCTATGGAATGATTTGCTTTGGTCTGATTATCAGAACCACCCTTAGCAGCAGAGAAGATGGGGTTAGCTTCATTGGGTTAGTTTGGTCTTACCCCCACAGTTGGGAGAGACTGTATGGACACTACAGAAAACACTGTGGAAACAACCAAAAAGTCAACACATGTTCTCTCTGGCTATCCTGCAGCAGCTCTAGGTCATGCACTATTAACTGTAGAACCTCTTAGAGTTCTACATATGCTCTTAGAATTCATGACCCCACTGAGATGTCCACATCTCTAAAACAGTAATCATCATTTCTCAGGAACCTCAATGTCTGAACCTATTTTCAATCACTTTTTCATGGTTTCTCTATTAGTGAAGGGTTTAATTTTTTATCTAAAAATTTTTAAACTATGTAATCAGTATATTCAGGTTTCTCTTATGACAACTTGAACACAATTAAGTATTGAGCAAGTCACACTTAAAACTGGATTGTTTTGTTTTGTAAGTTGGTTAATATAGAAATGTGATTTGAATTATAGTTCCTCCAAGTATTCATCTAAACTATGATTTTTTTCATTGTAAAGAGAAAGAAACAATGTCATCTTTAATCTGAAAAAAGAAATGCTTCTCAGCCCATTTATTTGAAATATTTAGTCTTTGTTTTTTTGTCTACCATTCTACTTGGCAGCACTCAAAGTTAGAAAATTCTGGTGAAATAAATGGTAACCTAAAAAGATATTGGCTCAAAAAGAGAATATTTGTTTAGATTATTAACTATTGTAGATAGTGAAAAGTAGACAACTATGACACCCAAGACACCACAGATATACAAAGGATCATACTAGAATATTATGAAAGACCCTATCCCACCAAATTCAATAACCTAAAAGAAATGGATAAGTTCTTAGAAATGTTTAACCTTCCTAGACTGAATCATGGAGAACTTCAAAATCAAAATTAGAGAAAATGCTTATTTTAACTATTTGGTGAGGATACACGAAACACATTTCTATAGGTGAAATTTCACTGTAGGTGAAAGCGTATCTTGCTTAAGCCTTTCTGGAAGGCAGTTACCACTCTGAATAAATGACAGAAAGTTCCTCTCACTTGGCCCATACATTTTGTTTCTGGGATTCAAGTTTCCAAAAACATTTACACTTAAATATAGAAACATATGTACAAAGATGTTTCAGCATTGTTTCTTCATGCGAAAAATGGGAGATAATCTAAATCTTCAGTGACACAGTATTTCTGATACTATTGAATACTATATAGCCTTTAAAATAACAATAATAGAAAATCATCATCACAAAACATACAGCTAGCATGATCCCACTTACAAATTCTTCACCACCTAAACATATGTATGTGTCTGTGTAAATTCATTAGAAAGCATTAGGAAGGATTTCCCAAGTATTTGACAACCAAGATTATATTATGAGTAGAAGAGAGGGAAAATAAAATTTTATATTTTCTCCATTTATTTCTATTTCATTTCAGTTTTTCTAACAAAAGTATATTCATATGCTGTGATATGAAGAATTTTCATCATATCACAAAGCCCAATGACGATGAATTCCCACCTCCCACCCTTTTCTATTTGAGCCAATAGATACTCTTGGCTACATGGCAGGGGAACCAAAGTGGTTAATCTTCCTGTACATGATGAAACCATTCAGTTGTGCAACAAAGTACAAGATTAAATCCACAGAGTGAAGAGGCATGACACAAACTGAGAGAAGATAGTCACAAGGCACATTTGACCAAAGACTTGTATCAAGAATTAATTTAAAAGTTAAATGGAAATCATCTATAAATCAGTAAGTTAGAATACCAAATTAAAATTAAATGGCAGAAGCACATCTGGAATGACAGTATAAGAATGTCAAAATGTTCTGAACTCCATAAAAGCAGTCAGAGCACTGACAGAAATTGTCAAAAATAAACTTTTTCAGAACACTGAAAAATAACCAAGGGTTTGCAACAGCCCAAGGAACATCTACTAATGAAAAATAGTTTAATTTTGGTAAGAACAGTGAGCTTTGTGGCATTGTAATTTTCCCTGTCGACTTCTCCTCAGCTCTACAGTAAACTTAAAAACTAAAAGCCTGTAACCATGATAACTGCAAAAGCCAGCAGACCAGCAGCTACTGGAGAGATGGGGGTGGAACAAGTTTGGAGCTGCCCCAAAAGATCTATCCCCAGAGAACTGTTTCTATTTGACCTGCCTGGTCACTCTCTAGAAAAGCCCCATTCTCAGGGATTGCCTATTTTTGACTAGCCTCAGAGCTTGCTCCTTATAAGCAGCCTATACCCAGGGAGTTTTTCAAAAACAATCAGTGAAAATCATTTAATATCACAATTGCCTCAGGTGGAGATACAAGTTGGGATACACAAAAGGCTGATTGAAAGACTTCAAAGAAAATGCATGGGAATGAGATGTCTACAGAGAACCTTTTACATATTTCCATCCATCTATAAGTTCACACCCATGTCCAGGGCTCTGCTCATGCTCAAAAAAAAAAAAAAGAAAAGAAAAGAAAAGAAAAGTCCTAATCTCTCACCTCGACTTGACTTTGTGCAAATAGAAGTAAAGATTAAAGCAGATTGTAAATCGCTGAAGCATTGAAGGTGTGCTCCAACATGTACCCTTGAGTAAAAGCAAAAGCTGAGAGGCTTACTGGTTCAAAACTTTTAAGAAAATTTATGTTCAGTCCTCAGGGAACTCAGCAGTGACTTCAGTGGCAGCTCTGGAAATCAGGTCACTCTTCATCTACCCCAAAAGGTTTTTCATCATTGTTGGTGGTTGCAGTTGTTGTTGCTCTTGCACTTTGTCTGCTTATCAACTTCTCTGAACTAATTCTGTAAGTCTCTATTCTTTGTTGCAGATATAAAAAAAGAAAAATGACACCAAACATATATAATAAAAAGCAAAATGACAGTCATAAATCCTGTTTTATAATTATACTGAAAGAAAATAAAACATTCCAATCAAAAGGTACATATTGGAAGAATGGATTTAAAATATGATCCAACCATATGCTGTCTACTAGAAACATGCTGTAGAGACTTCTGGCCAAGATGGAGGTGTAGGTAGATACACTTTGCCTCCTTGCACAACCAAAAAAGGACAACAACAAATTTAAAAACAAAAAATAACCACAACTACCAGAAAATTGAACTGTATGGGAAGTCTGACAATCAAGGAGTTAAAGAAGAAAGCTTCAACCACACTGGTAGAAGGGGCAGAAATGGGCAGCCACTGTGGAGAGGACTCATGGCAAGGCAGACGCTGGAGGACTGAGACAAGAAAGGTAGTGACTGGCAGACTGGGTGTTCCCACATTTGCATGTGGATAAACCAGGAAGAACAAATGGGGAGAGAAAAAGACTGTGCAACCCAGGGTTCCAGTGCAGGGAAATAAAGCCTCAAAGCCTTGGGCTGTAAAAACCTGTGGAGGTTGTGGTAGCAAGAGAAACTCCCAGCCTCACAGAAGAGTTTGTTGCAGAGACCCACAGGGTCCTAGAATGTACACAAACCCATCCACCCAGGAAAAAGCACGAGAAGGGCCTGATTCGCTTGTAGGTAACAGAGGAAGTGACTGAACCAGCCAAGAACAGAGCAAACATCATTGTTCTCTCTCAGACCCCTCTGCCACATATAGCACCACAATGCAACAAAGAGGGTTGTTCCACCCTGGTGAATACTTAAGGCTCCACCCCTTACTATGTAACAGAGCTCCTAGACAAAATAATATGGCCAAAATGAAAGAACATATCAGAACTCTAGAAAAATAACTAAGCAATGAGGAGGCAACCTATCAGATGCAGAGTTCAAAACACTGGTAATTAGGATGCTAACAGCATGATTGAAAAACAAAGAAAGAAGTGAAGGCTATGCAAAGAGAAATAAAGGAAAATATACAGGAAACCAACAGTGATGGGAAGGAAACTGAGACTCAAATTAATGATCTGGAGCACATGGAAGAAATAAATATTCAACTAGAAAAGAATGAAGAAACAAGAATTCAAAGAAATGAGGAGAGGCTTATGAATGTTTTTGACAACTTTAAACATTTCAACATCTGAATCATAGGGGTGCCAGAAGGACAAGAGGAAGAGCAAGACATAGAAAACTTATTTGAAACATAATGAAGGAGAACTTCCCTAATCTGGCAAAGGAAATACACTTCCAGGAAGTCCAGGAAGCTCAGAGAGTCCCAAAAAAGTTGGGCCCAAGGAAGCACACACCAAAGCACATCATAATTATATTACTCAAGATTAAAGAGAAGGAGAGAATCTTAAAGCAGCAAGAGAGAAGGAGACAGTTACCTATGAAGGAGTTCCCATAAGACTGTCAGCTGATTTTTCAAAGAAACCTTGCAGGCAAGAAGGGGATGAAAAGAAGTTTTCGAAATCATGAAAGAGAAGGACTCACATCCAAAATTACTCAATGCAGCAAAGCTGTCATTTAGAATGGAAGGATAGATAAAGTGCTTCTCAGATAAGGTCAAGTTAAAGGAGTTCATCATCACCAAGCCTTTATTATGTGAAATGTTAAAGGGACTTGTCTAAGAAAAAGAAGATAAAAAATATGAACAGTAAAATGACAACAAACTCACAAATATCAACAAATGAACCTAAAAGAAAAGACAATGAAAATGAAAACTAAGCAAACAACTGGAATGGGAACAGAATCACAGAAATAGAGATCACATGGAGGATTGTCAGAGGAGAGGGGTGGGGGAAGGAAGGGGAAAAAGGTACAGGGAATAAGAAGCATAAATGGCAGATACAAAATAGACGGGGGAGGTTACGAATAGTATGGGAAATGGAGAAGTCAAAGAACTTACATGTACAACCCATGGACATGAACTAAGTGGGGGTGGGGGTGGGATGGGGGGCAGGGTGGAGAGGGGAAAAAGGGGAGAAAATTGGGACAACGGTAATAGCATAAGCAATAAAATATATTTAAAAAACAAAAGTCATTATTGATTTGGTCTTCCCACAAATAAACATGCAAATTTTAGAGCATTCACATTATTTTCTACCCTGTCTCTGACCCCTCACATGGCTGATTTTTTATTCACAGATGTTGTTGCCTTTATTATGATTTCAATATATGTAAACTGGTATACTTGATATATTAACTCTTTGCTGTGAAAAATGGAAATTTTTGAACCAATGGACATGAACTAAAGCAGAGAAATGATGGTAGGAGAGTGGTACAGGGCGGCGGGGAATAAAGGGGAGAAAAAATGGTACAACTATAATAGCATAATTAATAAAATATATTTTAAAAAGAAATATGGTTTAAAGACAAGAGAAACAAAAAGGTTAAAAATGAAAAAATGAAATAAAATATACTATGCAAACAAGAACCAAAAGAGAGCTGGAATGACTATATACCAATATAAGACAAAGTATACTTTAAGACAGAATTGTTGCTATAGACAAAGGACAATGTATAATGATAAAGGAGTCAACTTATTAAGAAAATGTAAGAATTAAAACAACAGAACACCACAATACAAGGAGCAAAAACTAAGAGAATTAAAGGGAGAAATAAACAATTCAAAAATAACTGCTGAAGACTTTAATTGAAAGAGCAACTGGGCAAAAGATCAACAAGGAAATAGGACTTGAACAACACTGTAAATTGAATTCTATCACTATGAAGAAATGAAATCAGAAATCAATAATAAAATGAAGCAAAATCAGAAAAAAAATTGAGAAATTCACAAATATGTGGAAATTATGTAACATAGTCCTAAATAACCAAAGAAGAAATCAAAACGGAAACTAAAAATATATTTATATTTTTAGTTAAATAAAAACACAACATATCAAAGTTTATGGGTTTAAATGGACACTTAAAGTTGTAAATGAATACTTAAAAAGAAAAAAATTTCAAATCAACAATATAACCTTTTACATTAAGACATTCCAAGAAAAAAAGAGCAAGCTTAATCCAAAACAAACAGAAATAAGGAAATAACAAATATTATAGTAAAAATAGATAGTAGAAAAATAGGAACAAAACCAAATGTTGACAAACATTTACTTAGTCTGACTGGGAAAAAAACTCACTTGAATTACTAAATCAAGAATGAAAGAGAAGATATCACTATCAAGCTTACAAAAACTAAAATAGTTGAAAGGGGATGCTATGGGTAATTGTATGCCAAAAAGTAGATAATCTAGTTGAAATAGACAAATTCCTAGAAAATCCAAACTACCAAAACTAACTTAAGAATACAAAATAAAAATAAGCCTATAATAAGTAGTAAGATTATATTAATATTAAAAAACTTTTCCAAAAGACAAGCTGAGGACCAGATGGCTTCACTGGTGTATTAGCCAGGCTTCTCCAGAGAAAACAGAACCAATAGGATGTGTGTGTGTATAGAGATTTATTATAAGAAATGATTCATATAGTTACAGAGATGGGCACATTCAAAGATTTGCACAGTGAGTCAGCCAGCTGGAGATCTAACTGAGCTGATGATTTAGCTCCAGTCTGGCTAAAGACCCAGGAAAAATGAATATTTTAGTTAGAAAGCAGTTGAACACGAAATAATTTTTCTCTTACTTGGGGGAGGGTGAGCCTTTTTGTTTGAGTCAGGCCTTCAACTGATTGAATGAGGCCCACCCACATTAGGGAGTGTGATCTGCTTTACTCAGTCTGCTGATTTAACTGTTAACGTAATTCTAAAATACCCTCACAGAAAGACCCAAGATAATGTTTGACCAAATATTGGAACACACTGTGGCTTAGTAAATTTGACATACAAATTTAATCATTACAACTGGTAAATTCTATAAAATGTTTAATGAGGAGTTAACACTTGTCCTTTACAAACTCTTCCAAGAAATAGAAAAGCAGAGTACCTTTTTCACCTTATTCAATGAGACCAATATTACCCTGATATCAAACCAGACAAAGACATCACAAGAAAAGAAAACTACAGACCAACATACCTTATAAATAAAATCCTCAAGAAAATATAAGCAAATGTATAAAATTTTACATAATAAATAGAAAATAAAAGCAACACATATAAAGGATTATACACAATGACCAGAAAAGAGTAGAAGAAATAAAACTCTATATATAGATTTTTTTATATACAATAATATCTTATCTATGTATAGAGATAGTTTTATTCTATTCTAATCTGGATGTGGGCTTTGTTTGTTTGTTTGTTTGTTTGTCTGTTTTTGTTAATCAGAGTCTAGAGTCTCTAATATGATGTTGAATACAAATGATGAGAGTGGATATCCTATTTTATTCCTAATCTGAAGGGGTTTGATGTTAACTGTTTTTCATAGATGGCTTGATGTATTTTTACATAAAACTCAAAATTTTGTTGAAAAAATTAAAAGGAACTTAAATAAATAGAAATATATTCTATGTTTATAGGTTGGGAACCTTAATGTTAAGATGGCAATACACCCAAATGGATCTACATATTCAACACAATCCCTATCAAAATCCCATCTGAATTAACAAACTGATGCTAAAAGTCAGATAGAAATGCCAGAGATCTAGAAGCCAACACAATTTTGGAATAGTTGGAGGGATCACACTTCCTAATTTCAAAACTGATATAATACTACAGTAAAAAAATGTGGTTCTAGCATAAGGATAGATATAGAGATTAATGCAGTAGAATTAGGAATACTGGCCAATCAATTTTTGATAAGGATACTAAAAAATTTCAATAGTTTTTTTTTCAGCAAATGGAATTGGAACACTTAGCTGTATACTCACATGTAAAGAATGAAGTTTGACCCCTCACTACATCATATACTATAAAAATTACTCACAATGGATTATAGACTATAAGCATGAAAAAATCTAAAACTTTAAAATTCTTACAAGAAAATGTGGAAGTCAATTTTTAGACCTTGTATAATGCGGTGGTTTCTTAGATATCGTACTCAAAGCACAGATGACAAAAGACTAAATAAATTGGACTACATAAAAATTAAAACCTTTTTGTGCATTAAGGGATGCTATCAAGTAAGTTGAAAAGACATTTTATGGAATGGAAGAAAAATATTTACAAACCATTTATCTGTCAGGGAAATTCTATGAAAATGCATGGAAAACTTTTATAACTCAACAATGAAAAAATGCATGTTAAAAATGAAAAAATTTTAAGCAGATATTTTTTCTAAGAAGGACATAAATGGCCAATAAGCATATGAAAAGATTCTCAAATCATTAGTTGTTGGGGAAATAAAAATTAAAATCACAATGAGGTATCAATTCACACTCACAAGGCTTGCAACAGTTTTTAAAAAGGACAGGCAATAAATACAGAGTGTTGATGAGTACATGGAGAACATGGAAACTTTATTCACTGATTGTGGTATTTTAAAATAGTGCAGTTGCTTTGGAAAACAGTGTGATAGTTCCTCAAAATGATAAATATAGTTACCATTTGACCCAGCAATTTTTCTCTTGGTATATACCCCCCAAAATTAAAAATATATATTCTTTAAAAAACTTTTACACAAATGTCCATAGCAGTATTATTCACAATAGCCAAGTAGAGGAAACTAACCAATGAATAGATATGAAAGAACACAGTATAGCCATATCATGGAAAATTATTCAACTATAAAAAGGTATGAAATACTGATACATACTAGAAGATGGTTAAAATTTGTAAACATGTTAAGTGAAAAAACTGGTCACAAAGTGTCACATATTATATGATTTTATTTACATGAAATGTCTATAATAGGCAAATGCATATAGATTGAAAACAGATTACTGGTTACCAGGAAATAGGGATGGGATTAAGGGAGATACAGAGTGAGTGCTTAACAGAAATAAGGCTTCTTTTTGGGGGTTATGAAAATGTTCTGAAATGAGATGATATCTTTGGTTGTAAAACTGTAAAATCCTAAAAATCAGTGAATTTATACATTAATAAGGTGAAATTTACACATATCTCTATCAAATATTTTTTATAAAAAAATGTACAAAACCTTCACAGGAACTTTGTAAAAGAACACATGCAAATGGCACAAGCACATGAGAAGATGCTCAACATCGTTAGTCATTCAGAAAATGAAAATTAAGACTAAAAGATACCACTACACACCCACTGGAATGGTTAAAATTAAAAAGATTGACAACACCCAATTTGGTAACAACATGAACCAACTGGAACTTTCATACATTGCTGGTGGGAGTGAAAACTGGTACACATACTTTATAAGACAAGTTAAAATTACATACTGAAACTAAATATGTACCTACTTTAAGATTCAGTAATTCCACTTTGAAGTATGTGTCCAACAGAAACAAGTAAAAAACACCCACAAAAAGATGAATGTTCAAAATAGTTGTTATTATTATTATCATCATCATTTTTTGGTATCTTATTTCCCCCACTCCCCAGCCTCTGGTGACCACTTTCTTACTCTGTGTTTCTGAGCTTGACTTTTTTTATTTTTAAGATTCCACATATAAGTGAAACCATAAAGTATTTGTCTTTCTTTATTTGGTTTATTTCACTCAGTATAATGCCCTCCAATTTCATCCATGTTGCTGCAAATGACAGGATTTTCTTTTTTATAGAATAATATCTGATTGTATATGTGTCATATCTCACTGTGGTTTTGATTTGCATTTCCCTGATGATTAGTAATGTTGAGCACCTCTTTATATACCTGTTGACATGTTTTATGTCTTCTTTGGAAAAATGTTTATTCCGGTGCTTTGCCCATTTTTTAATTGGGTTAGTTCCTTTTTTGCTATTGAGTTGCATGAGTTCCTAATATATTTTGGATATTAATCTTTTATTGGATATGTGGTTTGCAATTTTTTCCCCAATCCATATGTTGCCAAAGCTTTTCAGTTTGATATAGTCCCACTTGTTTATTTTAATTTTTGTTGTTTTTAAGTTAGGTGTCAGACCCCCCAAAATATTTCTAAGGTCAATGTCAAGGAGCTTACCACTATGTTTTCCTCTCTGTGTTCATAATTTTAGGTCTTCTGTTCACATCTTAATTCATTTTGTGTTGGTTTTTGTGTATGGTGTAAGAGAGGGGTCCAATTTCATTGTTTTGCATGTGGCTGTAAGTTTTTCTAATACCATTTGTTGAAGAAACTGTCCAGGACAGTTAAACAATTCTTTTCTGATTCCCCCACCCCCACCCCCCCGGCCAAAAGACAGAATTTGTTTTGGTAAGTTCTATAAACTTTTTAAATGTTGGAACAGTTTCATATTCTGTTTGAAATCCACACTGTGTGCCTAGCAAAGCACATTGTCATGTTCCATTCCGATGGTGGACTGCCATTTCGCAGTGTGAGCATGACATTGTTCTTGACCTCTTTTCTGGGGTTAAATAATATAAAAGATTTCTGGGTCTAAATGCTTATTTAAAATACAATTGTTAATAGATAATTTATAGTAATATATAATTAGTAAAATTCAATTGTAAGAGTTTTAATTCAGAAAGGATGACATAAAAGGTAATCCATTTGTCTGGGAGTTAATCTATTGTGCAGCAAAGTAATTTTTCTTGAAAATTGTAATAAAAATATAATATATTCTTAGAAGCATTACTGGCAAGCAAAATGAGGAATAAGAAGAAATTAAAAGGTAGAATGCATCTAAAGAAATAGCACATGAAGAACTAGAAAAAAGATAGATCTAATGACAGAATGTCAAATTAGCAAAAAGTACATGAATATATAATCTCCTGAACACAATAAAATACTAGTTCTCTCTTGTTTTTCACCTAAAAATATAACAGTTTTTGTTCAAGTAGGGTATAGTTTCCATGAGTTTGTGCAAATGCAGCATACCTTGGTAGTTACAATATATCACTCAGGTAGAATTTACCCCCTGGTAAAGTGAGACAAGTTCTCTGGGTCACCTTTCAGGGAAATTATTGAGCCTGGGGAACACAGGAACTTCTTGGATGATGCTGGCATTGACTTTTACTGTGTTTGAGATTGAATAAAGCTTATAGGTGCTGAGGAAGATCCTTTCTAAAGGATGAGGCAAAAGGTCAGAAAAGAGTAATGCTGCAAGGCTGATGAATCTTGTTTCTAATTAAAAGGAAGGGAGCCAATACTTTCCTATTTCAGCAGTGCAGAGAATACACTTGAAAACATGAAAATGTTGAGTTCTTTCACTCAAACATTAAAGGGTGAATGTTAGTGCTCCACTTATAGTGCTCTGGATGATTACCTACAGACATGGAATGCACAGTTTAAATGACTGTATTTGTTTCCCCCAGCTCCCTTAACAAAGTACCACAGACAGTGTAACTTGAAATAACAGAAGGTGATCATCCCCCAATGCTGGAGGCTGGGAAGTCTGAAACTCGAGGCGTCAGCAGAGACATGCTACCCCTGAACAAACTGGGGAAGAGCCCTGCCTTGCCTCTTCTGGGCTCCTGGTGGCTCCTGGAAATCCTTAAGTTGTAGCTTCATCTCTCCAGTTTCTACCTCCATCTTCACATGGGCTTTTCCCTTTGAGTGTGTGTATGTGTCTTCAAATTTCTCCCTTCTAATAAGGATTCTTGTCATTGGATTTGGGGCACACCCTAATTCAACAGGATCTCATTTAACTTGATTGTATCTCCCAACAACTCTATTTACAAATTGGGTCACATTCATAGGTACCCATGGTTAGGACTTCAACAAATCTTTTGGGGGACATAATTCAACTTACAATAATGACCACAGCTTCCATAACTATGTAGAAGGTATGCAAAAGTGAAATATAAACCTTACCTTCAGGGAAGTTACATAATATGAAAGATGTAGTGCAGACACCGATATAATTTAAGTGCAATCATATGCATAAATATGGAGAATTATCATTTCACAACCTGAAGAGATCTTCAAAATCATCAATCCAAGGCTGTCATTTTCCTCATGAGGGAAAGTGCAGTAGCCATCTTTGTTTTGTTACTATGCAGGATTTTTGAACCAAGACACTAAAAATAATCTGTTTGATCTTTTTCTTTTCTTTTGCTGTGTCCAATAAGGTATTTTTCAGCCTAGAATTACAATACTATGAATTAATATTACTTTATGACTTTTTTATACTTAAATTTTTGTGCAAGCCACCATTTGAATATTAATGAATGCTTTTCTTCAAATTACCATTGTTCAATTAACTTGTTACTGTGCTGATTATAAATACCACAATATTTTTCAATCTGCTTCTTTAATCTCTATTTTTTTCATGAATTTGTCTCTTCCTGAATCAGAATCTGTTTTAAATTTCTGTGGTTTTACAATATATTGCAATTTATTTTATTTTATTATATATGTTTAATTATATTTTTGATCTTAGAGAGAAGGGAAGGGAGGGAGAAAGACAAACAGAGAATTATCAATGTGAGAGGGAAACATTGATCAGTTGCCTTTCCTACTCACAATGACCTGGGACCAAACCAGCAACCCAGGCATGTGCCCTGATTGGGAATCAAACTAACACTAGTGTCTTTATGGTTTGCAGGATGACACCCAACCAGTTGAGTCACATCAGCTGGGCAATATGTTGTAATTTATGATAAAAAAGTATGTTCAGTCTTCTTTCTCAAATATATTTTGGCTCATCTCAAGTTGTTCTTCAAGTAGAATTTCAGCATCATTTAAAAATTTTTCTGAAGAAATTTTGTTGGGAATTATGGTTGGGATGGCATTATTATGTTTACAGGGTCCTGCTAAAGGGCGTCAGAGCCAGATCAGAATAAGGAGGATGTTTTCATGGAGGGGAAATCTGGAGTGGAGTGTCAGAGCTCACATAGGGTGAAGGGGAAAACTGGAGAGCTGTTGCCTGGTTTTGTGTGTCCCAGCCTGAGGAGGTGGGCACCCACAAGCGGGGTGGCAGCCCTCCTCAGGGGGTGCGGGAATCAGTAGCACACGGTTCACATCTATGATAGTGCTGCCAAGGATGCATCATAACTTGAAATCAATCATGAGGAAACATCAGACAAGCCCAAATTCAGGGACATTCTACAAAACAATTGGGTAATAGTCTTCTGAAATATCAAGGACATAAAAGCCAAGGAAAGAGTAAGGAAGATACATATCTTTTTTTTTAAAAGATTTTATTTATTTATTTTTAGGGAGGGAAGGGAGGGAGAGAGAGAGAGGGAGGGAGAGAGAGAGGGAGAGAGAGAGAGAGAAACATCAATGTGCGGTTGCTGGGGGTTATGGCCTGCAACCCAGGAATGTACCCTGGCTGGGAATCGAACCTGGGACACTTTGGTTCGCAGCCTGCACTCAATCCACTGAGCTATGCCAGCCAGGGCTGAAGATACATATCTTAATGCTATAATGATTCTGAACTGAATATTTTTATAATAAACAAATTTTTAAAGAATTGATGAAACTTGATTATGATTAGGATTTAATGATTAGTGGCAGTAATATAAGTAATATATCAATAATAATTTCCTGATTTTAATGGTTGCACTCCCATTAGATGGAACATTGTTGTTTGTAGAGAAAACATACTAGAGTTTTAGGTGATGGGGAAACGGAAAAGCAATGTACTCTCAATTAATTCAGAATAAAACAGGTCATTGTATTGTACTTCCCATATTGTTCTATAACTATGTAATGCTTAAAATATAGTTTTTCTAACGGTATGAAATTATGTTCTAAAAATAAATTTACAGACTAGAGAATTGAATGATTTTAAGATTGAATCTTAAGGAATATCTAATGTTTCTCCATTAATTCAATATTTGTGGGTTTTTTTTTATTGTCCAGGAAATTGTTGTTTCTTCCATACAGGCCTTGAATATTTCATTCTTAGGCATTTTATCTTATTTTTGCTATTGTGAGTGAGATCATTTTTCTTTTCTTTTCTTTTTTTGCTGGCACATAAGAAATCTATTGAGATTTATGTTTACTTTGAATCTTTAGCACTCAGATTACCTCTGACCTGTTATTAGTTCTATTATGCTTTGAGTTGTTTCTCTTGTATTTTCTTAGTGCTAAATCATATATACAAAAAACTTCAGTTTTGTCTCATTTTATGAATTTGTACCTAGTTCTTTTTTTACATTATTGCTAATAATTCCAAAATGATGTAGTATATACTTTTAAGAGCTGATATCTTTGTCTTAATGTTGGCTTTAGGGGGAGTGCCACTAATGTTTTACTGTGAGCTATAATATTTACTATTTGTTTTTAATAGTTACTCTATCACAGTAAAAAGAATATCCTTTTATTCTTTACTTTGCTAAGAATTTTCCCCCTGAGGATTACATATTGAATTTTACCAAGTATCCTTATAGCAATATTCACATGATGTTTTTCACTTACCCCATTTGAGTAATGAATTACATAAGCAGGTTTCCTAAAGTCGACCCATTCACAAATTCTCAGAAGTAACTCAACTTTGGAATCAATATAGTGTTGAATTTAATATATTAACATCTAGGAAGACTTCTACAACTATATTTATTAACAATATTGTCTTTATTTGTTTATGTCATGTTTTTCTTGTTCATTTTTAACTTTAGAGCAATGCAAACTTCATAAAATTAACTGGGGAATATTTTCATTTTACTATCTTTCATAATTATGCAGATAGCATAGGACTTAAACTTCTAATGAACAGAGAGACATTTTTCATAAAATGTTTCTTTTTATTTTTAAAAATCTTTTTTCAGTTTATTTCTAGGAAACTTGCTATGTTCTTTTTTTGACTTTTTTAATTTTAATCATTGTTCAAGTACAGTTTTCTCCCATTTTCTCCCATTCCAGCCCACTCACCCAATCCTCCCCACTTCCTTCCCATTACCTCCCTCCCCCTAGTTTTTGTCCATTTGTCCTTTAAATTTGTTCCCATAAACCTTTCCCATTCTCTCCTGAAATTCCCTCTTCTCTCCCCTCTGGTCACTGTCAGTCTGTCCTCTATTTCAGTGTCTTTGGTTGTATTTTGCTTGGGAAACTTGCTATGTTCTTAAGTCAATTTTGGTAGTCTATATTTCCCTGTAAAATTCTCTTTACTATGTATCCTTTTTTTTCTAGTGATTTGCAAGTTACATATCCAGTGGTCTAGGTTATTCTAGATCATCTTAAAATATTATATATTTTATATTAAAATGTTTACAGTTACTTTACTTGTCACATACATAATTAATTATCATTATTCAAAATTTTAATTTTTGAATAATCAAGTAATTAGATATATTCTAAGTTTAAAACTTCAGTCATCACACATAAAACTTAAGTCTTCCTTTATCACCACTGACAATGCCAGTGCTTTCCCAAAAAGTTACTGCTACTATGGATTCGGTATAAATCCTTTCAAGTATACAGTGATGCATAGCACATATACCCAAACCATGGTATATCCAATATTTAGAATAAATGGTTTAAGACAGCACAAATCATGTCTTTTTTAAAAACTGACAGACGAAACTTGGAGCTTTGTTCATGTCAGCATGTATCAGTTTACCTCACTCATTTTTACTGCTGCACTCCATAGTATAAATGTTCCATGATTTCCTCATTCATTCTCCTATTATTACACATGTAAGTAATTGCTTTGGAGCTATTCAAAACAATGTTGAAGTGAAGTGAGCATCCTTTTACATGCCTTTTTTTGAACATGTGCAAGTATATCTCTAGGGTTATATATCAATTAGGCTTTAATCAAGAAATAGAATATACTCTAGGTTTTCCAATCATAACAAGATTTAATGAAAAATAAGTTGTCAATAAAATAATCGTCAGTGCTAGAAGGATGAAAGGACGCCCCATTGAAGGAACGTTGACTTCAGTTTCCATGCGATCCCGGGACTAGGTGATTCCTGCCTCCCTTGCTACCAGCACCCTCTCCGCCATCCACACTTGCGGAGCCGGGGACTAGACAGTGAATTATGAAGCATGGCCACTGCAAACTCACACTTTTCAGCCTGCTTATATGTCCACATTGTTACGAAAGATGGCGTAACTCTTACTGCCTTCAAAAAAGCTCATACAAATGTATCTAACTGGCAGAAACAAATTTACACCCTGAATCTTGGTGCAATAGCCTGAGGAATACAGGTTTTAGATTAGAAAGCTAAACTAGGAAAAAAAGAATGAACTAGGAGTTGAGAGTCAAACAATCTATCACAGTCTGAGCATATGCCTACTCAATATCCATGAACAAGTTTTTGTGCACATGAAATCTCCCAAAAAGCCACAACAGCAACAATTTACTGCTACCTAATGTTATACATCTATGTGTCATACAAATAAAATATATCCACTTACCAAAGAAAAGACTTGAATCTCACTAAACACTGTATCCATCCCTGAAGATGTTTATTCCTTTTCTATTTCAGTCACAAACCTATTTTTGTATACAATAACCTCAAAATTAAGTCCCAGTTAACTACCACCTCATACAAATAGAAACAAAAAAAGAAAAAATAGAAAATTAGTTAGTACATAGAAATATACATAACAAAACAAGAAAAAAATATGTAGCTTTGATAATCACCAGTCCAGCAAAAGGTAACAACAACATGGTTGGTTGTATAACTTCCTTTGTCCACTGTCAATTTAATGGATCGATAAAAATAATATATTGTTAAAATATCATATAAAATATATGAGAAATGAAATTCTCCTTTACTCTCACTCCCTTCTTCCAGTGATAACCATCAGTTATCAGCTAAAAACTGATGCCTAATCAGTTTTGTATTTTATACACAAACATACACAAATATACATGTATATGACATATACTATAATAATACATTAGCATTTTTATTAAAAATATTAGTCTACAGTTCTACAGTTAAAAACATTTACTAATATACTCAGTTATCCTTGACTGATCATCTCATTCAGCTCATTCCTTTGAATGGTGGGATAGTACTCCATGGTGTAGTAACTGGCATCATAATTTATTTAATAAATGCAATATGAGTAGATATTTAGTAGTTTATAAATTTTGCTTTTTTCTGTCCTTGCACATACAGTGGTAATTTTCAAAAGGAGAAATTTTACCTTTTCTTCTTTGGATCTTGGACCCTTTGCAAAAACTAACAAAATATAAAGGCTGCATAAACTTATGGATTCACCAAACAGTTTGGAAAGCTAGACTTGCTTTTGGGTGTTAATTCAGAATCATTTCAAAGCAAAATAGCCTTCTTTGTTTATTTTTGTTTGAAGTAGGGGTAACTGGAGTATGTCATGTTGATGGCCTCAGTTTGCATAATTGCTCTTTAAATAAATGTGTGGCACAAAATGCCTTTTAAAGAAAAAAAAAATATATATATATATATGTAAAAGGTACATTAAAAATAACCTTTATTTTTGTCTTCAAGGAAAAAATATACTTTGAAAAAAATGATATTTTAACTGAACACACACTCTAACACCAGAAGTTGCAGCTGCTTAAATTAGAGAGGTTTTTATACTCTATTTGTAATGATTTCAATTTTTTTGGTCACTGAACCATTCTATCATTAATTTTCATTTCTTTTTATTTTACTTTGAGGTGGACTGGTCCCAAGTTGACTAAATCACATTTAAAATAATTAAAAGTTTCCTATTTGCAGAAGAAAAATATAATCTTTCTTCCACCTTGGAGTGTGTCCTTTTCTCCATTCATTTATCATCATAATAATGAAAAATAGTAAACCAGAGCAACATTTCATATGTAACCTTCTGTTTTCAAATATCAAGATAAAACTTGTAAGTATTATAGAGCTCTTGCATGTGGGGCCTATACTCTTTAAAAAGATACTGAAATAACTAAATGTTTTTGAAATTACATTTACAACTAATGTTTGTACATTCGCAACATTTAAAAAGAGTATTTATTTCATATTAGAAATGTGCCTCTACACAAATGATGAACTAAAGGGAACAAAGAGAAGTGCTATGCACTGCTAAGAGCAAATGTCTCATTTGAAGACAGAACACTATGCCCACTGGTCTTAATGGGGTCACACCAGCCTGAGTTACTTCTCTTGTAATCTATTCTTCTCACACTCCTCCATTTCCCATCTCCATAAACTGTTCTATAGATGCATTGCACTCTTATTTATTCCTCTAATTTTAAGTGGTAAACATTCCAGAATTTCTATACAGAAAGAATTAAGTGCTAAAAGAATTAAGGCAATCTTGTAGGGGAGAGAAACTTAAAGCTAGATTTACATTGCTTCTTACATAAAACTGAGAAAATATTTATTGTATTAAAGAATACCTTTCCCCTACCCACAACCCAGCAATACCATTGCATTTACAGTGGAAAAGGAGCTTAGAGAGAATGTGCTCTCATGCTGACTTCACACAGGAGAAGGATACCTAAGAGCTGAAGCTAATTGCCCAATCTCACAGCCAGGTAAGGCAGATCCAGGCTCCCAGCTCTTACTTAGGTCCTACTATTTATGAAACATACTCACACTGATAAGTAATTATCACAAACTTCATATTTGGTTTTGGAATGTGTTTTATAATGGTATGTAAATGTGGCTGTTTTTGCCCTTTTAGGAATTCACTTCAAATGAAATAATCAAGTCATACACAAAGGCCTAATTTAAGGAGCTATGTAGAGTTTAAAAAAATCATTCCTTTGGATTTATATGGAGATTTTATTTACTTCTTTCTGTACTAGAGTTATATAGTTATCTAGAGTTATCTCTAATACAGAAGAACAGATCTTCTAAGTTTTAAAAATAGAGAAACTGAACAAATCACTTTTATACTCTTTCTCACTGCAACTTAAGTTTTTCCTAAAACAGTGTTGAGGTTGAATGTCCAAGTGTTCTCTCTGCTGCATGACAATTTAACGATTTGGATGCACTGAAAACAAGGGTTCAAACAAGATAATTAGGTAGTTTATTGTTCTCTTTTCAAAAAATTGAAAAAAGATTTTCTAAGGAGAAGTTGTAATAAGCTTGAAGGTTAGATGACTGCTCTATTTCTAGTGACAGTGGTTGTTAATTACATGGAGATTTGGGGAAAATGGCAGGGTATGATCAAAATGCCCTTTTTTAACCTAAATGTTCCATCTCTCCGGTAGAAGTACATCTTCTAGTCTCCACTTTTATTTAGAGAGAAAAAGCACATGGGTGCTGTAAAGGTACAATACTCACCATAAACAGTGGCAGCTCTCAACACCAGCAAAAGTTGTATTTGGAAGTGGATGTCCACATAATAATGTATATAGGTCGCCAGCATTGGACATTATTGCCAGTTAGACACTGTGACATAGAAATACTGTGACATCTTTGTGCAAAGGTCTAGAGACCTAAAAAATCTTGGTCCTTTAGGAGAAGGGCAAGATTTTCAGTAAAGGTGACCAATGCTCTCTAAGGGAACTTTCTTCAGTTATGGAAATGCTTTATGTCTGTGCTGCCCAATATAGAAGCCACTTGCCACATGTGGCTATTGGGCACTGGAAGAATGGCTAGTGCCACTACCTGAATTTTAATTTTATTTCATTTTAATTAATTTAAGTGTGAATAGCCAAATATGGCTAGTGGATACCATGTTGGTCAGTACAGTTCTAGAACACAGAAGAGTCGATGAGA
Source organism: Phyllostomus hastatus (assembly GCF_019186645.2). Lineage (NCBI taxonomy): Eukaryota > Metazoa > Chordata > Mammalia > Chiroptera > Phyllostomidae > Phyllostomus > Phyllostomus hastatus. Next base: position 16,145,747 of record NW_025334011.1, on the reverse strand, counting down.
CAAAAAAGAAGTTGGAACAAGCCATGATAAGAAGTGTGGACTTTGTTCTGTAGGTAGCAAGGACACAGAAGATGGCTGAGGGCTCAGGGCCCTAAAGTTGGCATAAAAGGATAAGATCAAGGGTACAGCTCCAGAAGTTGGCCATGAATGGTAGCTTACAGCATTTGGACCCTATCACCAGTTAGATAGGGGGCAAACAGGCTTCACCACAGGTGTGGGATGACTACTTCTCAAACTCTATTCTTTCTCTTATCCAGAGGATACCTGTGCATTGAGAGAGGGAGGGTGTAATGGAAGATGTATGTTTATCTGCTTTTCTAACCATCTTCAGAAATAACATAAATTCTAATTAGTCTGGAATGGTTCAGATGTAACTGCCAATCTGAAAGAGAAGACAAAATTATATTACTTTTTACATCCCAATGATTTTGTTAACCTAAGCTAACTTAGCTCAGATCCCTGAATATTGTATAGTGGAATATCACTACAATATTTTTGAGGGTTCATTGTGAACTTATTTTTTAAACTTAAAATCAGAACACATGGTCCAGCAATAAATCTTTTCTAATCTCTAAAATGAATTATATGAAACCACACATTTGGTTAAACATCGAATGTGCCACCATTACAGAAAAGAATAAAATAAATTTATATTGGAATTGTCCCAGGAAAGTCTAAGAAGCATGATATTTATAAGATGTACTATACTTATAAGAATAATTTATCAGGTAGATATTTTAGTAACTATGCCTTTTGGATATAGTTTAACAAATTCTAATTTAGGGCGTAGAATGTCCCAGTGCGGTTCCAGTGGTGCTATCCAAGACTCAAGAATGAAAGATATAACTCATTGAATAATTCAGACTTTTTTCTGTATCTACTTTAAGGCACCCTGTTCTTATTTTTCTAAGTATCCACACTTTAAAAAAGGTTCCTTGTTTCACTCAACTTCTCAGAAATACACTATCTCACTTAAAATGAGGAAAGCAATGAGAATGAGCTTGCTCTATTTTCAGTGCTGTAACTCAAAGAAAATTCCTTCTCCTGCAAATGATAAAGAATTCTCCTCATGTTTAGCCACAGCTAATCTTATTCCTTTAGGTGCAGTGTGGTGCTGTACATTGGGAGGTTTTTAAGAGCATTACCCAGCTAGGCAATAAACGTGCTTTTAAAGGCTTATTGGTAGTTAGCTGACTAAAAGCAGAAATAATATCATTTTAAGTTGCCACACTCTCCTTCATTCTTTCTAAAGACCCTTGGAGGCTTTTCAGGCTCTTTTTTCTCCCCTATGACAGTTTGCTTTTGTATAAGGACAGTTTCAGAATTTAGTTTGTTCTATGATGGTGAAACAGAGCAAAACAAAAACAAGAAACTACTGATGGTTATTTGAAATTTCATGAGGTGAAGACTTCTTTGTCAAGAGATGAAGCCCCACCTCTTCTTATTGGTAGAATACTTAGGGTCACCTACAAGCTGCAGCTGGGGCCTGCCCATGTCACATTAACCATTTTTTTGGTGAAAAGAACTTCAGTAGGGTTATGGGGACTGAACAGGGGAAAAATCAAGGAGTGAGAGGGGACTGAGAGGAAGTGAGCAAAGGAATGGAGACATTCAAAGACTTGTTTTATTTCATTAGTTACTGTTCTGAAGGTGTGAGGTATCTTAGGCCGGCCCTGTAGTACCTTGATCAGTTTTCCTGGATTCTATAAAAATGACCACTCAACCAGTCACTCATACAAGGCTCTGCTGGAGCATCATGGCCCTTGGGTGTGGGACTTCAGCCTCAAGATGCCATTCTTGGACCTTTTATGAAGGCTAAGTTCTTTCTTGTAAGAGCCAGGCTGCCTTTACTAAA